>NC_022016.1:50779992-50802133 GCF_000317375.1 Microtus ochrogaster | reverse complement strand
CCAAAACAAACAAACAAACAGAAGAAGCATACTTATTAGTTGGGTGCTTTGTACTATATTTTTTCTTTTCTTTTCTTTTTTTTACCCTAAGAGGTGTTTGTATCAGCTATATTTTTTTTCAAGCCACAGAGGAAAATGCATTTTCTGTATTATCACACAGCAAACAATATTTACTTATGACTAGGCAATAAGAAAGGGTCCTGGGTGGTTTTCCCCTTAACCAAGTTTGCATAGGCTTTGTATCCATAGGAAACTCTCAGACAAGATTCCCATAGGGCATCAAAAGATATCTGTAACACAAAGGGTGAACTAGGGGCTGGGAGCTAAGCCAAGAATGACAGAGCGGGGTTATGGCTAGCTAACGTAGCTTGTTATCACTCTGGCATGGCAGGGCAGGACTCTGTTACAGAGGGTTTACTCTACAACCACTAACCATGGGACCATTCTTAGTATATGATTGCTTGGGAGAAAAGTACCAAAGGTAAAAGTAGATTCCCACCTTCATGCCCATGGAGACATGCTACCTTCTTATATAGCCAGAGTTTATTCAGGTAGCAATGTACATCAGCTGCTGAAAATTCTCAAAGTCTTTTTGTGGTGGTTACATTTGCATATATGAACCTAGCTCTGTTTAGGTAAGCCTCACTCATCAGTTGTATTAAGTTGGGAACAAATATATTTCTTAACTTAAAAAAAAAAAAAAAGGGTCGTAGGTTCAGATTGCCCTGGCAATCACATACTGTTGTCTTGACTACAATGCTAACACCCTAAGCAAGGTATTAAGACCTGAATAATCCACATGATTGCTCAGCTGACAGTCAAATGAAATGACCTGAGCGTACCTTGGAACTAAAAAGGGCCTAAACAAATAAGAAATAGTAATAACATTATTTCTAGCCTCATTGCCTGGTTGTGTGACTTTGGATATCCACTCAGAATCTGAGTTTTAAGTCGCTCACAGGTTGCTGCTACCTGCTTCAAAGCTATGGACAGAATTTACATAGGAAAGGAGGGAACGCGAGGGCAAAGATAAAACTGACCAACTGGAAACCAAGCATCTGTAGATTACAGTTAAGACAATCCATCCCCAAACTGTCTGTATTCACCAAAATAAAACAGACGTGAGGGTTGGAATGGTGAACACTTATCTAGCATATTTAAGGTTCTAGATTTGACCCCCAGCACTAGGAAGACGAAAAACAAAACAAGCAATCCTGTCAACCCTGGTAACAACAATGTGAACAGGCATCTCTAGCCCCAGCTCCAGAGGAGGAGATGAAGATGCAGACAACAGTTAAGCTCAAGGATTTTACCATTTGTTTTTGTTTTGTTGTTTGACGGGGCTTCTCTGTGTAGCCCTGGCTGTCCTGAAACTCGCAGAGATCTGTCTGCCTCTGCCTAAGGAATGCTGGGTAAAGGCGTGCGTTACCATGCTGGCTGGATTTCACCATTTGTAATAATGAGAAATTAGAATCATCCCTCCAGCCTGTCAGCTGCTTTCATAGTTAGATTCCTGTGTCCACTTCAGCCTTCCTATAAGACAGTCATTACACCAAACTGAAAGATCACAAGGCAGGTGTGCCAACCATGTAAATTTAGAAAAAGTACTCTTTCTGCTTTTATGCTCTCATCTTTAAAATGAAGATAAGGGCTAGGAAGATGGCTCAGTATGTGAAATTGTTGCTGATGACTGGAGGTTGGCTCTCCAGATCCTGTAAAAACCAGATACAGTAAATCAAGTGTCTGTATGGGGAGAGGTAGACACAGCAGCAGAGACCCCATCTCCAGTAAGGTGGAGAGGTGAGGAGCCACACCTGGAGGCTGTCCTGACCTTCACTCATGCACTGTGGCATGCAGAAAACACATAAATTAAACAGATAAATAAGATAAAAACAATATATCCATTCTAGAATCTAGGGAATAACAGTATCTGAGCAGAGTATGACAGAAATGCCTATAGCTTCAGTATTCAGGAGACTGGAGCAGGAGGATCAAGAATTTAGGCGGTGCTTTCTGAAGGGTACTATTTATTTATCTATTTATTTATTTATTTATTTATTTATTTATTTATTTATTTATTGGTTTTTCGAGACAGGGTTTCTCTGCGGCTTTGGAGAGGGTACTTATTTTAAAACTGGAACAATGCCAGATGGTGGCGCACGCCTTTAATCCCAGCACTTGGGAGGCAGAGGCAGGTGGATATCTGAGTTCGAGGCCATCCTGGTCTACAGAGTGAGGTCCAGGACAGCCAGGGCTGTTACACAGAGAAACTCTGCCTTGAAAAACCAAATAAATAACAAAAAACAAAAACAAAAACACAGAAAATTCAAATGGCCCTCGCGCTTACTCAGTAAACAGTCACATTATTACTTCACACAGAGGACAGAGGACCAGGAGGCCAAGCAGCCTATTCGAAGTAACTCCCTAACAGTTTACTGAGCAGCCCTGAGGGTCAACCTTTATTCCTTCTTCTCTAATCCCAAACTAACAAACAACTAGGAAATTTGTTTTGTTTTGTTCTTTGTTTTCTGAGATAGGATTTCTCTGTGTGCCCTAGCTGTTCTGGAACTCACTTTGTAGACCAGGCTGGCTTTAAATTCAGAGATCCACCTGCTTCTGCCTCCCAAGTGCTGAGATTAAAGGTGTATGCCACTACCAGCTACCACCTGTTAATTTTCTTTCTTAAAAATAAATAAACAAATAAAAGGTCTTTATCCTAAAGAAAAAAGGAGTTGGATAACAGCTACTAGTACCAAGAGAACAGAAAATCTAGCTATTTGGTTTAACCCCATTCTATAACGCTGATATAAAAGGAGACTTGTCTCAATTTGGAGTACAGAGTACAGCCTAGGCCCTAGTGAGCTCAGTATAAGCTGAGAATCGAGCTGCAGAAGGTACTGGGCTGAGACTTTGGTCTCAACCCTGGTGATTCTATCTACCCGGTAACACGACAGCCCCATAGAGGCAGATTACAAAATGCTGGAGTCCGGAAGACGGTTAGGAAACACTTCCTGGGAGGTGGGCAAGACGCAAGACAGTGGACACTGAAGCACAGGGTGAGGTTAAAGCTGTCCCGGGGTCAGATCAGAGTTCCCAGGAGCAAATACGTATTAAATCGGCCTGCTAAGTTAGAGTTTTCCTTCTAGCATAGATATTTTCCACTATCACTTCAATTATTATTTTATACATATAAGACTAGTCAAACCATGAATCCTAAACATAATATAATGAACTATGAAATTACTCCTAAGCTAATCACCAATCACTTGCATCTACATATGCATGTTCTCATGTTTTCTCTGTCTCTCTGAGGCTAGGCAGTACTAGAAATTGAACCCAGGAACTTGCGCATGCTAGGGTCAAACATATCCCCACTACTATGTGTCCCTCTCCTGCCCGAACAGCTTGACTGCCTCCTAGACCCACCCACTTAGCCAACGCCTCAGTTCCCCCACCAGCCAATCTCTAATCTACAACCTAATTAGCACTGGCACGCCGACCTGTGCCCACCTCCTTCTCAATCTCTACCAACAAATTTTATCTTCTGGGTTCTGTAACACAGACTGCCCATTTTTCTTCTAAGTGCCAATCTGTCCTACAGTTTCTCAGAACTCCACCCTTGGCCTTCTACTCACACAGACTTTCTAGCTCCCTCTTCCGCTCCGCACCCCATCAACCTTCCTGCTGGAGTACCTCTGGTCCTTACCCCCCTGGACCACTGATCCAACACCTTCGCTGTGTGACAAGCCCAGAACCAAACTTGGCTGTTCCTTAAATGGGATCCTGTCTAGGGTTCCTAAGCACACTGTTAAACTCCATGGGTCAATGTGGGAGCCCACCTTGTCTAAAGATCAGAGTTCAGGCCTAGTCTTGCTCCTTCAAGGTTATTGAGGCTTGACTTAAGGTGTGGCTACTAACAAGGTGTCTTGACCTTAACAGTGGTAAGGACTGCTACTCTGCCAGACAACTGAGCTCAGTTTCCAGCACCACAGGCAGCTCCAGCTCCAGGGGATCCGATACTCTGGACTCTGAGGGTACCCTCTGGCTAAACATTAGTCATTTCGTTAAAAAAGGACAAACAAAACAAAATAAAATAAAATAAAATAAAATAAAAAAGGGAGAACGGTCTTCTTGTTTGTTCACATGACCAAGCCCAAGGTCGCCCACCTACCAAGCAAGTGCCCCACAAACAAGACCCAGCCTCCCAGGAGCTCTGCTCTTAGGCTGTCAACTTGCGAGCCTCTCTAAGTCAACAGGATTATAGGCCCAGCCCAACTCCATGACTTTAGTTTCCAGCCAATCATATTATACTAGAAAAAGAAATCAGAAAATTGCCTGCATCCCAAGAGCTCACATAATAAATATAAAAGACAATGACTGGAGGTCGGTGCTGACCTCGGATACCCTACTCACAGTTTTCACGTCAATAAAATAAAAGGGGGGGCTGGAGAGATGGCTCAGAGGTTAAGAGCATTGCCTGCTCTTCCAAAGATCCTGAGTTTAATTCCCAGCAACCACATGGTGGCTCACAGCCATCTGTAATGGGGTCTGGTGCCCTCTTCTGACCTGCAGGCATACACACGAAAAGAATATTGCATACATAATAAATAAATAAATATAAATAAAATAAATAAATAAAATAAAAGGACCTCTGGGTGGTGGTGGCACACACCTTTAACCCCAGAATTTGGGAAACAGAAGCAGGTGGATTTCTGTCGGTTCAGGCCAGCCTGGTCTACAAAGTGAGTTCCAGGACAGCAAAGGCTACTCAGAGAAACCATGTCTTTAAAAACAAAAAACAAACAAACAAACAAACAAATAAAAAAGGCTGGACTGTCTCACAGTAAACAGAGAACATGACACATTACCTCAACATTTCTGCTACCATTTATTTTACTGTCACTATTACTAATTTACTAATATTATCAGAAACAACATTAGACAGGCCAAATAGACAGATGGCTTCAAAAATTCCTCTATTACTCCAAGCCTTAATAATTAGGATTCCATTATGCTGGTAATGATTAAAAATTTCCTTTCCTAGCCAGGTGGTGGTGGCACACTCCTTTAGTCCCAGCACTCTGGAGGCAGAGATAGGAGGATCTCTGCGAGTTCAAGGCCAGCCTAGTCTACAGAGTGAGTTCCAGGACAGACTCCAAAGATACACAAAGAAATTGTCTTGAAAAATAAAAACAAACAAACAAACAAACAAAATTCCCTTTCTTTCTCCCTCTACCCACGCTTCACAATATCTTAATCCCGTGTTATGAAACTGTAATATGAGAAGTCTAAAAGATTCTCTTCCGACAAAGCACACAAAAGAATGACTGGAGCCGGGCGGTGGTGGCGCACGCCTTTAATCCCAGCACTCGGGAGGCAGAGGCAGGCGGATCTCTGTGAGTTCGAGACCAGCCTGGTCTACAAGAGCTAGTTCCAGGACAGGCTCCAAAGCCACAGAGAAACCCTGTCTCGAAAAACCAAAAAAAGAATGACTGGGAAAGTGTTAACAAGGGCGAGGAGGAGGGTGTCACTTCTTACTGGACTGGATGGCCTTGGCAGCTGCTCTGCTGTTTTTCAGTGGGTTGTTGGTATGTTTCAGTTGGTTGTTGTGTGTACTTAGAAGACCCTAACCACTATTTGGGGAAAATCTCCTAAATCTTTCCATACATACCCCTGATTTGAGCTCTGGCCAGGTACATGGCTCAGAAAAGGTTTTAAAATTTAGTGGACCCCAGCTTTCCTATCAGCTACCAGGAAAGATACCCCAGATACCTGGGTTCCAGGAGACCTTGCTCCACTCCCCAAGCCATCTCTCTCACAGCGTTGGTGATCTCATGACGGGATGTGTATGCAAAGCAGACATTGAGGAAACACCTGAGGACGGCAGAAGAGAACAGTTCACCAAACAGGGACAGGGTCTCATAGCCACAGTCTGATTCCGGAGCAGCCATTCCCTGGAAGGACACTGGCACTTCATATTCGCAGAATATTTTTGAAGGGTGAGATTGTGTGGTTGTTTTATGATTTCTAAGAGCTCTTGGAATAAACATGTTCTTCATTTAATTAGATCAAAACCAAATGAGCTTTCTTTGCCTTTCTAACCGTCTCCCCCTCTACTGACAAGCAGCTCAAAGAACAGAAATTTACTGTGATATTAGCATAATCAAAGGGTAGCAAGACTGAATATAAAATATAATCACTGCAAACAGTATTATTTCAAAGCCACGCACAATGCTGTACGGATTGCTGAATTCTGTCCTCTAAATTTGTTAATGGGTCAAAGAGCGAGACAGAAAAGATTCTTGAGCTGGGTGGTGGTGGCGCATGCCTTTGATTCCAGCATTTGAGAGACAGAGGCAGGCGGATCTCTTGAGTTTGAGGCCAGCATGGTCTACAGAGCGAGCTCCAGGACAACCAGAGCTCCAGAGAACCCTGTCTTGAAAAACCAAACAAATAACATAAGATTCTTAAAAAACATAGAGACAAGAATTAAGCCATTGGATTTCTTTTTTGAGGCAGGGTCTCTCCATGTTGTCCAGGTTGCCTTAAACCCACAGAGCCATCCCTGTTCCTGCCTATTGAGTGGTGGGATTAGGGGATGTAAAACCACACCTGGCCTATAGCTATCCCAACTCTTGTCACACTAAAGAATGTGTGGTGTGTCTGTACGTGCACACATGGGGAGAAGTGATGAGGAACTGGGTTTGTGCATGGTCAATGGTATGGCAGCTGTCTCCTCCCCAGATGTGCACACACAGCTGGGGGGGGGGCATGGGATGAGGAACTAGGTTTGTGTGTGGGTAAATGTTAAGGCAGCTGTCTCTTCCTCAGGGTAAGCAGCGTCCCAAACTACTGACCCCCTGGCTGGACTTCATGCCCAGCACAGACTGAGGAGGCTCTGGGCGCCATCTTTAAGGGACAGCCTGAACTTACTTGTTGTAGCTCTTAGTAGCCTGGACAGCCTGTGCAATCTTCTCCTGGAGGTCCAAGGGCAACAAGTGCAGATCGCCTAAGACACGGATACAAACCCCATACTTCTTTAGCTTCTCCCTGATAAGAAGAGGGAAGAGGCGGCACTGTGACACAGCACTGACGAGCAGGAGCTTCTGAGTGCTTGCCATGCCAGGCACTGTTACGAGGATCATTTCAGAACTGTGTCAACACTCTGACAGTCAGTCAGCATAGCCCGGAGACTCTAACAGAGACTGTCCAAGGCAACTTCTCATGTCGCATCTGGCTTGAACCAGATCTGTCTGCCTTAATAATACAAACATGTTATATTCTAGTGAAGTAAGATAATAATGACAGCAGAGAGTGCATATTTTGTTGTGTTAAATGATGGTCGAAATACTCTATTTCAATCCCTGCACCAGACTTGGAAGTACACACTCTATGTCCCCTTCACAGACAAGGAAACTGAGGCCCAGAAGACAAACTGTTCAGAAATCTGGATGGAAGCAAGGCCAGGTCTAAACCTGGGGCTCCACTTAAGAGCCTGCACACTGACCATTCACAGCGTCGTTCCCACAGTGACTCAGCTGCACGGCCTCTCACTCCCAATGCCATAAGCTCCCAGGGGCGAGCAGCGGGACTGTCTCCATGGGTGTCGGGAAGGACTTGGGACATAAAATGGTATTTATCTGACCAGAGCCTGTTGCTGCTGGCCAGACTAGACCCTCCCTAAAGGGGCCCTAACTATCCCTGCTGCTGCCCGCTGGACTAAGCTACTCTCCCTGCTTCTCTGCCAGCACCTCCCAACACCAGCCAGGGCACCCGGAAATCTCACACCTGTTCCAGGTTGGCGATTCTGTATATGTTTGGAGACACCGGTCCCAGAACCTTGAACTTCGCTGGAAGGGACCCTACACCTATTGCCCTCAAAGTGGACGGTATTGCAGGCTGGATCCATGCGTCTCACGTCAAGCCTGCACATCCACAAAGACCCAGGACCTTCCAAATGAAAATTTCAGCATATCTAAAATCCTCTCAAGGAGGCCTGATTCTGCCAGGCTTGCTGATCTTTGCCCTGATGTTTATACCTGGGGATATAAAACCAATGCCAATGTCTCCTGCTTGATGGTTAACAAAAAGGACTTAGTCTCTTTCGCTCGTACCACACCAGAAAAATCTGAAATCACAATCACTTTCACTGAGAAAAAAAAGAGAGCTAACCGGTTAACAGGCAATACTTGGGGTTTATGGTTGTATGATACAGGAAGGAAAGACATAGGGATGCTGTTCACCCTGTGAGTTGTAACACCTCCAATGACCATAGTACTAGGGCCCAACCCGGTATTACCTGACCAGGGCCAGTGAGCCCCTGCGGAGGTAGCCCCCCTTGCCAGGGCCCTGGGCCCCACTCTTCGTGCTAAAACCATTCTGCTATACCTGCTTCATTGCTGGCAAGCTCTAATACAGGCCAGCGACTGTTTAATCTGATAGTGGGAGCCTTTTCTTTGCTAAATAGTACTGACCCCAGCTTGACAGAATCTTGCTGGCTATGCCTGTAAGCAGAACCTCCCTAGTATGAGGGAATAGCCTCATCTGGCAGTTTCATGTCCTGTAATTGGGGACAAACCTAACTCTCCCAAGTCCCAGGACAATAGGACCTGGTGCCCTCTATTGATCTATGATGGGCCTATAACACTGGTTTGTATGCTTTATGTTTGCGAAGCACAAGCTTATTAGTGTGGGGTAGGAGCCATGGCGGGTCCTGAAGGATGTGACCCAGATCAAAGGCCACGTTCATGGCCCATTTGCCCTGTATAACCTTCAACCACATTTTGTCAAAGTCTGTGAAACAAGAACCATTTACCTATTTTTGAGGCTGTACTAGATTATAAAAGATCAATATGGGGGCTGGAGAGATGGCTCAGCAGCTAAGAGCAACCAAAAGGTGGTTCACAACCATCTATAATGAGACCTGGTGCCCTCTTCTGGCATGTAGGCATATATGTGGATATATGTGTGTGTGTGTGTGTGTGTGTGTGTGTGTGTGTGTGTATGTATGTATACATATAATAATCAAATAAACCTTTAAAAAAACATGTACAGTCTAATCAAAGCAAAATCTGAAAAGACATAGATTTCAATTAAAGTACCCCACTTTTGATGATCCTGGCTTCTCTGAGTTCAACCCCTATGTGTCTCTCAATCTCCCCCTACCTGTAAACTGGAGATAAGCAGCTGTACTATTGTCCCCACTGGCTGGTAAAGTGAAAAGAAGGGCACAGGAATGCTCATCCCCAGAGAACAGAGGCAAAGAAGTCCTTGAGGTTTACTGAGGAACTGCAAAGGCCCCGGAGGAGCCAGGACTGGGTTCCCAGCTGGGCTCTGTCACTAACTTTCTGTGGCCACCTACAAGGCCCTCTCTTCTTTACACAAGGATTTAATGTCCCAACAATAAGCACAGACTAGTAATAGTTCTGTTTTTCCTGTATGTGCACGTGGACAACCTTGGTTGTCATCCTCCTGAATGCTTGGGGGGAGGGCTCAGAGGTGGCGGAAGGAGACATTTTCAATATGGACAGCAGCTTACTGTTCTTCCATCAAGCAACTGAACTTCTGTCGGGCTAGATCCAGTAGCCCGTCAACCTCACTCTGGGAACGTTTGAAGTTCTCAATGCTGAATGCATAGACAGTCACTTCTAGGATGCCCAGGTTCAAACACCAGCGCAGAGTCTGAGGGGAAAAGGTAAAGAGTTAGGACTCGGGAGGAATGGGAAGAAGTAAGCAACGCTTCCACCCTGAGAATGGTTGCAACAAAGATTTGTCTCTTCCCCGACAAGTAAAGTAAGGGCAACGTCAGTACTTATGTTAGAATAACAAACCAACTAGGAAGAAAGTCACCATTCAAGAAACTGAAAAGCCTGAGGCTGCCTATGGTGGCTCAGTTCTATTATCCCAGTATTTGAGAAGCTGGGGCAGAAGGATCAAAGCTAGCCTACGTAATAAGATCCTGCCGCTAAATAAATAAATAAATAAATAAATAAATAAATAAATAAATAAATAAATAAATAAATAAGAGATCACTCCAGGCATGCAGGTGAACACTTACAATCTGAGCATCTGGGAGGTGAGGACAGGAGGATCATGAGTTTAAGCGCAGCCTGGGCTACCTATTCACCTTGAGGCCACCCTGGGCTACAGGAAACAAAAAACTGATCTGCATTTTATCCCAAAGCACTCTTCAGCAAGAACATAAAGTTCTACCCAGCAATTCCATCGTGGACTCACAACTGCAGGCCTTCCTGGGTCTAGGCTTCTCTCTCTGTGGAAAGGGATTACAAAATCATCCTGACAGGACGGCCAGGACAGAATACAAAAGTGAGGGATTACTGCCCAGAACAGAACGAACGGAACGTCTTGATGCTGCAGCCCGAGGCTGGAACGCCAGGTACAATGGCAAAGGCCATTCTGTGTTTCACTTTCCAGATGACCATCTGCAAGCAGACCATAGCTGTCACCTATTGTATACACGCATATCAGTCAGCTCTGAAAGCCGAACCACGTCTGGGCCGGGTGGTGGTGGTGCACGCCTTTAATCCCAGCACTCGGGAGGCAGAGGCAGGCGGATCTCTGTGAGTTCGAGGCCAGCCTGGTCTACAAGAGCTAGTTCCAGGACAGGAACCAAAAGCTACGGAGAAACCCTGTCTCTAAAAATCCAAAAAAAAAAAAAGAGGACCCTGAGTGCAAGTCCAGCATGGATACATAGGGAGGTGCTCACTTTGGTGTTGATTTCTTTTCTTTTTTTTTTTTGAGACAGGGCTTCTCTGTGTAATAGTCTTGGCTGTCCTCAAACTCACAGAGATCCACCTATCTCTGCCTCCCTCAAGGGCTGGGATTAAAAGCATGCACCATCACCACCTGACCTGGCTAAAGTTCTTAAAAGTCGAAATAAATAAATAAACGACTGTTGAGGAGGCAGGTCAGCTGGTGACAAAACCTGGGTTCAATGCCAGCACAATATGAAAGTCAGAAGCAGTTGCACCATGCCTGTAATCCTAGCACTTCTAGAGCAGGGGATCAATATTGTCTTTGGTTACAGATTTTGAGGGTGCCTGGCTATATAAGACACTGTCTCTAAAATAAATATCACCACTTGTGATGTCTCATGCTTTAATCTCAGAACGCAGGAGCCAGAGGCAGGCAGATATCTGTGAGTTTGGGGCAGCTTGGTCTACAGAGGAAGTTTCAAGCCAGCCAGGACTACACAGAAAAACCCTCAAAAATAAATAAGCAAGCAAACAAATTTCTGTCACTAGGATATAGGTAGAAAGGGGAAAAACAAAAATCCAAAAGCCTGACAGGTGTAAAGTCATCAGAGTGATGTATGCAATTAGATTAGAAAAGGTGACTCTGACATTTGTGCATGTGTGTGTGTCAGGTCATGCCGAACACAAAATGTCTATGACGGTTAGAAAATAGGTTGCCAGAGTCGGGTTGCTCCTTTTACAAGTGTTCCAGGGAATGAACCAAGGTCAGACTTGGTGGCCTGCACCCTTCCCTGCTGACCCATCAATTATATAAATATTAAGACATTTAATAGTAACCCAGACAAGACACACAATAAAACAAGACAGTAAAACTAAAGATTGGAAAAGGCCGATGTGTGTTATTAACTCTAATATTCTGTGAGGACGACAGTTTGTTAATGCCAGTACGAGACTCTTGGCTGGCAAACAAACAATACAGCAAAACGAAAATCAAAAGTACTTAAACCACAGCACCTCAGTTTCATTTCCAACTCCATCTAGTGCAAATCATTCACCTCCGGTTCTGCTGCCCACACCCACCTCAGCAAGCTTGTTGAAGCCCTGAGAGTGGCCCTCCTGCCGTTTCACCTGGCACTTCTTGGCGTAGCGACGGTTTCCATCCATTATGAATGCAATATGTTTGGGCACTGGGCCAGCCTATAGAATAAGACAAACAATGAGCCAATTTCATTCTCTTTGGGATAAAAGGGGACAGTACATTCTGAACTAATAGGTTTGAACAATCAGATAAAATCCCTGGGCTGGCAAGATAACTCAGTGGGTGAAGGTGCTTCCTGCCCAGCCCAGCAACCTGAGTTTGAGACCCAGGACCAGTGCACATACTAGGAGAAAAAAAATGACTACTACAAGTTCTTCTCTGACCTCCACATGTGTGTTGTGGCATATATGTGCCTCCAAACAACATGCACATGCACACACACACACACACACACACTCAATAAATATCATTAACATACTTTGAGATAAAACCTCTGAGAAAGAGAACTCGGTATACTTTTGTTTTTCAATAGTACAAAATAAAGCAGTTCACTATAACTTTTCCATCCATGCGTGTTAGATATGTTATACTTTGGTCATTTTCATCCTCCCTATTAACCTTTTTTTTTCTTCCCAAGACAGGATTTCTCTGTGTTACAGCCCTGGCTGTCCTGGAGCTCACTTTGTGGGCCGGACTGGCCTCAAACTCACAGAGATCTGCCTGCCTCTACCTCCCAAGTGCTGGGATTAAAGGTGTGTGATCTTAACCATCAACAGAGTAACACCATAGATAGTATAAGGTAAAGTTGATGAAGTTTCTCAACCTTCCTAATGCTGTGACCCTTTAATACAGTTCCTCATGTTGTGGTGACCCCCAACCATAAAATCATTTCCATTACTACTTCACCACCATAATTTGCTACTGCTATGAATCATAATGCAGATATCTGGTATGCAGAATATCTGAGATGTAGCCCCATGCGAAAGGATCGTCACGACCCACAGGTGAGAATACTGCTCTAGGAAGACAAATATCAGTTCACTCTCGTTCATATTCATGTTCTCGCTCTTTTCTTCCTAACTCAGGGTCTCGTGCATACCAAGTAAACATCCTACCAGCGAGTTCTTTTGACATTCTCAACACCAAATCTAACCGTCTATGTTGTCCAGTGATATTAAGAGATCCTGGATTGCCTTTAAAAATAAAAACTAAGTCACTCACTCGGAACAGTAAACACTGGAAACGCAGCCCTACGTTAAGATTATCTTGTTTCTTTGCTAACATCCACTTAACAGCGGGGATTGCTAACATTTAATAATGAATTTTAATAAGATTACCCAACTATCCAAAAGGTCAACATGCCTTCTGGGCTACTGCTTACCTTTATGATATTGGCACAGAACCGTTCCCAAAGTGACAGCTCTCCTTCTTTGATCCATGACATAGCTCTTGGTTATGTCGGAAATCACCCCAGAACAAAATACCAACCAGATAACCTTGAATAAATGAAAAGAGAGAGAAGTCATCCTTGCTATATACCTGACTTAAAGGGACTCTGTTGGGCTGTGGTAAGAGGCCAGCACCTGAATCCCGAAACACTGGTCTACTCTTTCACCACCCAGGCCTGTACAAATCAACGAGAGACCTTTGGAACAAGGGGGTTCCCGTTTTCTCTTCCATCTTCTGTGCACTGATTTCTTCCAAATATCCTGCACATCACGGCGCCTACAACTTCCCCCTCAATTCCTCCTACAACCCATTTCTCACTCTAGGCTAAGCAATCACTACACCCATCGGCAGCCGCACCTGTTACCTTGGTGATCTTAGAATCACTCCTCCGGGTGGCCCTCAGTATCGTCCGCAGCCGACTCCTCACCCAGCTTCCCCTCCCGCGGGTCTCTCCGTTCACTCTGCACCTAGGACTCCGTGGGAAGCCTACTTCTACCACTCCCGACGTGGCGCTGGAAGAACACGTCACCGCTTCGCGCGAGGACACACCTCCTCCGCCCCCGGTAGGCGGGGCCACGCTTTGCGCCTGCGGACTGGGAGGCGGAGGGATGGGAGCTCGGGAGAGTCGACCGGTGGTGCACGCTCCCGCGGGGGCGTGGAAACAGCGGGCTGGGAAGCCGAGATCACGTGATCCGCGAGTTAGCGTCCCTTCAGGACGTCTGAGGGCATCTGGAGATCAGCCCACGAAATGTGCGCGGCGGCTTCGGGTGCTGGGCAGTTAGCTGCGGGAAGGGGGCGGCTGCACCTCGGAAACGAGTTTCTCCGTGGACGACCGCAGTGCTTTTGGTTGAGCCGCAAACATCGTGCTGTCAGCAATCTTCCTGCCTGTCTCCAGCTACTGGGATTATGGACGTAAACTGTGCAGGGCTGAAGTGGGCCTCTTTTAAAACTGTGCTACAGTTTCATCCTAACATTGTACTATTAGTGGAAAATGGTGGCGCCCTGTCACTCAGAACTCAGGAGGCTGAGGCCAGGATTATTAGCTCAAGGTCTTCTCTGCTACAGGTCAGCCTCATCTATGTAGAAGTCTTTATTAGTATTATCGTATTTCTGCTTATCGCCTTTTAGTGTTATTAATTGATCAGAAAGAGGTTTCTTGCTCTGGTCACTGTTTGGACTGATTTAAGACATGCAGAGTTTTGTAATTTATATTGCCAAGATCCACGTTAATTGAACTTAAAAGCCGGAATGAGATTTACTTTACTGAGATTTACTTTACGATAACTGGCCTCTGTGCTGGGGAATATAGCATAGGTGGTGTTTGCTTAGTTTACCAGTCCTGGGTTCATTGTCGAGCCCAGCATAAAACAGCATGGTGGCAGTGGGCAGCAGGCAAATTAGCAGTTTAGGTGACCTAGACTTTGAGGCTAGCATGGGCTTCCTTAGGAAACCCAGCCTCAAAACTAAAGAAAAATAGAAACAACAGAAAGACCATAGTCAAGTGAAGAGATCAAAAGTATGGCCTGTATACCAAATCATGCAAGACTTCTGGATACTGAACATAACAAAATTGGGGCTAACGTGGGCTTCAGGAAACATGTCAAAAGTATTACCTATTGCCTGATGATACAGATTTGGAAGAGGTTGTTAGTTCTGTTTTCTCAAAGGTTAAAACACAAAACTTCAAAAAACTCCCTGAACTTTGGCTATCTGATGCAACTAGCATTTGTTTCAAGCAGTACTCCCATCTGTCATAGAACTTCTGGTCCCAGCGAACCTTCTTACCTCACTTGCCCTGCAGTCTCACCGACATTGGGCAAGGAAGCAATGTGGCCTTTCAGTCCTACTGATGAAAGCTGTAACTAAACAAAGCTGTAGCGATGAATAACCCATTCACCAGGTCTTACGCTTCCATTCTCTCCCCTCTGTGAGCTGTGAAGTTTCTGCTAATAACACGGGTGTTTCAGGAAGCCCCTTAGCTCACTGAAGCCCAGTAGTTAGCGTTGCTAGGTTTAACTTTTGGTACAATTAGTTAAAGGGTCACAACCCCCCTGCTCTGCTAACAGGGCGAGGATTTCTTTAATCCACTTTCTGTTAATACTTAGGTTTTCCTCTGGTCAAGTTCTTTTCTCTCCCTCTTCCTGTTAAAATCTTCCTCTCCTTTGGACAACATTTAAGCGTTCATTAGAAAGGTAGCAAACTGTATCTCAAAATATTGGTTTACAGTCGGTGAATTGCCTTTGGCCTCAACTTCCCCAGTTCTGTATGGCATTTTCCTTTTTGGGGTGTTGCAAGGGGTTAATTAGGATTTGTAAAGGGCTTTGAGGAGTAAAGGACAAAGTATTATTAGGGTCTCATGCCCTGAGCCCTGGCCCCGGCCTTTCATCCCAGCCAGTAGCACAGGCATCTCCATTCTTATGCATGCCAGGCCTCTAATCCCCTCTTGAATGTGGCAGCTTCCAAGGAAGGGACAAGAGGCCTTAACTAGAAACAAAAATCCAGTGTAATGAGGTGCTATAAGGGCTGAACTTTCAAGATTCATCCCTAACAAAGTGGGAAGGGGAAACCTTAATGGTTCTGTGCCTTCCTATCCAAGGTGGGGATTATGCGGAGAGAAAAGCATCCTAAATATCTGATGAGAACAGTTTGAGTACCAATAAGTCTTTATTTTCCCAAGGAAGAAGGGAAGGGAAAGTCAGCACGTGTTACAAAATGATTATACGATAGGAATATAAGTACCCGGGTACAGTAAAAGTCAACCATGAAATAAACACCCCCGTGGTGGGGCCACCAAAGCCCAAGGGGGCTCAATCTCCTGCAGTTCAGGACAGAGAAGGGATCAGGGAAAGGACAGACAAGTACACACTTTCCCCACCCCCTCCTTGAATTTCCCATAAATTCAAGATTTCTCACAAAGCTTTGGTTTCTAGCAGTAAACATGGAGTTACATTCGTACGTCTCCTAGTAACAATCTTGTGGCCACTTTGACATAAGTTTCTTGCACCTGCATTAAGTTCCTGAGTGACGTATACATTCATTTTCCCTTTTCTGGTCTTTAGATGGAAGGCCCCACAATTGCTTCTCTCATAGACTAGGTCGGTTTGATTCATCCAAAGGCAGTCGCAACAAGAAATGGTCTTGCCAAGGAGAAGTGGCTCACCTGCAATGCCTGCATTGAGGAGGCTAAGGCAGGAGGATAGCCAAGAATCTGAGGTTAACCTGTCTCAAAATAAACAACCGAGATTCTTGACTGAGTTTGGGAACTAGGGGTAAGTGAGGTTCATGGCTTCCTCAGAATTTTTACATGGGTCTTTCAAGAGTTGTACAGACTTCAAGAAGTAAATGTGTCTAAGTTTTCTTATGAGAGAGAAGAGGGCAGTATAGGAGCGGTTTTAAAGTCAGAGAGTGTCGTCCAGAATGGGAGACGGGAAGAGAATATGGAAACCATGTTCCAGAGGCTCACATTGAGAAGAGGACCCACACTTAGGCTTCATGCTGTCATCTGGTGCAGAACTTTCTGTCAAAGATGCTTTGGCTATTTTTCTCTCAATACAAAAAGTTTTGTAAACAATAAAACCCCAAAAGAACATGAAGACCGACATCCTATTTACACAGCTAGGCCGCCTAGCAGTCACCGACTCTGACAGTGAAGTCCTACAGAAGCCAGACGAACACATCAACTAGGGGGGACAGCATTTGGGGGCGACGAGAAACCAGGATCAGACACACACACACACCACCCAATGTGTTCTATTGCATTTGCCCCGTTTCAACACAGTGAGGTAGGTTTGCGGTGATCTCACAGCATGTAAACGAAACCCCCCTTTTTCTCCCGTTAGCTACCAGCCCTATTACACTGCAGCAGGGCAGGACACTTGCAACAGAAGCCCGCACACTCCTCAAGTCTCTCCGGAAGCCAAGATTGGGAAAGGCTAAGGATTCGAGCCCTTGTTTCACGTCCCCACCCCTAAAAAGCAGTGTGGGAATAAGGATGTTGGTTTTAACTTAACCAGAACTCAGTGGCAGGACACATCCTAGCATAAATGAGGCCCCAGGTTCAATCCAAGTATCCAAAAATCAATCAATCAAACAAACAAACAAAAAAAAACCTCATCCTTATAAATTTGCATTAAGAAAACAAAACCAAAACCAAAACTCAAGCATACATACTCGCACCCTGCTGTGTATGGCCCGGTAGACTAATCTGGTGAAGGCTGGATTTGGGATGGAAAATTACTCTTGTGCCTTTCACCTGGCCCAGCCTTTTGAGATCTCTGAACCAGCTTTTCCTGTTTAGACTAATTTCCTATCTCTTGCCAAAATCTGAGACCAAGTCATGTGCAGCTTAATAAAATCCTAGCCTCCTGCGAAACATTTTAAGATGGACAGAGGTTTTAAGGACTATATGGCAGAAAAGCCGTCTGTAACCGGCAGAAATGAGGTAGTTCAATAGGCTGTGCATTCCAAATGGTTGGTCTCCATGGTGATCGAAACAAAAAGTGTTCCTGCTGTGCAGACCTGGAGCTGCCTGCGGACTTATCCCTGAGATTGCTCATGTACCTGAGAACACAGTGCAGGAATGAGGGCCTTAGATTAAAATATACAAAAATACAAACCAATTATTTATATTAAGAAAAAAAAATTAAAACGCACAAGATACGTCATTCGCACACAGATAGTGCAGTTAGCATCCTGGAGAAAGTGGGACCCAAGGTGCAGTTACCCAAGGGAGTAAATAAATTAAAAATCACACTGGCCAGTGAAAGAGCTGGGAGTGAGGTAGAGCAGCAGGTTATCACCAACCCTCTTTGCTGCCATCACAACCCACTGCCAGATACCCCCCGTTCCTAGCACCACACCCCAGGAAGGGGTTGAGTAAGCAGGATGTGGAAAAAAAAAAACAAAAACCCTTGCCTGGCTCTGAGAGTCCCTCCCAGAGTGTAGTAGCTGGAGGGTTAGGTTCATTAATGTGGTATTACAATTGCTTCACACCCTGTCTGGCAAGGGAAATATCACACAGCCTTCTACAAAAGAACCTTCCTGTCCCAGCCACTTTCAAAAGCATGTCATTTTGGATTAAAGCCTCAGCTAAAAGCATGCAGGTTCTAGGGTGGTTCCCCACAAAAACCTTCACTTGCCTTTAGATAAAGCATGGTTGGAGTTTCCATTGCCTCCCCCTTTCCCCCCACCAAGGGAAGACAGGGTGATACTGGGAACCCCGGCCTGAGATACATGGCAGTGCCAGCTACCCGCAACCCACCCTATCCCCACTTTCTCCACTCTGCCCGATGATGCCTCCTCAAACTCCCCCATAGCAAAAGAATAGCCCCCCTGCTCCTGTGCCTCAATTCTGGGCTTCTGGGAGCAGGGCAGGGCTGTGGATCTCTTCCTCTTCCTCCCGGAAGTAGGCAGGCTTTCCCTGAGACGTGGGGGCCTGCTGGGCCTTCAGTGGACAGGAGGCCACCATATGGTTGATGCTTTGGCAGAAGTGGCACTTCTTGGGCTGAGGCGGCAGCTTGCATTCCTTGGCATGATGGTCCAGACCACCACAGTTATAGCACCTGGCACAAGACAGAATGGTAAAGGTGAGGGGAACATGGGAAGAAGTTTGAAGCCCCTTAAGGGATGACACCTTCATCCATGTTCATCACTGTAACCACCTTTCCCTTTATTATGCCCTTTCTAGATCTACCCGATGACCTTCAGACTCACATCAGCTGTGGCACACAACTTGATGGGTGGATGAGCCCTCCCCTGGGTCCCACTGAACCATCTCTTCAGCCCTAGTTTTTATTTTCATTTCGGGTCAAGGTTTCATTATATAGTCCTGCCTACCCTTCAACTGGTGGCAGTCCTTTTTTGTCCCTGCTCCCAAGTCCTGCATGTTCCACCAGACCTGGCTAAGGAAAGGATTTTTTTCCTTTCCTTTGGTGACAGGGTCTCTCTGTATATCCCTGGCTGTCTTGGAACTCACTTTGTAGACCAGGCTGGTCTCCAACTCAGAGATCCACCTGCCTCTGTTAGGATTAAAGGCATGCGCCATCACCGCCAAGCTAAGTGTTTCTAAAGCCAAATTAATTAATATTACCTCTTTAGAGCTAAGAGATTTTAAGCCCCATAGGAAAAAGGCACACAGTAAGCAATTGGCGAGCTGGTAAGGAAACAGTAGATAACATATATGTAACATCTTACACCGTCGCTCACATAGATATTCATGGTAGCCTTTGCTTCTAAAGTCAGTATGGACAGGCAGCGTCACTCCTAGCAACAGAAACTAGCCCGAGGACAAAGGGAGTTGCAAGCAACCACTGACTGCATCGCCGAAGCTTAAATTCACTGGTAACAGGGTTCAGGTGGGACCTGTGGGAGCACCGTCCTGAGCAATTTCTACAAGACGCCTTCGGGGCCATACCTGTCTCCTTTGGACCTTCGTTTCTGTGTGTTCTTCCCCTTCGGCCGCCGCTCACTCCCAATACAGAACACTCCACCAGGGCCAGTGACACGAATGGATTCCAGACCCTTGGCCGACTTCTTAAAGGTGAACTCTACGGCCTCCCCCTCCTTGAGGCTTCGGAAACCCTCCATATGCAGCTTACTCTGGCAAAGGGAAACGCAAGATTTTACTGTTAAGGCAAAACTGCGAACAAAAAAAAAAAAAAAGAATCTGGGGGAAAAGACTGAGAATATGTCTGTCTATTCCTGTAATCTTTATTTTTTTATTTTTTATTTTTTTTTGGTTTTTC
Source organism: Microtus ochrogaster (assembly GCF_000317375.1). Classification (NCBI taxonomy): domain Eukaryota; kingdom Metazoa; phylum Chordata; class Mammalia; order Rodentia; family Cricetidae; genus Microtus; species Microtus ochrogaster. Next base: position 50,782,187 of record NC_022016.1, on the reverse strand, counting down.
GAGACAGGGTTTCTCTGTGGTTTTGGAGCCTGTCCTGGAACTAGCTCTTGTAGACCAGGCTGGACTCGAACTCACAGAGATCCACCTGCCTCTGCCTGCCAAGTGCTGGGATTAAAGGCGTGCGCCACCACCGCCCGGCTTCCTGTAATCTTTAAAGTTGAAATCATGAAAATGTTACTGAAAACTGATGTCAGTTTCAGGGCAAGGATTAAAATGGAATGTCATGGAGAGATTCCAGGAATGTGTTGAGAAGCTAAGAGGCCTGGAACTCCATCTGTTGAGCAGGCTGACCCTAACTCAGATCCACCTGCCTCTGCCTCCCAATTGCAGGGATTAGAGGCATTCACCACCACCCCACCACTGTCCAGCTCAAAATATATCTGGAAGAATTAAATACCTATTTGGTAAGAATCAGAATGGCAAGCCAGGCCAGCCTGGTCTACAAGAGCTAGTGCCAGGACAGGCTCCAAAACTACAGAGAAACCCTGTCTCGAAAAAAAAAAAAAAAAAAAAAAAAAAAAAGAATGGCAAGCCAGCATTATTGACACAGTCCTAATCTCAAGGCTCAGGAGAGAGGTTGAAACTGGAGGGAGACAGGTTCAAGGACAGCATGGTCTCAAAACAGAGAAACAAAAGTCAGATACAATCAGACAAATCTACAAGAAGCTACTACTCGGGGGGGAAAACTAAACACATACTAGTGTGCCAGGTATGGTGGTACACCTCTAGCCATCCCACAATGCCAGCACTCAGAGGCCTGGGCAGAAAGCACTGCTGGAGACCAGCCTGGGCTGCACTGCTTCTTCAAGGTCATTTTAAAAAGGAAGCTGGCAGGGTGTGGTTCAGTGGGTAAAGTCAGTTGCTGCCAAGCCTGAAAATTTCGTAAGCTCAGTCTCTGGGCCCATGAGATCGAAGGACAGATGTGGTCTTCCGACCTCCACACGTGGCATGTGTACTATATACACCCGGGCATACACAAATTAAAAAAATACAAAAGCCAACAGGTTTGGTTGTTCGTGCCACATTTTGGTACCTCATCTGGGTACATTTTTGGATGAATTAATGAAGTATGGGTTTCTGGTTTTTGAGACAGGGTCTCACTATGCTGTTCATACAGGCCTCAAATTCATGATTCTCCTGCCTCAGCCTCCAAGGGGCATGATTCCACATGGATTCCATGGCAATGAATTAGATTTTTATCTTTCGACACCTGTGTTGTCCAAACTGCTCTCAGATTTGTCAGCTCCAAAGTCTCCTGCCTCTTGAGCAGCTGGGGCCACGTGTGCACACCCAGCAACAAGGAAACAGACAGTCAACTACTTGATTGGGAATGATGATCACGTCTGAAATGAAGACTTAGTGCAATTTGCAGAGTCCAGCTCCTTTAAAAAGGAGCCCGAAGCCCCATGCTCAGCCACCATTATCACAGACCAGACCCTACTGTGTATTAGTTCGGGAACACTTCCCAGAACAGTCTCTACACAGCTGGAACTAGAGTAAGCAGCTCAGTGTGCAATCACGTCAAAAGGCCCTCACCTAGAACACAGGACTCAATGGTAGCGTGTGCTCAGAGAGCAGCCAGTGGCTCTCACTTCCAAGAGAAAAAAAGCTTGGTAGTGCATTCCTTTGATCCCAGCAGAGGCAGTGTATCTAAGGCCAGCCTGATCTACACAGATGGTTATCTAGAGACCCTCTTGCCAGCACACAAACAAGCACAGAAAAAGCACATGAGCTCAGAGAAACAAAGGGACCGCTGTGCACCTAGCCAGGACCATCAGCATTAACAAGGTCCACTGGTATTCTAGCTGGTAGAATACTTCACACTAGGACTCTAGGAAAATAAGCGAGAAAAAAAAAATCCTATTAGCCAAGTGGGGGACAAATTTCTCCATCATTCTAACTTTTGGGATTTTTTTTTGGGGGGGGGATTTGTTTTTCAAAACAGATTTCTCTGTGTAGCCCTGGCTGTCCTTGAACTCAGAGATCTGCCTGCCTCTGCTAAAGCTGCGCCTCACCAGCATCCGACCTAGCTTTTGTTTTAATTTAGTTGATAGTACACAAACCAGACCTCCATCAAGGGTGTTGGTGAAGAAGAGCACAGACTTGGGCGACATACCCATCCTCCAGGCTCAATGAGGTCTTAAGTGTCCTCAGCAAGCCGAGCTGTGGTGGCGCACGCCTTTAATCCCAGCACT
>NC_022016.1:50765376-50779202 GCF_000317375.1 Microtus ochrogaster | reverse complement strand
AAAAAAAAGAGCAGGCAATGCTCTTAACCACTGAGCCTTCTCTCCAGCCCGATCTGCTTGTTTTTTAAGTGTTTATCCTGCTAAATAGTCCAGGCTGGCCTTGAACTGGAAATCATTCACCTCAGCCTCCTGAATGCTGGAATTAACAGATTAGGCCCAGAGTAGACATCATAAAGCAAGCAGGCCATTTCAACCTAAACAAAGTCCAGATTCTGAAGGGCATCATGGACTTACTAACCTTGCATGACTATTTGTAATTATTGCATCACAGAAGATATATTCTTTCACTTTTTATAAAGGGTGCTTGGGATTGAACCAAAATCATACACATGCTAAGCATACTCCACCCGGGTATCCTCGTATTTCACACCCACAGAAACAGGCAGGGATGGTGACTTCCTAACCCCCTGCCTCAATCTGATGTGAGCAAGGGGGAAAAAACTTAAAAAGGAAATACAAGTATGATAATGTCCAATAGGACCCACCTCTCAGCCCCCACTGCACAGAAACCACCCAAAAACCAAGAGGAGCTAGCGAGGGAGATACCTGGGGAGCCAGACCAATACACTGCCTTCTCCCTGGGCGGGCGATTCCAGCTGTGATCCAGCTGGTTAAGAATTGAGTTTAGGAGCTTGTTCCCTCCTTTCTCATTTGTAAAACGGAGTATACCCTGACTTCATGGTGAGGCTGTGAGGTTTTACACATGAAAAGCAGCTGACACTTCACCAGCCACGGGAAAGCCTCCAAGAGGACCAATTATCTTTCAGACTAGAGGGAGACAGGGTGCCAGTAAGAGCCAAGTGTTGGGATGCTCAGATTAACTCTGCTTTTATTACTAACCATTCTTGGGAACTCAAAACAAAACAAAAAAAAAAAACTCAACCCAGCCCCTCTCTGAGATCCAACTTTGGGAGGGGGGGGCGCAGTACAAATGGTAAGGCAAGGAGACTGACTTGCTCCCAGCTCCCAGCTCCTCCACCACTAGAGATATGCTTAAGACCGCCCCTGCAAGCACCTCAACAGAAAGGCTGGGCAGGATTTAAACTGGTGGTCTCCAGGGGTGGCTGCCTATCCCCCTCCCCCCACTCCTTTCTAAAACATAGTTTGAATTCTTCCCTTATCAGATAGGTAAATCAGTGTGCAGCCCCACCAAGCCAGACTCCCAGGGCCAGCATCTAAAAGGAGCCTGAAAATTCTTCCACCCCCAACCACACACAAAGCAGGGCCCCGCCTCTCTCCCCATCCCCTCAAAAAAAAAGAAAGAAAAAAAAAAAGCAAAGGCCCTGGGGGGAGGGGCATGGCCTGAGCTCCCCCAATAGAGCCCTGCCCCAGGGAACAAAGGGTTGACACTGGTTGGTTCTGGTGGTCGGATTCCTGGAGTTCCAAGGCACAGATCCCCCTAGGATGGCTCTCTCCCACCCTCCCCCACATTCAAATCGGACCGGACCAGTTCCTTCCTTCCTCTACACCACGGTGGGGTGAGAGGAATGGCTTCAGAACATCTCCTCCAGTCAGACCCCAGGAAGGGGAAGTTTGCTAGTCAACTAACAGGCATCTTCTCTCTGCCCCCCACCCCAGCACCCTCCCTGTGCCTCCAGGATGGACTAATAAAGAGGACGCTTCCCCTAAGGCGCCTTCTGTCAAATCCTTCCCGCAGCAGATAAATATTTCAAGGGGAAGAGGGCCAGGAATCCCATTTTCCTTTCTCCAACCTGTTGGAGTTAGTCACGTGGGCAGCCTGGTGGTGGGAGAGTTACAGCATTTCTTCCCCCTCCATGCTGCTCTTTTCTTCCTGGCTTTTTCCTTCTGTCCTGAGGAACCCCCACCCACCCCCACATCAAATACCCAACTCAAGTAAACTGACTAAACCCACATATACCCTGTCATCTAAGAAATGTGAGCCAAAAAAAGTAAGTAAGCAAAGGGTCGGATTGAGCTGTGACTCTCCTGTCTCTTGTGGCTTGCACAAACCATTTCACTCTGCTTCTTTCTTTGTGGGAGACTTTGCAGGAGAATTTGATCATATTCCACCCAGTTGACCAGAACCAAAAGAAGGGTTTATGTGCTCTTCTCCAGCACCTTGGGACATTCCAGGTTTGGGTGACCCTATGCATCTCTCTGACCAATTCTAGGTTGAGTAACCAAAATACATATCAATGCTCACTTTAGACTGAGCAGGGTGCTAAACACTCCTGTCAAAATCATGTGGCATTACAACCAGAAGATTCATAAATGCCTTGAAGGTTAGCGACGTGCTTAAGCGGAGAAATCTGACCGGAAACCCTAACAAAGTGAGGAGACTAGCCCAGTATGTATTTGGGAGAGCCTGGGACAGAAGCTCCAAGGAAGAACTACAGATAAAAATTGCACCTTGGTTATAGTATCAAGAAAGGAAGCCGGGTGGTGGTGGCGCATGCCTTTAATCCCAGCCCTTGGGAGGCAGAGGCAGGCGGATCTCTGTGAGTTCGAGACCAGCCTGGTCTACAGAGCTAGTTCCAGGACAGGCTCCAAAGCCACAGAGAAACCCTGTCTCGAAAAACAAAAAAGAAAGGACAAGTGTTGGGCTGACTGCCACGAGCCTGGTCTTGCTGGGTAGCGAGGTCCAATAAAGGCAAGTCAGACATCTTTTCTTCTAGCTGTGCTTTTAAACTCCTAAATGCCTTTTTATCTGAAAGACTCAACACAGTGGTGACACTCTGGTGTCAAGGCTTCACCCAAGCCTTGCAGGTAGAGGCACAGAGCTTGTTCTAAGGTTAGCTGCCATTCACCTCTGCTCAGCAGCCCAGAACAAATGCTCCTCCGCAGCTCTCCACCAGATGGGGTATCAGCCTGCGCGAGGCTCTGAACGGAGGGTGCCTACACCTCGCCTCTTTCCTCACGGTGGTTTTTCCTGGTCCTTCCATTCCTCAAGATGCTGGAGATGCAAGGACAGCAAGCTCTCTTCCCATCCAACCCCGATCTTCGGCTGTGAGCAAGGAGTGCAGGGTGCGAATGGGAATGAAAAGCTTCCTGAAGTTTATGCCAAAACCATAGAAGAAAAAGCCATCATACTGCTTTCTAACAGCAGCGCGAAACCATGCTTAAAAGGTCTGTACCATTATGAACGTTTCCTGCTGAAACCTCCCAGGCTTGGACTACACAGGCTTGCTGCTCTTCATGCAGATGTAAGTTTCTCCAAAAAAAAAAAAGGAATGTTTGAGCCCTGGCTATGTTTGTGCCTTACACCCTGGAAACCACTGACAGTGCAGGCAGTAACCTCACCATTAACAAGGCAGACAGTTGCCATATTGGAAGTTTTGTTTGGGACGCTGGCAAAGCATCACCCAGGCTGTTCTCTGGAGGCATGCCGCCTCAAAGAGAACACCAAAATATTTGAAGATGCCAAAATAACACACGGGCTTCTTTATACCAACTCTACAAAAACCCGTATTTTTAAGCCACCTTTTCCCACTGACATGGGAATGACAGGTAGTATTCCTAGGCTTGAATCCAAGATGATCTTAATGGAGCCAAAGTTCTGGGGTTTGGAGTTGTAAGCTGTCAACATGTACCCCACAAATACTCATGGCACACTATACGGGACCAAGCCATGGTAATCAGCCTCATCTACCACCTTCCCTGTCCCCTCTGGTGAAGACACTGTCTACTCCTGGTCCTCCAGGGTCCTCAAGACTCCCTCACCTGTTTTTTTTTCCACAGTCATTCATTTAGATCAAGAATGCAGTATAAAAATCACCTAGACAGTCAAGTTCTTCTCTTGACAGGACATTCACAACGGTCAATCCATGCAATGTTATGAACCAGGAAGGCAAGATCCTACACACTGTCCCACAACCCAAGTATGGTATCCTAGCCTCGGGTATGTGGTGCAGGTCTAAGTCATTGTGGCTTAAGCAGTTTTAGCTTCAATTTCTGTGTCAATATTGAATTTTTGTTCAAACACAACGTATAGTTCATTATAGTCTTCACCTGGGCCAGATGGTAGCTGTGCACACCCACAATTCCAACACTAGAGATAACATAGGTAGGAGGATGGAGGCTAGCCTGTGCTACAAAAGAGCCTGCCTTAGCAAAAAACTATGTTCTGAAAAGATGCTGAAAACCAATACTTCCTACAAATCTTGGTGGCCTACATTTTGGGCTACAGGAAACCAGACTTAAACCAACTATTTTTGATGACTATCCTGCTGTTTCTCAACTAGAAGTTATTCTGCCTTCCAAGAGATATCTGGCAAGATACGGAGACTAGTCTAATCAATTCCCGACATAGATTTCAAGATCTAAAGGGACCTATGGCTGAACCTAATGGGTATTAGACAAACCTGTGTCATAGCCTGATCTGCCTACTCTTCTCCTGGAAACAGGATGAGGTATATGCAGATCAGACAGAGGAGAAGGCCAAGGCAAAGAAAGGAGGGTCACCAAACTATAGGTCAGCTTGGCTAAAGTGACTCCCAGGCCTGCCTGTACTACAGCGTAAGCTGCTGCCCCAAAATGTAAGAATGTTTGGTATGTGGATCAGCACGAGGGCAGTCTCTAACAGGGTGCTGAGAATCTATCCCCTCACTCTTGGAAGGGTTGATCCTGAGCCCCTCCCTTTCCATGGCATGACAAATGTCTTGAGTTTCTTTCCTCCCTTCCACCCCATTGCCAGAACATAAAGTTCCATTAAACACTTCTTCCTCTGCCTCGCGGACACTCTCCTGAAGTGAACAAGTTTCAGAGATTACCTGTATCTACAGCATTCCTCCAGCACGGATAACTCGGGTCACCAGCCTAAATTACGCCAGAGTGTGGGACGAGCCCGTGCCACCGCAGGCTGCGGTGAAAAACCAATTACAGTGAGGGGAGAGGGCAGGTTAGGGAGGAACGTCTTCAAATATGGGTGCCAGCCAGGAGCTGGGGCCTTTAGTCCCAACATCCAGGAGGCAGAGGCAGGCAGATCAAGTTAGAAGCCAGCCTGGTCTACAGAACAAAGTCCAGGCCAGCCACAGTTAAAGACAGTGAAATTCTAGGCCAGCCACAGTTAAAGACAGTAAAAAACTGTACCCTTCACACACAGAGAGAAAAAAAAAAAGAGAGAAAGAAAATATAAGAAACCAAACACACAAAAACTTCAAATTTGGGCTGGTGGACATAGCTCTCCAGACTGGTATGTACTGACTGCTTCCCCCCCCCCCACACACACACACATGCTCCTGGGTCCCTATTGCTATGATCCTAAGGCTAAGTCTGAGGCACACCACCAAGGAGCCTTAGCCTTTGGAAGGAATCAACAAAGCTTTGCACCTCCTTTATATCCCAGCCTCCCCAAATTGGGAAAGCTGTCCAGCCCATCTCCAGACCAGGAGAGATCTGAATCTCTGTGATCTGATAAAGGGGAGAGTGGGGGCGGCTTGCCACCCCGGAGGAGGGCCATTCAAAGAGGGTTCCTGCAATAAAGTGATTTAATAGATCTAAAGAGGCCAATTCCCTTCTCTCTCACAATTACTTCCTGGGAGTTATCATTCACATATGTAAATGAGATGGGGGGGCACAAAGCCACCATCCAGAAACCAGCAGTCTGGTTGTATAGTGATGGGGGGTGGTATTTCAAGGAAGTAGCTAAAGGTACCGCTGTAGGTCCCTTAAACACATGTTCCAGAAGCCCAGCGACCCTAGCACACCAACAGCAGAGCAGAGAGCTGGTCCCAAAATTCCTTCAACCCAAATCCACCTAGTTTCCCCCATCGACCTCCTGACTGGAGGGCAATGTTCAGTCTTCACTGCAGCCTCCAACCAGTCGGTCCAGCATCTCCTTCCCCACCCCTCCCCCTCAAGAACGCCATCCCTCAGGCTCCAACTCTTAATCCCCACATCCTCCTTTCCCCTCCCCCACAGCTCCTAAAGCTAACCTCCCTGAAGTAACCCCTCCCTGCCCGGACCGGGTGTCAAGCTCCAGGGCCAAGGATTAGCAATTTCTTCTCTCCTGGTCCAGCCTTAACCACTTACCCTACCTGGGAGGCAGGGTAGCAGGAACCTCCTAACTAACCATCGAGGCTCGGATGCTGAGCGATAAAGGCGAGTAAGGAAGAGAACCTGGAGACTCTACTATTCCCTTCCTTATTTAGGGTTAGGAATGTTAGGGACAGCAATCAATGGCTGTCTGGGGCCATAAATGCCAAACTGAGAACAGGACGAGAGGCCAGCCTCCTTCCACGGCCTGCCCCTCGACACTGAATTTCACTCCCCACTGCGCGGCCCTTCTTTAACTGAGAACTTGGGATTGCACCGACCCAAGTCTCCTTCCTAGACTGGCCCAGCCAGGAATGAAGGCTTCGCTTAACGTTTTCCTGCCTGGCAGGACCTACCTGGTGGACAGCAGAGGTACCTGCCAGTTCTGAACCGTAACCAGCCTTCTAGGGGAGCTTTTCAGCCACACGCTCATCCTTCCGGGATCTGCCAAACCTATTCTGGCCACAGGACCTGGCTTTTTAGGTGGCCACCTGACTGAGGTCTGCACTTAAAACAGGGGAAGAGCCTGAGTTCGCAGGTTCATGCCCGTGGGAAGGGTGGCAAATCAGCCACACTCCCCTGCCCTGTGAACTACATTCAGACCTTCAGAACTCAAGGCACTAGCGCCCGATTCAGGCCCTGCATGTGCTTCCCTGGTTGGCCTGCTCGCCCTCCCCCACCGGCAAGCACAATACAACCTTAGTTTCTGCCACATGGGGTCACCTCCCTGCCCCCTGCTCCCTTCCCAGGGGAAAAGAGGTAATAGACACGTGGTAAACCGGAGGGGTTCCCGGAAGGGGGCGGGGAGGGGGTGCTGGTAATCAGTGGTGCCTCCTCCTTGCTCCACCGTAGTTACTAGAAACTCAAAATTGGGGTGTCCCGGCAGATAAGGACGCACAATGAGTGTCCTTTATCGCCTCCAATCCAACAGGCGCGGCCATCAGCCAAGCATACATATAACACCCAGTTTTTCTTTTTCCTAGCAAAGTTACTAGAATCAGTCTCACCTGGTGCACAAAGACGTCCACCGGGGGGTCGAGCGCGACCCCGGCGCGGGCGGTCATGGACAGGAAGCCGAACCCCATGCGCACGTTGAACCACTTACAGATACCGGCCCCGTGCAGCAGCTGCGGCTCGTCTGCCGCCCGAGCCGCGTCAGCCGGCGCCTCCTCGGGCGCCTTCTCCGCTGCCTTGGCGCAGCCACCTGGAGACAGGGAGGGCCAGGTGATCAGCTGGGGGTCAAACCATCGCAGGGCCCTCGCTGGGACCCGTCTGGGAGATCTCGGTGTTGAGCCCGCGATAGACACCCAGGAGGAGGCAGCTACCAAACAGCTGCTAAGAGGAAACCTGTTCAGGCTGCCTCCCCAAGGTTACACGGAGGATGCTGAAGCCCCGAAAGTTTTGCATGTCTTCCCACAACATGTTGCCCGTGCACACGCGGCGGGACAGGCCCCTCCTCTTCTCTCCCTCCGCCCCCACAGACTCGGCGCGCAAGCCACTGGAACACCAGGGTTCCCTGCTCCAGAGATGGCCCCAAGAAGCAGGAGGCCGCAGGGACTTGGGGTCCCGCGGGCAAGTCCGTGGGACACTTTCCCACCTCCCTTCTATTTAGCTCTTGGGCGCCCTGCACCCTAAGGTGTACCCGCTGAATCGCAAGCTCGAACCTGCAAACTGCTGGTTGGACACCGAGCCCATGGTCGTCGGCTGAGCCCGTGGCCCCGGGCCCCAGGTCGGGCGGCTGCTGGCCCCAGAGAAGTCCGGAGGCAAAGGGGTGGTTCGGAGAAGAGGCTGCTACATCTTCCCCCGCACAATAGCGGTGGGAGGGCCCACGGCTTTTCAAAGGCTCCCAAATTCTAAAAGACAATGACCCAACCCCCCGCGGGCAGCCCCCTCCCCTCCCCTCTCTCATTACCCCTCCCTTTCCCTCTGGCTCTGGCTCCCGCCCTCCCCCACTGCTCTGGTCTCTGACACCTCTGGGGTGTCCCTTCCCAGAACCTTGAGATTTGACACCCCCTCCACATACAGATATCAGGACGGGGGGTCTTTTGCCCTAGGAGTCTTTAGTACCCCAGAATTTAGGGTACTGACTTTAAGGACTCAATGCGGGTACCTAAAGCAGACACAGGTGGGGGACCTGGGGGGGGAGTAGTTTTATAACCACGTGACCACACACACAGGTGGGGGACGGGGGGGAGTTTTATAACCACGTGACCACACACACTCTTCCCCCCCCAACCCCCCCGGGCAGATAATTATACATTCCAGAGAGTTGGGGGAGGGAGGTGTGAGCCTGTTGGCGCTGTCCAATCAGAAACACAAACCACCTGTCAAGGGAGAAATGGATGAGCCCTCCCCCAGCCCCTCAGCGCCCCTCCCCCCTTCCCCCTCAGGCCTCTGAGCTGACCCGGCTGCTTGGCGCTGACCTGCTCTCACCCCCCACCCCGGTGTGCTTAGATAGACCTGGAGTTCTGGGCACTAGGAAGCCAGGATATGGGTGCAGGGAGGCGGCAGGAGACCCTACAGAGCTTTTCTCTCTTGACCTAGGCGCTGCCTCTCAAACTCAGCCTGCCTCTGCTACAACTCCATCTCCAAGTCTCAACATCAGTTCCTCTGGGTTTATCCCAATCACAAACAAGCAGCTAGTTGATTTGTGCAGAGAATCCTTTGCTTCCTTCCCAGCCTGCATCTAAAGTTGGTCCTAGGTAGAGAGCTTCCTGGGAGAGCATGGGGGAAGCCTGAACGAGTGTCCTCTGTGATAGCTGCCTCCTCATCCTGTCCGGCGCGTCCCGTCCTGTCCCATCCCTTGCTGGCAGAGGGTAATACTGTGGGTGGAGGCACTTCCTCCAGTACCCGGGACACTCTGCTTCCCAGACCCTCCTGCTCTCAGTCACCTTCCTAAATTGCGCTCCCCTCCGGGTAGCTTGGCTGGTGGAAGGACTGGATAGGAAGGTTTCTCATTTGAAGAGGTAAACTCCCTACTAGAAGATAAAGAGGGTGGACCGGGGGGGTGGCCACTGCCCTGGTCAGAGATGGACAATGGCCCGGGGCTCAGTGCACGGCCCTGGCCCTGCCCCTTCACTTCCGGTGCTCAGTTCAAACTGGACAATGCCAGCTCCGGTCAGTTCCCCTCCCCCACAGCTACAACCCATTTAAAGGGACAGAGCCTGCTTTCAGGGGCATCCGCTTACCCTGAATTCAGGCTTCTCCATGAATGTGTAGAATCTCTTGTGGTTCACACGCTGCAGCTGTGTGCGTGTTGGTGCACACTCATGGGCACGTGTGCATCTGAGAACGAGAAAAAAGATAATGGAAGATAGGGAGGAGAATCAGTGACTATGAAGAATATTTTCCTGTTCCCTAGGAAGTGCTTTGCACGAGACTAAACTTTTGAGCGTAAAATGTATGAGATAGGACTTTGGAGGATTAAAAAAAAAAAAGACTCTGGTGAGCCTTCTGTTACTTAGCTAAAAAACATAAGTATCATTAACAGTGCCCTATTCCCAATGGGACTGGTAAATCTTTACGGAGTGTAACAACCGAAGCCCTCTATTTGCATAACCCGCTCCCGTGAATCAGCACCTTTACGATAGCTACTCACTGTACCTCTTCTCCTGAGCTTCAGAAGTCGGTGGCTGAGGTCTTCTGAAGGGATGTAGAAAAACAAGGCAAGCGCTCAGGTTTCTCGGTGCCGCCAACACGGTTGGGTTCCCCCCGCAGGCGCGATCAGTTGCTCTGTCCAGGGTCCTGAGGGAGTCTGTGGCTCTGTCCTTGGTGCTGAAAACGCTTCCCAGTTTCCTGCCTTGAGAACTTCCTTTGTTCTCGCCTCCAAATCCTTCCCAGAAAGCCTGGTTTCTCTTTTCTCAGAAAGCCTGAATGTCCCCTGGCACACATGAGGCAAGTAGAATCTTTCTTTTTTCTTTTTTTTCCCTCCAAACAGAGTTTCTCTGTTTAATAGCTCAAGTTGTCCTGGAACTCACTCTGTAGACCAGGCTGGCCTCAAACTCACAGAGATCCGCCTGCCTCTGCCTCCCGAGTGCTGGGATTAAAGGTGTGCACCACCACCGCCTGACTTTATTTTTGCTTTTTATTAAAACAAGGCAAGCTACATGCTGGCCTCAATCACACTGAAATTCTCCTGCCTCTTCCTCCTTAGAACTGGGATTACAGGTGTGTGTCACCTGCCTGGCTCAATCTTTCTTTTACATTTTATTTTATTATATTTGTTTTTATGTGTATTTATATACCATGCATGTACTGCTGCCCTTAGAAGCCAGAAGAGGATGTTGGATTCCCAGGAGCTGAAATTACAGGTAGTTGTGAGTCACAAATGTGGGTTCTGGGAACCAAATTAAGGTCCTCAGGAAGAATAATCCGTGCTCTTAACCATGGAGCCTTCTCTCCAGCCCTGAATATTTCTTGAATACTGAAGAGGAAATTTCTAGAAGTAAGTGATTCTGTTAGAGGATTGAAGGCATTGCAAGCTCACCTTTAGGAAAAAACAATGTTCAAGCCAACTCACGTGATCATAAAGAAAGATATTATCTTTGAATATGATAGTTTATTTACTAATAATTTTAAATTAGTTCCATTGTTGAAAAGTACCTTTTGTTTTTCAGTTTTGGTTTTGAATTTGTTTGTTTGTTTTTGAGTCAGGGTTTCCCTGTGTAACTGCCCTGGCTCTCCTGGAACTCTTTCTATAGACCAGGCTGGCCTTGAACTCACAGAGATCTGCCCCTGCCTCTGCTCCCTAAATGCTGGGACCAGAGTCGTGCTCCATCACCACCTGGCTGAAAAGCACCTTTTTTTTTTAAATTTTATTTTCTAGACAGGGTTTCTCCGTAGCTTTTTGGTTCCTGTCCTGGAACTAGCTCTTCTAGACCAGGCTGGCCTCGAACTCACAGAGATCCGCCTGCCTCTGCCTCCCGAGTGCTGGGATTAAAGGCGTGTGCCACCACCACCTGGCAAAAAGCACTTTTTTTAAATTATTGTTTTGAAGCAGCGGTGTTCCCTGTAGCCCAGGCTGGCCTCAGGCGGACTGTATAGCCACAAAAAACTTTGGAGTCCTAATTCTCTGCCTGCATCTCCCACATGCTGAGATTCCAGGCGTGCACCACCATACCTACCTTTATGCTTTCCTGAGAGCACAGGTGCGTTGACATTGCCCGTTTATGTTACAACTCTGTGATCTGGGGCAACTTTCTTACTCTCTGTGTGCCTCGGCTTCCTGCCCTGCCTGGGGAAGATATTGAGAATACCTTGGTGCTCAGAGACGTCGTGAGAATGAAGGGCAGGGACTAGGTATTCCAAGGCAATGTTTTCATAATAGTACCTTGTTGGGGAATATTGTTTTCAGGTGTGTGTGACTTTGTTTAGCTGCACTTGACTAACTGTGAAGCTGTGATTCTTTGCCTGTCTAAAACACCTGATGGTCCAATAGCGTGGCAGAAACAAGGACAGACGGAGCTAGCAGGCAGAGAGTATAAAAAGAGAAACAAGGAAGGGAAAGAGGAGCAAACAAGAGAACAAGGAGGGGAGGACAGCAGGGGCCAGCCGCCCAGCTACACAGCAAGCCACAGAGAAAGAAGTAAAGAAAGGTATACAGAAATAGAGAAAGATGAAAGTCCAGAGACAAAAGGTAGACGGGATAATTTAAGTGGGCAAGAAACAAGCCAAGCTAAGGCTTGTCAATCATAACTAAGAATAAGCCTCTGTGTGTGATTTATTTGGGAGCTGGGTGGCAGCCCCGCCCCCCCAAAAGCAAAAGAGTAAAACATCATACAACAGTACCTGACATGTGGTTTTTAATTCCTTAAGTCATTCAGTTGGGAGATGCACAGGGTCCCGAGTTTGAGCCCTAGAGCCAAGGCCTGGGCTTCATACACAGGCCCTCATAAAATTGGGCATGGGGCTGAAGAGATGCCTACTTCTGGAGGACTGGAGTTCGATTCCCAGCACCTACAGGATGATTCACAGCCGCCATCTCTAACTGCAGTCCCAGGGGATCCAACACCCTCTTCTGGCATCTGCATCTCACACTCACGTCAATCTTCCTGTCGTAGCATCCTGAATGCTAGGATTACATGTATGAGCCAACACACCCAGCCTGAACAGGTTTGAATTGAAATAAGATACATCATCAAAATAGTCCTAATCCTCGTTTTCCTCAGCTATCTTTGTAAGTTCTCTTCCCAGAACAGCTGAGTGGAAAGCCCTGGCCATCTACTAACACAAATGATACTGTGCTCTTGAAAAAAAACTATTCCCCAATGTGTCCCATAAGATACCTGTCCCACCAGCTGTGCACGCACACACACACACACACACACACACACACACACACGTGTGCGAGTGCACTTGTGCATATCTCTAAATATCACTACCTCTGAGACAGGGAGGCAGAATTTGAAGCTCAAGGCCAGCCTGAGCTACATGAGAACAGTGTCTGAAAAGGGCAAAACCAAACAGGAAAAGATGCCAGCTCCTTAGAGCCTTTGATGCATCGTCCCATGCTTTAAAACAGACCAGTGAGGGGCTGGAAAGATGGCTCAGTGGTTAAGAGCATTGCCTGCTCTTACAAAGGTCCTGAGTTCAATTCCCAGCAACCACATGGTGGCTCACAACCATCTGTAATAAGGTCTGGTGCCCTCTTCTGGCCTTTGACATACACACAGATAGACTACTGTATACATAATAAATAATAAATAAATATTTAAAAAAAAGCAAACAGACCAGTGAGGCGGAAGATACAGGGCAGTGCCTATGAGCACGTGCAGAACTCTAAGCTTGGTCCCCAGGACCATATAAGCCTGTTATGTTGGTGCGTGTGTTATTTAACAGTTTCCTCCCAGATCAAAACATTCCCTTCTGCAGGGGAGCTCCTGACACAGGAAGGTAAACAACTAAAAGAAATGCTTCAAGAACGCCCTGAAACTGACTAGATTCACCAAGCCTCTCCCTGCTCCAGTAAACAAAGAAGTCTCTGAGGCCAGACAGCTGCCTGGGAGAAGCAGAAACCAGTCAGCTCTCTGCAAGAGATTTAGACCAACAGAGCCCCTTGGAAAGAATACTCTCTAACCTGCTGAGCTGCCTGCAGGCTGCAAGGTGTGCTCCAGGTCCCCCAGTTTTTGTGAGCTCCAGGTCCCCCAGTTTGTGAGCTGTCAGCCACACTATGATGGGTCTTGGCCATGCAGCTGTCATTCTGTCATTTCTGCCCCTGTAAGTGACCCCTCACCTGCAGTCCTCCTATAAGTAGCCCCAAGTTGACTTTGGTGAGCTGTGGGGGTGTCTGTACTTGGGTTCATCATGGGCTCCCTATCTGGGGTGAGTAGATGAGTGTGTTGTGTCTTCCCAGGAAAAGCTTTCTCACACAGGAGCATCCGTGACCCCAGTGCTGTGAACGCGAAGACGGGGGTCAGGAGTTCAAGGTCATCATTTGCTGTATTTGAAAACTTGACATTAAAAACAACCCAGTTAAAGTATTATCCAGAAAGCAGTGTATTACTCACGTTTCCTGTGCGGTGTGAAATGCTCCGTGCTTCATCAAGAAAGATCTAGAAGATGGCTCGGCAAGAAACCTGCCACCCAGCCTACTGATTTGAGCTTGATTGCTGGGACCCACAAGGGCAAAGGAGAGGGCTAAGTTCCAAAAGTTATCTTCTGATGTCCACACGTGTACCCACGTACACACACACATACGTGCGTACACTGAAAAGAAAAAAAATGTCATTGTTATTTTAAAATGAGAAGTCAGTGTGGCCGCACACACCTTCAATCCCAGCATTTGGGAGGCAGAGGCAGGTCTCTGTGAGTCTGAGGCCAGCCTGAGTGAGTTT
>NC_022016.1:50760500-50764147 GCF_000317375.1 Microtus ochrogaster | reverse complement strand
GCGCGCGCGTGTGTGAAGAGAGACTCCATCGCTAACTCTAATGAGAAACAATCTGTCCTAGCCCCGTGCTGTCAGCCCCATCCCATTGCAGGGACCAGTGCTTCCTACATCCATCAGGGCTGTGCACCTCTCCCCTCGCAGGCCTGTTGAGTTGGCAGGAGGACGAGCCAGGGGACTTTCATCTGCTCCCCATGCTGGTCCTGCTTCACAGAGCAAGACGCCAGGCACTTGCTTTCACCAATAATGGCTTCATTAGATTGAAAGGAGACGAAAGTGACCTCAATGAAATAGACTTCCTGACCCCAGCTGACCTCTGACCCTCACCCTGACAGCCTCTAAATCTTCTCTTTCTGACACGGCCTCCACAAGAGAAGATGATGAGCATGTATGTGATAGCCGTCTGTCTGTCCAGCGTCGGTCCCTCTCCAGGTAGCCTCTGAAGCAGAGCTTCTGATACCCAGCTGGGCTTAGCTAGTTGCTGCTGCTTTCATGGGTCCTCACCCCGATTCTAGTCTGGACGTGGGGGGGGGGTTGTCCCAGCCCATCCGGCTGTCATTCACATGGTGTCCATTTGTCTGTATCCAGTGGGTGTCATGTACCGCAGAGGCAGGAGGCAGGGTGACTAGCCGAGGACTGTCATTTCCTAAGTGCTCTTTTGACCTGCTCTCCCCTGACCGTGAGACTATGTCATATACCCCGTGCTCACTGTCTGTCCTCAGCAGCTCAAACGTGACCCCCATTGTACTAGACAAGGCACAGCCTCAACTGAAGGATCACAAAAGAAGATACTCCTCTATCAATGCAGATAAAGTAGTTAACACACAGTATTAATAATCAGTTTGTGTGGGAAGAACTGTAATAAAAGAGATACCGTGGCCAAGCTACTCCGTTCCTTTAGGCCGCCTCTCTGAGCCATTTCTTTGGAGGAAACTTCCGTATCTCTAAATAATACACACGGATGTCTATTCCTTGATTTATTGGCTCTAGCTCTTCCCTATTGATTTCCTGTTATGATGGATGAGAACTTACCCCTACAGGGTCCTTTCCCCTTCCTCCCAAGTACAGATAAATCACCATTTCCAGCTAAATTGGTAACTGATGTTTATGTTGTCATGACTATGGAAATGCCCCACATTTCCTTAGTGCCTTACCAAGATGCTCCTCTCCTTTTTCGGCTTGGCATTTTCTTTTCCCTTGGCTTTCTAGCTGCCGCCTTTTCCACTGATGGACCCTCACTTACCCTCAGAGGTTCTCTCATTTTCTTTGGCTAAGCCCTGCCTTCTGCAGCCTGTCCCTGTTCCTCCTCCTGCCTGTTCTCTGGCTTGCTTCCCCTGGTCTACTTGCCATGTAGACCAGGCTGGCCTCACACTCAGAGATTCCCCTCCTGAGTACTGGGATTAAAGGCATAATATCGCCATACTCAGCTTTCTGGCTCATACATGAACAGGTTTTGGGTTCAGCATCAAAGAGAATATTCTCTAGTAAGTACCTAAGAAAAGGTTTATACTGGAGTAGGCTGGGGTGATGGCCAGGGGGAAAAGTGTTTGCTATTCAAGAATAAGAACCTGAGTTTGAGTCGGGTGGTGGTGGCACAAGTCTTTGATCCCTGCATTCCAGAGGCAGAGGCAGGCAGATTTCCATGAGTTCAAGGCCAACCTGGTCTACAGAGAAAGTTCCAGGACAGACAGGCACCAAAGCCTTGCAAAACAAAACAAAACAGAACCTGGCTTTGCTCTGTGAGTTTGAGGCCAGCCTGGTCTACTGAGTGAGGTCCAGGATAGGCTCCAAAGCTACAGAGAGACCCTGTCTCGAAAGCAAACAAACAAACAAAAACCCGAGTTTGACTCCCAACACTCACATAATAAGCCAGGCATCTCAGCATCTGGCTGCAAACCCAGTCAATAGTGAGGGTGTGTGGAGGAGCAGGCAGATCCCCGGTGTTCTCTGGGCGCTGGCCAGGCAGTAAGCTTCAGGCTCAGTGAAAGATGCCTGGAAGCCAGATTTGGTGGTGCACTCAAGAGCAAAGGCAGATGGGATTTCTGTGAGTTCAAGGCCAGCCTGATCTATATAACAAGTTTCAGACCAGCCGGGACTGCATAGTGAAAGTGTCCAAAAAAAGGGAAAAGCTATTGAGGAAGAACCTCCGTGTTATCCTCTGCCCTCAACAGACAGACAGACACACACACACACGAGAAAAGAAGGGAGAAAGAAATTCCTGGCAGACCTTCTGTGTCCAAGCTTGCTGCAGTATCTTTTGTTACTGTGTTCTGTTTGCCCAGTGCTGAGGGCTGGGGATCAAACCCAGAGCCTTGAACGCCCTTCGATGAGGCAAGTGTTCAGCAGCTGAGCTGCATCCCACGGTTTCAGTGTGTGTTCTTTAACACTGTGCTCTGCACACCGTAGCTGAATGAAGGACATTCTGTGGCTAGTGTCGAGGACACTGAAGCTGGAGATGTCTTTTCCAGATTCTGAGTTCTCAGTGGAACAAAACACATGAGTGTTAGCCTTGTTGAAGGCTCACTGTTGGCCAGATAATGTACCAAATGCTGTATACAAGTTCTCATCTCTCCCAACAAGCTGGGCGGTGGTAGCACAGCCCTTTCATCCCAGCACTCAGGAGGCAGAGGCAGATGGATGGATCTCTGTGAGTTTGAGAGGCCATCCTGGTCTACAGAGCGAGTTCTAGGACAGCCAGGCTACACAGAGAAACCCAGTTTCAACAAAACAACACAAAAACCAACCAACCAATGAAAGTCAACCCTACCAACAAATATTAGCTTTGTGAGTATTGCCATGTCGCTAATGAAGTGGGAGACACACACTGGCTAGAAAAAAAAAAAAATCTCAAATCCTGCCCCAGTGACACACGTCCTCCAACAAGGCCACACCTAATCCTTCCTAAACAGTTCCACCAACTGAGAACCAAGCATTTAAATAACTAAACCTATGGGTGCTATCCTCAGTGAAATCGTCACAGATGCGTAAGATCATATTCACATTCTCCCCTCTGTGTTTAGCAGGGCTAAAACTAGTAGAACAGACAGAGGGATAAACACAAATGCATCAACTTGTGATTGGGACACAGCGGAAACTCAGGTGTGTTGTGTGTCATAGCTTCAAAGAGGGGTGGCATTGAGTGAGACCTGGTATAGAGTTTTGTTTTTTTGTTTTGTGCTTCACCCCCCCTCCCCCCAGATAGGGTTTCTCTGGTAGCCCTGGCTTTGCCTGCATGTATGTCTGTGTGCCACGTTCATGCCTGGCATCTTTGGAGGTCAGGAGAGGGTATCAGACCTGGGAACTGAGGGAAGCTCGTGGCCCACGATGTGAGTGCTGGCAACTGAGACCAGGTTTGATCGTCTGCAGGAGCAACAAATGCTCTTGACAGCGAAGCCGCCTCTCTAGGCCACCTGTCTGGCTTTTGAGACAGAGGCACTCTACAACCCAGGTTGCAATAAAATAAAATTTATTTTATTAACTTACCATAATTATTAGTATGTGTGTGACGTAGGGACGTGCATGTAGAAGTCAGAGGACAGCTTTTGGGAGACAGTTCTGGGCACTGAACTCAGATCACGAGGCTTTGCACAGGCTGCTTTAATCAGCGAGGCCGGCTCACTGGCTCTGTGTCACCCTTCTAAGTGCTGGGG
>NC_022016.1:50756796-50758381 GCF_000317375.1 Microtus ochrogaster | reverse complement strand
TGTTATTCTTCTCAGTAGGTTCTTGTTTCGGAAAGAAACAAAACACTACACCCCCAACCCTAACCAACTTCACACCCCTGTATCTCCCCCACCCCCACCCCAGTGCCTTAACCAATCACTCTGATTGATTGATTAGGGAGGAGAGAGAGAGAGGATCGATGAGGAATCTGGTCCTATTCTTATTCAAAGCTAAAGGCCCAGGAGGAGGGGATATTAATTGTAGATAGGATTGGATGGAGGTTACTGGAGCTGGGGCCAGTGTAGTTTGCAGTGTGGGGGAGAGTGGGGGATAAAAGCCAAACTATTGGGGGTTAGGACTAGACAGATAGCAAGAAAGTTGGGAGGAGAGTGATCGTGGAGTTGAAGTGGGAGGACAGGCCTAAGTCAGGAATCTGGCCATGAGCTGAGGGTTCCTAAGACTGCGCCTCCCAGTTTAGTGAGGCTGTTCTGGGCTGCTGGCACTCTGTGTCCAGCAGGGGGCGCTCCTTCCCCACGTGGCGCCTTTCCTTAGCCACCAATTCCTTTGTTCATTCATTCATTTGCAAATGTTTGTGTGCCACTGTGTGCCAGTCACTGTGCGCCAGATCCAGTGCGCGGACTGGAAAAACACAAGCTCAAAGAACACAAAGTTCCAGACCTCATGGCTCTTGCAGGGTAGGATGACAGCGAATGGCTAAGCATCGCGATTTAATGTCAGGGATAGGGAACTACACAAAGCTCCTGAGAAATGGAGACTTAACAGATCTCTCTCTCTTGACCAGATGGAAAGTAGTCAAGAAGATGGTGGTAATGATGAAGATGAAGATGATGTGATTGTGTGTGGAGACTGGGGCAAGCTGAAGAAACAGTTTGCAAAGACCCGGACGCAGGAAAGATTTGGGACCCCTGTGTGTGGGCTAAGGTGGCCCAGTAGGGGAAATGCGGGTTGGGTGGGCAGAGCCTGGTAAGGCTGGATATAATTCTGCTGTGCTCAGAGACTTAACCCTTTCAGTGGCAGAAGCCTCTTGTGCTATGGCTGGGACTCCAGGACCCTCCACTGCTCAGGTTGCTCCCAGCCAGCAGATCTTGGGGCTTTTCTAGAGTAACCAAGTACCACAAACCTCATCCTCAGGAAGTGAGTAGATCAGAGGTGTTCTTGATGCCAGCTTTGGCTGTCCTTCCTGGGAAGAAGGGGGAGTATGCCCAGGTGGCATTTTAATTACTACTGTAAATTTAATTTGTAGATAATATATGTATTTAATATGTAGCCAGCAGCTAATGACTTGGAAAACAGCACAGTGATGTGCCCATCAGCAATATTATTACTTTTTGTAATACTTGATAATGCCTTATATTTATTTATGTTATTTTTAAAAATTATTTATTTGGGCTGGAGAGATGGCACAGAGGTTAAGAGCACTGCTTGCTCTTCCAGAGGTCCTGAGTTCAGTTCCCAGCAACCATGTGGTGGCTCACAGCATTGTCTGCTCTTCCAAAGGTCCTGAGTTCAATTCCTGGCAACCACATGGTGGCTCACAACCATCTGTAAAGAGGTCTGGTGCCCTCTTCTGGCCTGCAGACATGCACACAGACAGAATATTGTATA
>NC_022016.1:50754935-50756696 GCF_000317375.1 Microtus ochrogaster | reverse complement strand
CTCTCTCTCTCTCTCTCTCTCTCTCTTTCTCACCAGATGGGACCTCCCTGAGTTACCCGTGCCACCCTCGTATGCATGGACACAGCGTGGTGATTTTCTAGATACATGCTCCCTCTAAATGGATCAAAAGAAGCGTTTCCCACCTCCCCACTGTGTTGGAATGCATTCATGAATTCCCTTTTTCATGAGGGTCATCATCTGCCACTCATCATTAACTTATTCTTTATTCATTTGTTTATTTTGAAGTAGGAGGATTGAACCTAGGAGCTCACACAAGCTAAGTAAGTGCTCTGCTACTGAACACCCAAAAATGCCGTCCTGTATCTGATGTTCACACTGTCCCGGGTCTATCCAGTGTGAACCACCTGCAGACTGGTTCTTGGGTCTTGTGGCATGTCCTCATCTTTCTTTGATCATTGCCTTGCTTCCTGCCATTTCACCTGGTCAGGACCTACCCCTGATGATGCAAAATGGGAACCAGATTTGGGAGGATGCACACACACAAGAGGCACAGATCTCGGCAGCATCCCTCACCGGACATGGGCCTGTGAGCGGGAGGGGCACTGAAGCAGCTGTTGAGAGAACAGGGAAACAGCTGTAAGAAGTTAGCATGTGCTTGGTGCACAGCTCGACAGCCAGGGATGGGGTTCTTGTCCTTTCCTGGGTGTGACCCCTGTGTGGTCAGAGCTGGAGTCAGTTTCCAGAAATGTGCTGTTAAATGAGCTAGCCAGAGGTGCCTTCCCCTGGCCTAGGGTGGCCTAGGTGCGCTGGCAGGAGCAGAGGGGGAGTCCAGCGGGAACTGATGCCGGACATCATGTGGAGGACATGCAGGGAGGTGAGAGAAGCGGGTGGTGCTGGAGGCCCGACTTCCTGAAGACAGAACTTAGCACAGGCTCAGACAGTGGAGGTGTGCTGAGGTTTTTATTGTTTTTTTTTTTTTTTTGTTTTTTTTTTTGGTTTTTTTTTTTTTGGTTTTTTCGAGACAGGGTTTCTCTATAGCTTTTGGTTCCTGTCCTGGAAAATAAAATAATTTTTTAAAAGTAAAGATTTCTTTTTATTCAAAGTGATGTTTGGCTTCCACAGAAGTCTGCACACTGTGTGCACACGGTCCCTGAAGAGGCCAGAAGAGGGCACTGGATCCCCTGGAGCACTGGTCTACTGGGGGGGGGGCGGGAATTGAACTCAATCTTCTGCAAGAAGGACATTCTTGAATGTCCTTCAATTTAGATTTGCCTGATGTTTCTTCATAATTAGATTCAAATCACTGATTCTTGGCAAGAACATCACAAAATTGATCTGGCTCGCTCTCTGGACCTGCTCAGCTGGAACTCAGGACCACCTGCCCAGGGGTACTGCCCACCACGTACCTCAGTTATCAGTCAGGAAATGGTCCTCACAGACTGGCCTACAGGCGGTCTGATAGAGATTCTCTCAACTGACGTTCCCTCTTCCCAGATGAGCTCTAGCTTATGTCAATTTGACATAGTCATTTTAGATACCTAGTTAATCATGGGCTAAGTCTGTTGTTAGGAACCATGGTTTGGGATGGACCCCAGGGATCCGTGCACACTGCACACACCCTGCCCCTGACTAACACCACCAGTCCTTCAGTTACTTTCAATTTTTAGAAAAGATTTATTTCATCTTATGCATGTGGGTATTTGCCTGTATGTGTCTGTAATTGGTGCCCATGGAGGTCCGAAGAGGGTGTCAGGTCCCCTGGAACGGGATAGGGAACTACACAAAGCTCCTGAGAAATGG
>NC_022016.1:50747847-50751205 GCF_000317375.1 Microtus ochrogaster | reverse complement strand
TTTTTTTTTTTTTGGTTTTTTCGAGACAGGGTTTCTCTGTGGCTTTGGAGGTTTTTATTGTTTTGTCTTTTTCTTTATTGATAATTCAAGGCAACGTCTCCCTGCATAGCCCTGGCTACCCTGGAATTTGCTCTGTAAACCAGGCTGGCCTTGAACTCAGAAATCCACCTACCTTAGCCTCCCAAGTGCACTTTCATTTTGAGGCTCATACAAAATTTCTAACCTGATAGAAGACAGAACCGACCTTATGGAGCCTTCTTATATCAAGGAGGACAGTGAGTCTGTCGTCAGGGGACCTTCAGGTATGGAGACGCAGCTCTTTTGGCACAGCCAATCCCTTTTTTGCCATTAGCTCTGCCCCCTCCTTGTTCTGCTCCCTGATCCCCCTCCAAACCCGGTGGACTCTTTAGACTCTGGGCATGTGCCCAGTCTATGCAGGGGGGCTTGTGGATTTGGACCAAAGCTGTTTGTCTTAGGAACTCCTGGAGGTTTCTTGGAAGTGGGGGTGGTGAGAGTCTGCTTCAGAACGGCCACCACTCTTTCCTCAAAGGCTATTTAGGGAGGTGACACCTTCCCTTGGCTTACCACAACCCTCCCAAAGCTTCCCCACCTTGCTGCCCCCACAGCTGCTCTAAGAGCTGAGAGAAACCACAGACCTGAAGCCAAACTGGTCTGCTCAGGAGAAGCTGGCTGGGGAGAGGCTGAGGGAGGGATAAGGTCTCTACTTTACAGGCCTAAGTGGGCTCAGAGTCAGGGTGAGGTCAGAGGCTGTGACTGTCCCTTGCCCCGCAGGGTCCTGAAGAGGATCTTGTACTTTGTACCTTCTATTTGTTTTTTAACATTTATTTAGTGTGTGAGCACGTTAGGAATGTGTGTGCACACATGTGCATTTAAGTGTGCCACAGCACTTGGAGGGAGGTCAGAGGATGTGTGAAGGAGTCAGGTCTCTCCTATCTTACGCTTCTGGGGATTGAACTCAGATCATCAAGCTTGCATTCATTTGAAGAAGTGGAAACCAAGCAAGTCATTTCAAGACGCTCTCTGGCACTTTAAGGTCAGAGAGAGGCTAAAGCCAAGATGTGCCTCTATCTACATCCCCAGTTATCCCTTACCTGGGAACCCTTGGAATCCATAATTTTCCAGAATGTTCTCTGTCCCTCTCCCTTCCTCTCTACCCCACCCCTCTCTTAGCTTTTTATTTATTTATTCAGATTTATTTTGTGTGTATGAGTGTTTGTTTCATGGATGACCACAAACATACCTGATACCCATGGATGTCTATGGGAGAAAACGCAGGTATGACCTATTGGCCAGCCTACCTGGCTGGCACCCTGTGCTTCGAAAGAAGCATGGCATACCATGCCCCAGAAGTCAGAACACTGAATTCTGAAGTAGCCTGAGTAGCCGCTAGCTGACTTGTGGGCTCCAGGTCTCTTTAACATGTTTCTTCCATATAGATGCCCTGGCTGCCCAGTACGAGGAACGTGTGAAGAAATCACAGTGGATGGTTTCCACTCTATAAGCGGGAGCTGCTATAAAGCCCACACTGTTCCCTGAAACCGTCTCTGGAGAGGTTCATCTCCACATCCTTTACTGACCCACGGCATTGCTGTTTTGTTGGGGGATGCCCTGGTAACAGTGACATGTCAGAAGAGGCTATCAGACCCCCTTGGATTGATGGTTATGAGGCACCATGTGGGTGCTGGGAATAAAACCCAGGTCCTCTGGATGAGTAACAAGTGCTCTTACCTGCTGAGCCAACTCCCAGGTCTCTTCCCGCTGGCTGTCCCCAGGGAGGGACACAAAGACAGCTTTGGTTCTTGTTTACTTCTGCTTTGTTTGTTGATTGGTTTGGGGATCAGGTCTTATTATATAGTCTAGGCCAACTGGAGTTTGCGGTCCTCCTTCCTCAGCCTGCAGTGACAAAAAGCGTGGGCTCCACGCATATCTGCTGCAAAGACAGATTTAGACAGTGGGCCTCTGTTGGTTCTGCCTCAAGTTACATTATTCTTGTTTTTATTATTTTGTTTCTTTTTGTTTGTTTGTTTTCTTTTTGAGACAGGGTTTCTCTGTATCTTTGGGGTCTGTCCTGGAACTCACTCTGTAGACTCTGCTGACCTCGAACTCTCAGAGATCAGCCTGTCTCTGCCTCCCGAGTGCTGGGATTAAAGGTGTGCATCGCCACCACCTTCCCAGCTTTTTGTTTCCTTCTTATGTGTATGGGTGTTTTGACTGCACGTGTCTGTGCACCACATGTGTGCCTCTGGTGCCAGAAGAGGGTGTCAGATCCTCTGGAACTGGGGTTACAGACAGTTGTGAGCCATTTCTCATATTGCTCAAAGCAATAGCCTTGAGAGCCTCTAGCAGCTGTGACTTGGCAGCTGGGTGTCACCACAGTCAGGGCCTGACCACCCTGTCCCTAAAGGTGAACCCTCAAGTATTGTAGGTGACCTCTGCTCTACTTCCCCAGAGTATTTTTTTCTTCCTTCCTTCCTTCCTTCCTTCCTTCCTTCCTTCCTCCCTCCCTCCCTTCCTCCCTTCCTTCCTTCCTTCTTTCCTTTCTTCCTTCCTTCCTTCCTTTCCTCATTCCTTTCTTTCCTTTCTTTTTCTTTTCTTTTTCTTTTTTTTTTAATGAAGCTGAAGACTGAACTCAGGACCTTGTATTGGCCCACCACTGAACTACCTCACTTCCTACCCTGGGGTTTTAGATCAAGAAAAGATTATGCCTCGTGGCGGCAGTGCAGGCCTTTAATCCCAGCACTCGGGAGGTAGAGGCAGGCGGATCTCTGTGAGTTCAAGATCAGCCTGGTCTACACAGCGAGTTCCAGGACTGGATCTATAGCTACTGGGAAACACTGTTTTGAAATCAGCGCCCCCAAGAAAAGAAAGAAAGAAGGAAAGAAAAGATTATTTTGTGAGCTCAACAGGACAGATACTTGCTTAAGCCTGGTGTGGTGGTATGTGCCTGTCATCCCAGCACTTGGGAAGTGGAGGGGGGAAGGTCAGCAAGCTAAAGATCCTTCTCAATTGCAGGATAAATTCTAGTCCTGCCAGGGCTGCATGGGGGCGGGGTCAATCTGGGGACCAAACTGACACAAGCCTTTCAGAGGCAGGACAGTCTGTGAGTTCTTAGGCCAACCAGGGCTACATACTGAGACCTCACACACTCACAGAAAACAAAGCAAAACCAGCATGGGAGGTGTGGGTTGAGAGACAGCTCAGAGGTTCAGAGTACTGATTTCTCTCCCAGAGGACCTGGGTATGATTCCCAGCATCCATCCGCACAGTGACTCACAGCCATGGAGGAGTCCAGGGAATCTGAAGTTCTCTTCTGGTCTCCATGGATACCAGGCACTCA
>NC_022016.1:50722085-50747172 GCF_000317375.1 Microtus ochrogaster | reverse complement strand
AAGTTGTTCCCATCAACTGTGATGAAGGCCATTGTATGAGATGTGACTGCAAAGAGGTTTGGCATAATGGAGGCACCGATTAAATGCACTGTCTGCTTCTTCCTAGCCGTAGCATAATCTGGTACATGGATGTCCATTTACACAGCTTCCTTTTCCTGTTGGATACAGAGGTGAACGCTATGTACGTGGTACACTGATGTCTGTTAAAACCAGCTTTTCTTTTCTGGTGGATTTAGACATAGACTCCAGTTTTCCCCCAGGTCACAGCGGGCTGGAGAGGACATCCATACACAGTATAGGAGATGCTTCCTAGTGGCTAAGAGTATGTTAGCTCTTTGGGGGATGTGGGGAGATGGCTCAGTGGATAGAGCATTTGTGTGCAAGAGTGAGGACCAGCGTTTAGACCCTCAGTTGTGTAATCCCCAGTATGGAAACGGGGAGATGGGGGCTCCCTGGAGTGAGCTGGCTAGTGAGACTACCATATCCGAAAGCTCTGGGTTTAATTGAGAAAACCTGCCTAAACAAATGGACGAGAAAGCAATTGAGGAAGACTCCCTCGATGTTGGGCTCAGACCTGTGTGCATTTGCACCTGCACAGCAAAGTGTGACCGTGCATATACTCCTGCATGCACACCACAGACGTGCATACGCCTGTGAAAGAACAGGAGGAGGGGGAGGACCTGAATCCCAGCAGTGTGGCTTTTTGTGTCCAGCCCTTGGCAATGGCTGACGTGAGAGGCTTGGTGGAGTGACCTTGGATGTCACTTGAAGACAGGGTTGGACTTCTGTACCCAGAAGGAATGGAAAGTCACCGAGGGCGCAGGGGAGGGATGCAAGTGGCTGCATGCTCCTCTGCAAATGCGAGAGCTGGAGCTGTATCGCAAGATCTCTTCCTCACCCTGGGGTGTGAAGTCAGGGCCCACTCAGAGCATCTGACAGACTGACAGCTGGGCTGGCCTAGGAGATAAGCAAGAAGGTGTCAGGCAGAGGGAGGAAGGTGTCAACCACAAAAGAGGTGGGGACCCCCCTCCTAGCCTAGTCCTTAGAATCATGTCCTAGATGTTTGCTCTCCCTCTGGCCAGCCACAATGCCAGGCCCTCTCCTGCCATGGGGTCCTGGCATAGTACCCCTCAAACACATGCCAAAGCTCTTGGAACCATGTGCAGGGCCAGCTGACACCAGGCTACTGAGTCTCCATTCTGGGGGTGTCAGTGGTTGTGGGACACAGGCCTTTGAGGAGGAGGCGGGGGATTTACCTGTGGGGCCATTGTACCCCCTTTTTTCACTGTGCTCCTCTGCTTTGCTCTGCTCCCCAAGCCCATGTCCTGAGAGCCATTTTGCCCTGATATTTGCACCAATGTTGATTCCACAGCACCCAGCAGGCCCGCTGTTAGAGAGGCTGCAGACCCCAAGGTCTGGGCCGTATCCCTGTGAGAGGTAGACCCAGGAAGTAGTCAACGCCCGATACCTCATTGGCGATCAGGAAAACTGTGAGTGAGGGCAGGAGATATAACCAGGTTGGCAGAGTGCTTGCCTAGGATGAATGGAACCCTGGAGTGGGTCCCCAGCACCACAGAAAACCTGACCTAGCAACACATACCTGCAATTCCTGTAGTTGGGACTCAAAATGCAGGAGGGTCAGTAATTCAAGGTCATCCTAGGCTAATACCGAATTGGAGGACAGTCTAGGCCCCATGACACCATGTCTCAAAGTATGTGAATGAGGGGCAGGTTCTTGAGGGTTACCAGATGCTAATTCCATGGCTCATTTCTTTAATCCTTAACCCTGGCCTCTGTCCATCTTGATTATTTTTTTGCTTGTTCGTTTGTTTGTTTGAGACTGAATTTCTCTGTGTAACAGTCCTAGCTGTCCTGGAACTCGCTTTGTAGACCAGACTGCCCTCAAACTCATTGAGATCTGCCTGCATCTGCCTCCCAAGTGCTGGGATTAAAGAGTGTGTCACCACCGCCCGGCTCTTTATCATCATTTTGAGACACAAAGCTGCCCAGAACTCTCTAGGTAGACCAAGGTGGCCTTGAGCCCACAGAGATCTGCCTGACCCTGCCTCTCCAGTGTTGGGATTAAAGGCATACATCACCAGACTCAGCTAAGGTTTTGTTAAGTTTATGTGTGTCTGTGCACTTGTGGGTAGGTCCTTCTGAGGCCAGAAGAAGGTGTTGGATCACTTGGAGGTGGAGTTACCGGGGTTTTCCAGCTGCTGGTTGTCAGGGCCAGAACCCAACTGTGGTCCTCTGCCAAAGCACCAAAGACTCCTAACTGCTCAACCATCTCTCCAGCCCCTCCCTCCTTCTTCAGCCTTCTTTTCCTTCTTTCCTCCTCCCCCACCCCTTCTTTTTTTCCATTTAGAACTCCCAGGCTGGCCTAGAACCTGTGATCCTCCTGCCTCGGCTTCTGGATCACACCGCTTGTCCTGTTCTCTCCAATGTTCTCAGCCATTCTCATTCCATCTCTAGGTATAACTACATCTTGGCGCCCTTTGGCTCACCTTGAACCCCTGCAAAAGCACAGTGCCTTTAATCCCAGCACTCAGGAGGCAGAGGCAGTTGGATCTCTGTGAGTTCGAGGCCAGCCCGATGTACAAATTGAGTTTCAGGACATCCAGGGCTACAAAAAGAAGCCCTGTCTTAGAAAACCAAAACCAAAACAACAACAACAAACTCCTTTCCACCTTTTGTTCTATCTTCAAATTTGGAGATCTCCGATGTTGAGTAAATCACTTTCTCTTGGTAGGTGTCAATTTTCTAGCATCCATCTTGAATGGTTACGGTGCTGGCAGGGTGAGGCAAAGCTTGTAGAAATGTCTTACCCAGTTGCTGGCACATGGTTAGGGCTACCATGCCGTGAGGTGCAGTGCCGGCATTGTGTAGACTGGATAGGGGCAGACTCCATTGCATGAGGCAGCGTCCCTAGCCAGGAAGGGGTTAATGAAGAGAGCCATAAAACAAGTCAGTCTACCCAAGAGCATGCAACCCTGCCCATCTGAACCCTTTGGGAAGCTGTTTTAGGCCCCTGTCTGATAGGACAAAGGGTGACTTATTCTAAGGGCTTGCTGTGGGCCAGACCCAACCCAAAGGCTTTACAGTGATTATTCCGAGGAATCCCGGACAAAGTTCCAAGAGGCAGAGATTGACAGATGAAGAAACGAGAGATCAGGGGATTTGCGGTGAAGTCACCCAGCTGGATGATGTCTAGCAGAGCTGGATTAACAGCTCTACACACTGACTCTGAGGGTGCTTCTGGCTTCATCTCCCTGTCCGCCAATAGGGAATGCTGTACTGGAGGCTTCATCTCCGTGTCTGCCAATAGGAAATGCCGTACTGGAGGCTCACTAGAGTCAGAAGAGAGTGGGACACAAGTGTGCACTGTGGACACAGCATGAACCAGAGAGGCGTAGCCACAGGTGCTGGAGAGCGCACAAGAGCAGATGAGATACATCTTATAATTACACGCACAGATCAACATCAAAATGGAGGGGCTGGAGAGATGGCTCTGGGTTAAGAGCACTTCTGTTCCCAGCATCTATGTTGGGTTCCTCACAACCAACTTTAAATCCAACCCTAGGGGGCTGCACCTGGCCTCCTCAGGGGGCTGTGCTCACCTGCACATACGCACATCCCTGCATGCATACACACACAGTTAAAAATAATAAAAATAAAGTCTAGGGGCTAGGGAGATGGTTCAGTGGTTGAAAGCGGGGTCTGCTCTTCCAGAGGATCTGGGTTCAATTTCCAGCACCCTCGTGGCAGCTCATAGCTGTCTGTAAGTCCAGTTCCAGGAGATCTGACACCTTCACAGACATACATGCAGGCAAAACACAAATGCACATGAAATAAAAATAAATTATTTAAAAAAATATGCCTAAAGAAACAAACCTCCCCGGGGGCTGGAGAGATGGCTTAGAGGTTAAGAGCACTGACTGCTCTTCCAAAGGTCCTGAGTTCAATTCCCAGCAACCACATGGTGGCTCACAGCCATCTATAATGAGATCTGGTGCTCTCTTCTGAAATGCAGACAGAACACTATATACATAATAAATAAATCTTTAAAAAAAAGAAAAAGAAACAAACCCTCACATCAACAAACAATGTCCACAATCACCTGTTTGCTGATTCCTTTGCCCCAATTTGCATATAGAAATTGCATGTTTCAGCAACAGCTGGGCCTCTGTGAGAAATGGTAACAAAAGATGTGTTGCTCAGTAAGCAAGAAAAGGGCAGGGTGGTTGTAACGCGTGGTCTTAATCTCAGCACTCTGGAGGCAAAGGCAGGCAGATCTTTGAGTTCAAGGCCAGAGTTCCAGGACAGCCAGGGCTGTACAGAGAAACCCTGTCTTGAAAAACCAGACTAAAACAAACAAAGCAAGAAAAAGAAGGGGATGGCGGTAGTGGTTGGGGCATAGAGATGGCTCAGAGGATAAGTGCACTGGCTGCTCTTCCAGGGGACCCGAGTTCAATTCCCCGCACCTACAGGGGCTTTGACGCCTTTGTCTGGCATTCCTTGAACACTGCACACACAAGGGGCACAGGCATTCATGCAGGCAGAACACCAGACACATAAAATAAAAACATTTATAAAGGGTGGGGATGTTAAGCAGCTTGGAAGACTCTGAAGCAACCCAGTGGCTTCTTCTAGTCAGAGTGAGTGCTACATGGGTTCCCACTGTAAAAGGCTTCAGTGGGAGAGCCTTGGCCTCACTTTGCACAGAAGGCCAGCTGTGGAGGTGTAGGGTTACTGCCACAGAACTTAAGGGGTGAAGGCAGGAGGATACCTGGGTACGGGCCCAGGCTATAAAGGCAGTGTGAGGACAGCTGAGGCACATGAAACCCTGTCCAAGCACAATAGCAACATACTCTATCAATAGAGGCCGGGGAGGGGGCAGTCAGGTACAGGCAAAACTCACACCCCGATCCTGGTGTGGTGGGTGTGGTAACGTGTCCCTAATGCTATTGCTTGGGAAACAGGAAGCAAGATTGGACATTCAAGGCCAGTCTCAGCTGTGGGAGACCCTGTTTCTTCTCTCTTTCTCTCTCTATGTTTTTGTTTATTTGTTTTGTTTTTTGAAACAGGGTTTCTCTGTGTAGTCCTGGCACTCATTCTATAGAACAGACTGACCTCCAGTCCAGTGATCCTCCTGTCTCTGCCTCCTGAGTACTGAGATTAAAGGCCACTATGCCACCACTTCCTGGCTGAGACCCTGTTTCAAAAAGAGAAGAAAATCCAAGCAAGCGGCTCATGCCCTAGGACCAAAAGGGGCCTTGGCAGCCTCCTCTGTACCCTCTCTTCTTTCCTGGAAGCCTATTTAAGGCAACTTCAAACGTGTTGCACCTTCCTGTCATCTCTCACACCCTCGGGGGCCTCAGACTGCCCGCCTGTCTGCCCAGCCTCCTTCTCAGCCGGAGAGGTCTGCTACAGAGCCGGGTGAGGAGCCCACATGGCCAGCTCA
This sequence comes from Microtus ochrogaster, assembly GCF_000317375.1. Lineage (NCBI taxonomy): Eukaryota > Metazoa > Chordata > Mammalia > Rodentia > Cricetidae > Microtus > Microtus ochrogaster. The sequence continues at coordinate 50,741,708 of NC_022016.1, read as the reverse complement.
TGCCTTCCAGGCCACGGTATTTGAGACCTGAGACAGGGGTGGGGAGAGGGGAAAGCAGGGTCTTGGGGGCCTGAGACACTGGACTGAGAATTTTTTAGAATCTGAGGGGCATCTGGGGTCTCTTAGGATGGGAGGGGTAACAAATGCCTAGCTAAGTTGACCTCTGTATTGTGTGGCCTCAGATGAAGATGGCAGAGCAGCAGAGTGCTGACTGGCAGCCAGCCAGCTGAACACGGGGGCATCTTCTTGTCAGTCTAGGCAGATGGCACCTGGGGCTCTCCCTTTCTAGGGTTTCACCGCTGATGAGGGAGTTGACCCCGGAATAACCAAGGTTCACAAGACCCTGATGTTCCCCAGAAACGCTACCTGGGTGAGCCTGGGTGAGCCTCTGGTTGCTATGGTCCTGTTCTCTATGGAAAAGGCAGGTTTCCCCGGTTTTCTTTTTTTTTTTTTTTTTTTTTTTTTTTTTTTTTTTTTTTTTGGTTTTTGGAGACAGGGTTTCTCTGTGGTTTTGGAGCCTGTCCGGGAACTAGCTCTGTAGACCAGGCTGGTTCTCGAACTCACAGAGATCTGCCTGCCTCTGCTCCTGAGTGCTGGGATTAAAGGCAAGCGCCACCACCACCCGGCCCTCTCTTTACTTTTTTTTGAGACAAGGTCTCACCTAGCCCTGACCTCCCTGTGTAGCCACGGCTGACCTTACAGTCCCGCTCCTCCCTCCTCTACCTCCCGAGTGCTGGAAGTACAGTGTTTCTCACTGTGCCCAGTTTATGTGTCGCTGGAGATCAAACCCAAGGCCTCATACATGCGAGGCTTGCACTCTGCCAACTCAGCTCCGTCTCCAGTCCCGTGCCCTCCGCGTCTCACATAGACACTCTGAGGCCAGGAAGAAAGGGACCTGCTTCCAGCCTCACCCCACAGCGAGGGTGCCAGTGCTGTGCCAGCCTTCACAGCCCACCTGGACTCATCCATCTCCCCATCTGGTAGTGGGAACATGAAGGGAAAACCAGCTGCCCGGTGGGTCGTTACCACCAGACTTCTGGGTGGTTTGGGACACTCCCTGTCCCTCAGCTTGGACTTCTGGCCTTGTCACAATGACCGTGGAGGGTGAGACATGCCCATCTCCCTGAGAATGTCTGCCCAATTAAACAGAAGGGTGGAATGCCTGGATGGATGAGACCCTCCCCTTCCTGCTCCAGGCAGAGATGCCAGAGGCCCTGTATACCTGCTTTAGGGGCTCAGATTGTCCTATAGGCAAGAGAAGGGAAAGACCACACAATGTGTAGATAACTGTGGCCTTAGACTTTAGTGGGGGCTCAGAAGCATCCTGTGCCTTTGCTGTCTTGGATGAGGATTTCCAAAGTTTCCTTTGGTCCCATTCAGAACAGCACAAGAGGTGAACACCAGGACGATCACAAGTTAGGGTGTGGAGGAAGAGCTGAGTGAGTTAAATAGGGAAGAGGGGACAGTCTACGGTCAATGAAAGAAACCCTTGGAGGAGGGAAAGGGAACCATCTGAACGAAGAGATGGTGAGTGGGTGCCACGGTTTAGCGTCTTCCTTTTAGAAACCAAACCGGGGGTGAGTCCGTGCAAGAGACTCTCAAGGCCTTGGTTCTCGGGCCTTTTTCCTGCTTCTCAGATCTTCTTAATCAACACTTCTCAGCCACTTCTGGACACAATGGATACTCATGGCCTGTCCTTGGCCAGTTGGATGTGCCCCTTGCCTCTGGCACCAGCTAAACCTTCCTTGCTGGCCTGTCCACAGGCTCAGACCTTACGTCCTGCAGAAGACACTCCTGGGCATGACCCCACGGGATCTCAGCGAGGACGTCTCAAACATGAGTGAGTCTGGGGCCTGGGACTGGACCTGAGGGCTTTGTTGGGGAGGGGGTGTTGAATGGGACACAGGATTTAGGATGGGGCAGGAACTGGGACTCTGTGTCACTCCAGGCACACCTTCCTGCTACTTTTAGGGTTGGCGCTCTGGCCAGAATTGCCCGTGACCCTTCCAAGACAACAGCATAGCAGCTGCTGTAGCCGATCATCAGGCTGGGGGTAACAAAACTGCTGACCTAGAATGTTTGAGCTGGAGCGGGCTTTAATTATTTTTACGTTAGTTAGTTCGGTATGTGTATAGGTATGCCCGTGATGGTCAGAGGACAACTTGCAGAGCTCAGTTCTCTCCTTCCACCATGTGGCTTCTAGAGCTTGAACTCGGGTCCTCAGGCTTGGTAGCAAGCACCTTTACCTGCTAAGCCATTTTGGTGCCCCTATTATTTTAATTTTTTTGTTCACTTTTATTGGGTCCCATGTAGCCCAGGCTGGCCTCAGACTTACTATGCAGCTAAGGCTGCCATTGCATTCCTTCCTGATCCTCCTGCCTCCACTTCCCAAGTTCTGTGATCACAGGCATGCACCACCATGCCCAGCAAAGAACCGAACATCTTACTAAACTTACTTTAATGTAAATTTAGTTGTGTGTTCAGCAGCTGCCCCTTGGGACCCTTGTGTGACCTCCTCTTGACCCATAGCATCCAAATTTATATACTTAATCTGGGGCCTCTCCCTGAAACTTCAGCTAATCTTGACCTCTCCGGCTGCCTATACAGCTTTTTCTCCCTAAAACTGTCAGGCTTAGTAGCAGTGGGGAAACTGAGTCCCATAGGGACGTGCCCAGCCCAAGATGCCTCATCATTGGGCAGGCTTACGGGGGACCAGATGTGCAGTCCAGACTGCAGGGGGCCTGATCATCTTCCCTTTCTGGTTTAGAGCACCAGTCACCGGGCCTGCACGGAGACTCTATGGACAGTGAGAAACTCACAACCAAGGACCCACTAAGCAGAGACGAGATGGAAAACCCACCAGAAAGAGTCTCCTGCCTACCCCTCCCCCCTCTCACCAGCTCCTCCCCAGATGTCAGGCTGGACAGAAAGAGCTCCAGTCCCTCGACCTGCTGGCCCTGGCTTCCTCCAACCATCATCTCCAAGCAACTCCCGGTCTACATCTGCCCAATCTTTCCCGAGTACCCAGTTTTCCTGCCTCCCCCTTACCTATTCACATATGGGGCCCTACCTTCAGCCCAATGTCCGTACCTCTTCATGCTGCCCCCAGACACCTCATACCCCATAGTGGCTGCATCCAGCTTGCCTATGACAGCCGATGGAACTGGGCCCCATATCACCCAGGAGAAGCCCCTGCTGCTCTACTCAGGGGATTTCCAGAGTGCTGGACACAGCCTATACCCCCAGGTCAGGAGCCGGAGCTCTAGAGATGCTTCAGCCTTCTCCCCAGGACGGGCTGGCGTGGCAGCTCCTGCAAAGCGGCCAGGCTCCCAGGCCGGTGTCGTAACCCTGCCCTACCCTCTGAAGAAAAAGAATGGGAAAATCCTATACGAGTGCAATGTGTGTGGCAAGAATTTTGGGCAGCTCTCCAACCTCAAGGTATCACCTTTCAGGGTTCAGGGCTCTCTTGCCTTTCCCCTTTCCTGAAGTCTGGAAGCCACTCCCAGGAACCTCCTAGGGCCAAAGGGTCTTGAGGTTCACCCAGGCGGAAATCCAGGATAAGCTGAACACTGTCTGGTTTTGGTGGAGCGTACTTTAGACTCTGTCAGTCAGGAGACCGTGGCAAGAGAGTGACAGAAGATATCCAAGACCAGTTTGGGCAATATAACAAAACTCCTCCTGTCTTAGGGTTGCTATTGCTGTGACCATGGCAACTCTTATAAGGAAAAGCGTTTAACTGGGCATGGCCCGCAGTTCAGTGGTTTAGTCCATTATACGGGAAGCATGGCAACATGGAGGCAGACGGGTACTGGAGAGGTAGCCGAAAGTTCTACGTCTGGATCCTCAGGCAGCAGGAACAGAGGGAGACACACTGACCAGGCTGGAGATTCTGAGACCTCCAAGCCTGCCCGCAATAACCTGCTTCCTTCAGCAAAACCACACCCTCTTCAGCAAAACCACACCCACTTCAGCAAATGCACACTCCCTAATAGTGTCAGTCTCCATGAGGCCATTTTCTTTCTTTCTTCCTTTTTTCTTTCTTTCTTTCTTTCTTTCTTCCTTTCTTTCTCTCCTTCCTTCCTTCCTTTTTTTTTCTTTTCTGTTTTTTTTTTTTGTTGTTGTTTTTCGAGACAGGGTTTCTCTGTGGCTTTGGAGCCTGTCCTGGAACTAGCTCTGTAGACCAGGCTGGTCTCGAACTCACAGAGATCCGCCTGCCTCTGCCTCCCGAGTGCTGGGATTAAAGGCGTGCGCCACCATTGCTCGGCTTCTTTTGTGTTTTGAGACAGGTATTTTCTATGTAGCTCTGGCTATCCTGGAACTCACTCTGTAGGTCAGCCTGGCCTCTACCTCCCAAGTGTTGAGATTAAAGGTGTGTGCCACCACTGCTTGGCTCTATGGGGCCATTTTCATCCAAACTTCCACACCATCTAAAAAACAAAAAGAAACTTTAAAAAAGCCAGGTGTGGTGGCTTTTAATCCCAGCACCTGGGAGACAGAGGCAAGCAGATCTGAGAGGGTTTGAGGCCAGCTTGGTCTTCATATCAAGTTCCAGGCCAACTAGAATTACATAGGGAGGCCCCATCTCAAAAAGATAAAGGGTGTGTGTGTGCACGTCAGAGTCTCCTCCATCCTGAGAGACTGTCTGTGAGATCACTTGAAGTTAAAAACGAGAAATTGAGGTCCCTAGTAGACAGGTAAGCACTGTTGATTAGTGGGTTAGAGCTTGGATTTCAGTTTCTTGGCAACAACTACTGAGCTCTCTCCCAGACAGCATCCTCTCTGGGTCTCCGACTAAGCCTCCTTCTTGTTCTTGAAGATCAAAGAGGAGGAATGGGTAGGCTTTGGTGACTCAAGACCACAGTCTTACAACCTTTCTCAAGTGGGATCCCACAAATCAGGCCAGGGGCTGCAGGTGTCTTCATGTACATCATCCAGCAGGGGATGCCCACAGGGGCCCCTCACTGGTAGCCACAAACTATGTGTAGGATATGGTTACTGGGGAGACAGTTTTACTGTATCCTCCAAGAAAGGATTGCTTAAGCCTTAACAAACCTCAAGCCACCACTCAGAGGGCTAGCAAACCTGCAGATTCCCAGGCTCCAGCCTCAGAGATGATGGCTCAGCTGACCTAGAGGTCAGCCCCTAGACTCTGCATTTTTTTAAATGTATTTATTTTATGTGCATCGGTGTTTTGCTATGGGTGTCAGATCCCCGGGAACTGAAGTTATGGACAGTTGTGAGCTGCCACGTGGGTGCTGGGAATTGAACCCATGACCTCTGGAAGAGCAGTCATTGCTCTTATCCACTGAGCCATCTCTCCAGCCCATAGACTCTGCACTGTTTTTAGCATACTCTCAAGGTCACACGTGATGTTGCTGGTCTGTGAATTGCACCCCAAGGAGCCATTCAAGGGGATACCTGGGGTACCCCTTATCTATCTTCCTGAATCTCTGCTACAGAGCAAACCAAAAAAATGAAAGTGCCCTGGGTATTGCTAATGTCTGAGGGAAGAGATAAGTCCTGGATGACAGCAAAGGGTCCTGCGGAGGGTTTTGGGTGGAGATTTGGAGTGGACTCTGAGCCCTGTTAGACATTCCGGGCAGCTGGCAATACTTCTTCCAGGTCCACCTGCGTGTGCACAGTGGAGAGCGTCCATTTCAGTGTGCCCTGTGTCAGAAGAGCTTCACCCAGCTGGCCCACCTACAGAAGCACCACCTGGTGCACACCGGGGAGCGGCCCCACCAGTGCCGGGTGAGACCCCTCTTCCCTTGCAGCTCGGTGAGGAATTCTAGGTCCCTGGAGGGATGGCTCCTGGGCCTCTGTTTCCCAAATCCTGAGTAAATAAAGATGGAGAGAAGGTGGGAAGGTAGCTAGTGGCGAGAGCTTGTGTGTGTATGCGTGCGTGCTCAAGCACAGGCAGGCCACTGGAATGTGGAGGAGAAAACACGGCTGCACGCCTGTGCGTGGAGAGTAACCAAGTTGCAGATCCTGGAGCATGCACCCCCTCCCCTGCCTCCCTGGGTAGTTGAAGGAGCCATGGCAGATAGGAAATATCCAAATAGGCAAACAAGTGCATCAGTACAGCTCCTCGAGTCTGGCCTCATTCTTTGGGAAGGCGGAGGCGGGGAATCTCTTCCTGTTCCAAGGGACAGAAAGGAGAGCTCTGTAGTGGTTATGAGTCTAGGTTATGAATTCAGACCATTGTCCAGCTCCTGGTTATGAGTCTAGGTTATGAATTCAGACCATTGTCCGGCTCCTAGCTTCTCCTCCCGACTTTGGCTAGAGGTTCTCTTCCCCTGAGTCCCTGCTCTCTCGCTGGGGTTTAGTGATGCTTCTTGGGAAGACTAGACAAGGTCAGTTCCTGGCTTGACCAGATCCGGGGTAGATGTCGACTACCTGCCCGATGCTGCGCCCGCCCGATGCTGCAGCCCCTTGCATCATGGTTCTAAGTGATATTAACCTTATTCGGGCTTCCCTAATTAATGAGGCTAGGAATTAGTGCTCGTCTATAACTGACAGAGAAAGAAAGAAGCTCGGGGAAGCTATACAAAGTCACACAGGAAGTAAAGGAGAATGCTAGCCCCCACCTGCCAGGCTCTAGTGTGCCCTGTTGTGGGTCCCCGGGAGAGAAGCCTCTGTCTGGGTCTGCAGTTGACAGGGAGGTGGGTGTGTCCATGACGGGTGGGATGGGGAGAGAGGCCCTGAGCCCATTGGAGGGCGAGGATGACGTGAGTGCCCATTTCTGTCAGATATGCCACAAACGCTTCAGCAGCTCCAGCAACCTGAAGACCCACCTCCGCCTGCATTCAGGTGCCCAACCCCTTCAGTGCAACGTCTGTTCCAGCGGCTTCGGCCCTTGTGTCCATCTGAAGTTGCACCATAGGCTGCAGGCTCCTCAGCCCTGTAGCCTGGCCCACCCCCACCTGCCCCTCACCCCTCTCACCTGTCTTGCCCAGTGGCACCGAGGAGCACTAGCTCTTGTGGAGGACTCATCGGAGAAGATGGGCTGGGATGTGGACAAGCTCAAGGTGTCTTCAGTGTCCCCAGGAAAGCAAGGGTAGCCAGCCTGAGCAGTGGGGCTACGGTTGCTCTGGGAACAGAGTGTTGGCAATTAAAAGATTCTCCCAGTGCTGAGTGAAGACCTCCTGAGTGTCTCTAATGGAGGGAAATGTCCCCTGTGCACCTGCCAGATCCCGTCCCTCACCTGGGAGCAGGGCAGGGCACACAGCCCGTGTGGTGTAGGAACATGCAACCATCCACCTCAGGCCGGGTTTGGGTTCCACTCCTTGTTTGTGACCTATCTGGGGCTGAGCCCTCCATCTCATCTCTCCAGAGGACAGTGCGGCCTTTCAGGACCTGATGAAGGCAGAGTGTCCTCGGTGGGAGGAGGGGCACCGCAGGCAGGAGGACTAGAGCCATTCCATTATGATCAGCCACGTTAGTTGCCTGGGCTGATGGACGAAGAGCACCTGGAAGTAACGGGAGAATTGAAGCAAGAACTGATTTGTGTGCCGTCCAAGCACGGGACACGTTGCCCTCCTTCCTGAAAGCCTTAACCCAACACCTTCCCGATTGTCCATGCGCTCCGGACGCCTTCTAATCTCAGTTCCTACACAGCCAACGCAGAGAGATCAGCTGGTATTACTAATCCTGCCATCTCCACGGGATAGGGGTGAGAAAGAGACGCAGATAGAGTTTCCTGTCCTTTCATGATCCAGAATCATGAGGTCCCTGATATACCAGGACCAGAGGGCAGGGGGTATTCAGCCAATTAGGACTACAGACAGGGAAAAGAGTGGGGGTAACAGCCCCACCGGTGGCTAATCTCCACGGGATCCCCTCAGATGTGCAAAGTGTTCCCTTCCTCCACGTATGAGCCAGGCGGCATAAGGTGGGAAACGGAACTGCCCGGGACGATCAGGGTAGAGCCACAATAAAGGAAGGCTACGGAGAATGACTCATATTTAGCCACTGTGAGGTTCTTTTGGCCGACCTGCGGCAGAGGGCGCCAGTCGCGCCTCCTTTTGGTTTCCTGTGGCTTCCTCATCTCCAAAAGGAGTGACAGTCCCACTCCACGTGGTGGGTGGCACCGAGACAGAGAGAACCCTCCTAGGTAGCCCCTAAGGCGATGGCAGGTGGGCTTCGGCTCACCTTTGTCACACCTTTGGGTCACGGGGATGCCAACCCCTGGGCTTGGCCCCACCCTGTTGATAGGCGTCTGCCCGCTTCCTGTCCTCGCTCGCTCAGCTCCTTTACCGTGCACCTCCCTAGGCTCGGTCCAGCTCCCAGGCCCCGGCGGGTCCCAGACTTCCTTCGTCTTTGCTCAGGTCCCGCTTCTCGAGTGCTCACACAAACCCACCTCCGACATACGGAGGCGTGAAGTTGCAGGGCGGACTGAGCAGAGAGCAGAGTTCGAAAGAAGGGGTTCGGTGTGGGAGTGCTCTGGACTAGGACCTGGGGTGTTCAAGGTCCCCTGAAGGTGTACCTGCTTCCCAGGGACCGGGCAACTTCTGGATCAGTCCCCGCCCGCGGCCCTTGCGAGAGAGGTTGCTGTTTGCTCAGGAGGACGGGCCGGCGGAAGTGGTGCTTCTCTGCCTGGACAGCGGATCCGGGTGGCACCTGCAGCCAAGCACCCCGCCGGCTCAAGCCCCATGATCTCGCCATGAGAGAGCCACGCAAGGGCTTCGGGGCTCGCCTGGTCCGGCTCTTGACTGGACTAGGGGGCCGAAGGGAGCGCAGGGGCAAGATCTCAAAGGAGACCAGACTCCCGGATAGGTGAGGGGAGATGGAGAAAGGCTGGGTGGGGCGTCCCTGGCCTAGGGGTATGTGTTTGGGATTACTGTGTATTAAAGTTTAATGAGTGTTCAAATCAGCATGTGACTATCTTAGAGCACAAAAATATATGTGACGATGTGCCATGATTTGGATCTGTGAATCTGTGAATTGTGGGATTTCTCTGTGGACTTTTAATTTTTTTTATTTATTTTTTGTCTTAGAAAATACAGTATCCCCATGTCGTAATATGTATGTAGAGTAGCCATGGCCTCAAACTTGTGACAATCCTCCCGCTCAGTCTCCCAAGTGCTGGGATTACAAATATGCTATATTACATTGGACAGGTCCTTGTGCTTTTTTTTTTTTTTTAATTTAAGCAACTTTGAGAACTTCCTGTTCTCCAGTAAGCAAGCTGCTTACTGACCCACCCAGTAGTACCTCCTCCTGCTGCCCGCTGTGGACTTTGGTTCTCACCTCACAGGTCAATGTTTCTTTCTTTGGCCCTTGTGAGTCTGGCAGGTCCTGGAGCTGTCTTTGCACTGTTTGCCCCCAGATGCCACACATAGGCTTCTCTCTGTCATCCTGAATCCTAGAGAGATAGCTCTAGACTGTACCCACCACCAACCTTCATATGCCCCTTGCTTCCTGCTTTTCCCAATGATCTGAAGCAGCCCTCCCGGCGGCCCTGCGAGGCCTGTGTTCCGTGTGACTCAGATCCAGAAGAAGAGTTTCAGAGAAGTGAGGTCACCTACCTAAAGTCACGCAGCTGGGAAGAGGTGACGCTGGGACACGCCCCTTAGCTGGCTGCCTTCTGAACTTCTCCAAAAGCTCTGCTGCTATGGAGGTGGCCAGATGGGAAAGCCATGATGGTAGGCTGCTACCCACAGTTGCCTGCTGCCTGAGTCACATGAGCGAGTTCCTTCTCCTCTCTGAGCCCTTCATGGTGGGTTGTCTGAGAACAGCCTATCCTGTGGATGGCTGAGCCTGTTGGCTTCAGGTGGGGGCAGTGAAGATCTGAGAGGCCCCTGGAGCTCATAGGTCCTGCGTGAACAGAGCGTGTGGGTGTGCTGACAGAACTGGGTGTTGTGTGTTTATATGTCTGTGCAGTTACTGGGCAATTTGTTCAGATCTTATCGTGACGCAGCTGTCTTCGGGCCTGCTGGCCCAGGAGGGATGAGGGCGTGGTGGGGGCAGAGGGGAGGGGTTTGTGTTGCTCTCTCACCCTAAAGAAGGGAGGGCCCAGCCACCCTGTGCCTGGAAGCCTGAGTGCCCTGGGGTGCCCACACCCTGCCAGGGCTCTGCCCACCCCCACCTGGAAGACACACCCTCTCCCATACCCTGTCTGGCAGAAACCTGCCCTATAGGCCTGATAGGTTCTCCCTACACCCCTCCAGACTCAGCGAGGAGTCTGGCTTGGAGTTCGGGTGAGTCAGGAGTGAGGAGGGCAGGAACAAGAACGCAGGGCCCGCATGATGATACACGCTCGCTGTGAATACAGTCGGACCCTGCTCTTACCGGCCATGGGAATAGGACCTTGAACAGGCCTCTGATCCTTGATTACTCAGGAGAGGGGCATAGGGTTGGTAACACACTTGTAAATCTTTCTCTCATTAATTCAACATCCAATCAAGCTTTGCAGTAGGATAGTCATGGTGACCGTATTCTAAAGCTCACTAGCTGTGTGACCCCGGAACAAGTGACTTTGACTCTCTGTGCCTGTTTTTCTCATCTGAAGTCCCCTAGGCACTGATATATATATATATATATATATATATATATATATATATATATATATATATATATATATTTTTTTTTTTTTGAGACAGGGTTTCTCTGTAGCTTTGGAGCCTGTCCTAGAACTAGCTCTTGTAGACCAGGCTGCTGATATTTTTCTAATGCCTAAAAGAGATCAGATAGGCACAGACCCTAGGGTTGAGCCTGGCACCTGGAGGCTCTTGGTAAACATGAAGCACTGAAGTCATCTGGGCACTGTCCTCTTGTGGTGTGAATGTGTGTGTGTGTGCATGTGAATGTGTGTCTGTGTGTGTTCCTGCATGTGAGTATCTTATCTCTGTGTGTTTGTGTGTGTGAGAGAGTGTGTGTGTCTGTGTGTGTGTGTGCCTGTGTGTTTGACAGTGTATATATTTGTCTCTGTGACATTGTGTGTCTGCATGTTGAGTGTGCATGTGTGTGAGACAGTATGTGTCTGTGTGTGAGTGTGTGTGTGTCTGTGTGTGAGTGTGTGTATGTGTGTGTGTTGGGGAAGTGGTGAAGGAAGCAGAGGAGGCTGTTGGTAAACCTTCTCCAAAGGCTTCAGTGGCTCATGCAGCCGAGTTGTGGGCCCTGGATTAGGTGGGTGAGGGGCTGCTAGATTCAGTCTGTGTGCCAGGTGTTGGGACAGCAGGATTCTGCTCATTCTTTTCCCTGTGCTTCCTTCCCAGGCCCTGGGGTGGCCAGAGCTGCCCTGACCTTGCTCAGGATCAGGGCAGCAACAACAATGTCAGCCTCAAGGTAGGATGAACACAAATGGCAGGAGGTTGGGGGCAGGAGCTCTGGAGGGCTGGGCAGGGTGAGGAACCTAGACTTGGGGGCTCCCTCCTTGCTTCCACTGCCTTGTGTGACCCTGGAGATCTCTCCCCTTCTCTGCGAAAGGGGACAAGACAATAATGCCTCTGTCAGAACTGTGGGGAGGAGGTCAGTAATAGATGCAGGAGGCCAACAGCGTCTGGGTGTCAAAAATGTGTCCGTTCAGTTCTGGGCAGCTGGCTCTGTGGTCAAGAGCACTGCTGCCTCCAGAAGGCCTGACACCAGTTCCCGGAACCCACATCTGACGATACACAACTGTCTGTAACTTTAGCTTCAAACAATCCAATGCCATCTTCTGGACTCCACGGATACCTGCATGTATCTCTACACACAGACACATGCGTGTACGCATAACCTAAGAATAAAAATCAATGTTTAATGAGTAAAAAGACTAAATGTTTAAACAATAAGTAAAAGTGTGCATGTAGTTCTGGGGTGTTGGGGAGGCGTACAGCTGCCGCGGGGCTTGTTTTCAGGGCCCCCTGCTCCTCCAGCGCCTTTGACCTTCATTCCTCATGGCCTTTTCTTCTTTATTTCCTGACCTAGTCCTACAGATGTGATACAGGGCCTGTGATTTAGCCTCCTGGATGCTCTCCCTCTCTGCAACGGGGACCTGAGCCATAAGTAGGAGAGGGACGGGGTTCTCCCTTTGGGGGACAGACACCTCCCACCCCTAGAGTCACTCGGGGCAGTCAAGGCACCCCGCTTTTGTCCTCTTTGTATAACTGAGTTCCCCTGTGCTTGGGTACTCGAACCATTCACGTAACACCCCAGGAGTGGGATGCTCAGTTTACATTCCCACATATCAAGACGTGAAGATGTGAGTGATTTACCTCCACTAGCATGGTGGAGCTGGGGTCCAGGCCCAGGTTGCCTCCACATCCTTCCTGTCTCCAGTGTCTCCGGGTGTCTGATCCCTGGGGAATGAGAGGTCATATCTATTTCATAAATGAGTAACTTAAAGATGATGGAATCAAGCCTGGCTTTGGTGGCACACGCCTTTAATTCCAACACATGGGAGGCAGAGGCAAGCAGATCTCTGTGAGTTTAAGTCTAGCCTGGTCAACATAGTAAGGATAGCCAGAGCTACATAGTGAGACCCTGTCTTGAAAAAAAAAAATCACCCTTGTTAGGTGGGATTTTTTTTTTTTTTTTTTGATTTTTCAAGACAGGGTTTCTCCGTAGCTTTTGGTTCCTGTCCTGGAAATAGCTCTTGTAGACCAGGCTGGCCTCGAACTCACAGAGATCTGCCTGCCTCTGCCTCCCGAGTGCTGGGATTAAAGGCGTGCGCCACCACTGCCTGGCTGCTAGGTGGGATTTTGTTCCTAGATTTGATTTTCCTAATGCCAAGGACACAAGTCTATCCTTGAAAACTGGTAGTGTGAGGCCAGTGTCCACTTTGGCCTGGGATCCTTACCCTCTTCCATCTGTTCCCATGACCAGCCAGGCTGGATCCCAGGGAGAACAACAGGAGGGCCAGGAATTGTTCCCCTCTTTGGCACCGGGATAGGGGGCTCTCCCTTGCTTCTCTCATGCCCTGTATTTCTCTCAATGCCAATGTGCACCCTCCCAGGTCTACTGTGGGAACTTGGGACTGGGAGGGTTTAAGGGAAGTGGTGCAGGCCTTTTGGTGGCTGGGAGCTGACGAGGCTGTGTGCAGTCATACCAGGTATGCCCACACATTCCCTAATCCCTAGATTAGGGCCAGAGGCTGGGCACTCTGAGGGAGCAGCAACAGGATTGGGAGGCAGCTTCAGGAAGGGCAGGCATGGCTGGGTCCGGCAGCCGTCCCTATCCGCAGGGGCAGCAGTGTGATGCCTGAGGGTAAGGAGACTTTACCTCCCTGCTGTATGACTGTCTTCTTCAGGTTTCACTTTCTGTGTAAGTAAAATCGGAGAGCAAAGACTTGGCCAGGGTCCTGCCCCATTTTCTAGCTCTGAGAGTCCTGCTCAGTTTCCTGTGGGTCAAGGAGATTGACCAAGAATAGCCAGAGGTACCTGGATTCCAGAGGGGAGATGCCATCACCAAGTCCCTGTCACTACGTCCCTGCTTCTGCTTCCCACCAGGTCCAAAGCAGAAGCCATTCAGAATGGGACCTTCAAGTCAGGAGCCATGGTGGTTTCTGGAGTCAGAAGCGACTGCACATCTCAGGAAGACGAAGCGAACCCCTGGGGAGGCTACAGAGGCCAGCTGTGGGCAGTGCCGGTGACTTGGCCTCCTGTGGCCCCGTGGAGCATGAGTGCCCAGCACCAGCGGGCTCTGAGGAAGCCATTGATGGTGTCGGTCATCCCTCCTGCCTGGACCCTGCTCCTTCTTGTTTGAAACAGGGATCCCCAGGCGACACCTGCCAGCACCCCCAATACAGCACCCCAGAGGTTCTGCTGAGGCCAGAGACATCCAGCAACCTGGAAGACGCACCCCTACTGCCCCACCCGGTGTCCTTTCTCACAGAAGCAAGGCCAAAGGGCAGGCCTGACACCCCAGAGCCAGCCCAGCCAGAGCCAGAGCCACTATGTACTGGTCCCGGTGTCAAAAGGACCCGCTACCACATCACTGTCACCCTGCAGGGGTGCGGGCAGGCACCTGGGGAGGAGGGTAAGGAACCGGCCAGACCAGATCCCCACCCCTGTGGCCCCGAGGAATCCAGGGGTTGGCAGGAGCCTCCCCAGGAACTCCGCCCCATCACCGAGTGTCCAATCAACCTGCCTGAGGAGCCACGGCTGAGTGTCCCACAGCATCAGGGAAGCAAGGCCCGGCAGGAGCTCAGAGAGGGCTGGGAGCCCGGATCCCCACACAGCAGGTAAATAAAGGCTGGTGTCTGAGGGACCTGATGGTGGGAGGGTGGCCTGGGGTGGCAACCGCTGCTCGGGTCCCTCTGTCTTGTTTCTGGGCTTCTCAGGCTTGAGATTCCCATTCATTTGGTACCTTGAGAGTGAGCTAACTCTGTGTCCGCTCCGATTCTCTGCTTCTCTCCTGAACCCCGTACTCCCCGTATGCCTCCTAAAACCCACCCCTGCCTTCCTCCCCTGCCCACCCTCAGGAGGGAAAATCTCATCACAGAGAGGATGGGCTAGTCACGCTAACCTTCCTTTCCTTAATGCTGTTACTCGTGGATTCTTTGCAAGAGATCACAGAGCCAGCCTGGGAATGGGCTTCTAGACAAGGTGTTGGGTACCCAGGCATAGGTTCCTTAACTTCTCTGGGTCTTGCTTTGTTGACCCAGTGAATTGGGTATGGCAGTCAGAGATGAGGAAGAAGGAGGTGTCTGAGGGAGCATGCTTTGAACCTCATTCAGCTGGGCCGCTAAAATGCAGGATGCTTATTAATAATTACACACCATTGGCAGTGCAATTATCCCACCTGGCTCTGCCGGCAGCCTAAGAAGAGGCGCCAAGACTCCCAAGCTTAGATTTTTATTTGTGTTGAAGTGAGTCTGCCTGGTAGGCTGGGGAGGGGGTGGAGTGCAAGTCCCTCAGAACTCACTGAGGACAGAACATGGGATCTCGCAAGGGAAGAGTCCTGCGCCACCAAAGTGGCCTCTGAGAAACTCCTACTGACGGTGGCGGCACCTGCCATCAGTGGCTGGTCTTTTTTAAGAATAATTTGATTTAATTCACTAACTAGGGGCTAAGCTTTCCATTACCCCCAGCTAATTGGAGAATCAGGGAACTGAGGCTCAGTAAGGATAAGTCTCTTTCCTAAAGCCAACTAGATAGTCAGAATTCAAAGCCAGGTTTGTCTATGCCCTGGCCATCCTCCCCCGGCCCTCACCTGCCTTGTAAGGAGGCCTCTGTGGCCGTGCAGAGCTCAGCGTGGCCCTGCGGTTGCTGTGCGGAACACACTGTGGATCTGACAGTGCCCTTAATAGAGACCAAAGCATAAAGACTCAGGTCCCCCTGGGCAGGAGCTGGTGTGCCTGGTTCTGTGCCTAGGGAGGAGGACATGGGTGGCTCAGACTGGCCCCGAGAGCTGCCAGGTTACTCCAGCATGGGAAGACAGCCTGTAAAAGGATGAGGGGGTGGGAGGTGAGCTGGGCTTAGAGAGAAGCAGGGAACAGATAGTAGGGTGGGCTGGGGAACACGGGGTTCTGGTTGGTTGCAATCTAGATGAACAGAGACTGGAATCTGTAATCCACTTAGAAATGAAGGAGGGTGACCCCCCCGGGGACATTGTCCTTCTGTGTCCACTTTCTGCTGCAAGGTTCTCAACTAATGTAGGGAAAGGGGCAGAGGACAGCCAGGGCAGAAAGTGGGATTGTAGAAGCTATGTGTGCACCGAGTACGCATCCCTGTTCAAGGGCAGGAAAGAGAGAACTTGTCCGTGGTTGTAAACTAAATGGGTATGTGCTGGGGATACGTGCACATGTGTGTTATGGTGCCTGTGTGTTTTGTGGTGGAGCATGTGGCTTGCCTGCCTGTTGTGTTGCGGGGTGTCTCTGTGTGTTTGTGTCTCTTGGTGTGTGCCCATGCGTGTGGTGGTGCGCGTTCCTGGCTGTGTTTGTCTAGGTGGGTGTCTGTGTATTTTTGTGCTCTGTTATGTGCTGGGTCTTTGGCTCTGTGAATACCTGTCTGATGTAGCATGTGTTTGGCAGCATGTGGGCCTGTGGACTGGTTTGGCCTAGTTTGGGGGTGACTCACAGGTAAGCGGAGAGAATCCCAGGACTTGTTGGGTAAGATGAGATTTTTTTCCCACACTCCCCCCCCACTTCCCTCCTTAGCCTCTCCCTTCCCATCCCCACACACCTTGTTTAGAGGTCATAGGTCACCTTGCTAACAAATGCACTTGTGAACTCGGGCCCTTGAGACGAGAGGGCTCTGGGAACAGGCACTTCTGTTTGCAGGGGCAGTAGCTAGGTTACTGGGTGTGTCTGCAGGCAAAGACAAAAATGGGGAGCTATAGGCAGGCACATTCCAACACAGGTAAAGGCATTCTAGCAGTCATGACTGTCCAGGGATGGGACAGGTGAACTGTCAGGAGGTGACCTCCCTAGAAGTATGCAGGCATAAGCTGTGACCACATGCCTGAGGAATGAATGGCCATCAGGGGGTGTTGTCCCAGGGTTGGGCTGGGCTGAGAAAGGCATGGAACTGATTGCTGGGAGTCATCAATAGACTCCGGGCTGGCCGGAGTCAACTTCCCCTGAGCTGTTTTCCTGAGACTTTGCTGAAGCCCATGGGACTTTCCTGACATCTGGACCTTTAGCTGTGGACTCTGGGGATATCACCTTCATAAGAAAACTAGCTTTGGGTGAGTTTGACCGGCAGTTGGCCCCATGGGCGAGCTATAACTCAAGCTCTGCCTTTTGCCATCAGCAACAAGGGGCAGGAGGGGGATGAAGATAGTGGTTGTTACTCAGAAATGGAGAGGGGAAATCCCAGCACTCCGGAGGCAGAGGCAGGTGGATTTCTGTGACTTCGAGGTCTGCCTGGTCTATAGAGCGAGTTCCAGGACAGCCAGAGCTACACACAGAGAAACTTGTCTCGAAAAACCAAAAGGAAAAAAAAAAGAAAGAAAGAGAGAGAGAGAGAGAGAGAGAGAGAGAGAGAGAGAAGACTCTGTGAGTCTGAGCGCGGAGTGCAGAATGCATGAGGGACAAAGTTCTATAGAGAATCCCAGCAGAGAGGACGAGGTTTCAATGAGGGTGGGAGGGTTGGGTTGGGCTGTTGTGAGGAGCCGAGTTCAGGCCTCGGGTGTCTAGGTGTGTCGGTTCTCACAACGCACTCTGGTTGGAGAAGTATCGGGAGTCATCCAAACCCCCCCCCCATCACAGTTCACAGGCTGCCAGGGGCCCCGCCGTCTCTATGCTAGACGCCATGGTAGCCACCAGTGGTCCTGGAATTGAGTCAGGCATCTCCGGGCCTCTGAGTCTTTCATCTCTGCCCCTCATAAAACCTGACTCATGGCTGGGGCCACAGAACAGGTCAAAGTTCTGGTTTCTTCCAGTTTCTCAGGAAGGAGGGAGGTAGAGATGGGGGGAAGAGAATTAGGACAGTGGACCTATTTCACTCAGAGTGTAGCCCTCTTGGGGCAGGCTCACAGAGTTGAGGTACAGACTGGAGGAGGGGCTGATCCAGCTGGGTGAGTCCTGGACTCTTCAAGCCTAAAACAGCCTTGCCTTGTGGTGTGTGGAGATGAGGGGTTGTGGGTGGATTGTTCTTTAAGGTCTGAGGTGGGTTCTTCTCAAGGTGAACCCCAGGGCTGGGATGTACCTCAGTTGGTAGAGTATTTGCCTAGCATGAAACCCTAGGTCTCATTCCAGCACTATGATAATCAGAGTGGTACAGGCCTATAATCCTACCAGAAGTTCAAAGTTCAAGGTCATGGCTAGGGAGATGAGTGTGTGGACAAGGAGGTCTGCTGTGAAGCCTGACACCCTGAGCTCAGTCTCCTCAGGCCATGTGGTGCAAGGAGGGAACAGACTCCCACAAATTGTCTTCTGACCTCCTCATGCCCAGTGTGGGATACCTACACACGCATGCGCACACACACATGCACACACACACACACGCTCTCATACACACTCACACTGAATGTAACTTAGGAAAAAGTTAAGTTCAAGATGTTCTTTGGTGGCAAAGAAAGTTCAAAGTCAGGCTGGTTTACATGAGGCCCTGTCTCAAACAAACAAACAAACAAACCTCACCGTGAACCCCAGTCAGCCATGACAGTACAAGCATATAATTCCCGCGCTTGGCTTGGGAAGCTGAGTAGGATTAATATGAGCTGGAGGCCAACACGGGCTACATAACTACTACCAGGCCAGTCAGAGTTACACACAAGATACTATCTCAACACATTAAAAAGAGCCGGATGTGGTGGCGCACACCTTTAATCCCAGCACTCGGGAGGCAGAGGCAGGTGGATCTCTGTGAGTTTGCGGCCAGCTTGGTCTACAAAGTGAGTTCCAGGACAGCTAGGGCTACACAGAAAAACCCTGTCTTAAAAAAAAAATTAGATTAACCACCAAACCAGAGCCTTGATTACCAGATAAATATGTAAGCCTCTACGTACCTATGGGGAGTTTGGAGTGTGACTAAGCTCTTAGGATTGGGGTGCAAGTCTCACTGCTAAGGGTGACTCTTGTTCAGAGTTTTAAGTCTCATTGGTGAAATAGAAATGCTTGTTTATAATTTAGTAGTGATTTACTTTTTTTTTAAATATTTATTTATTTATTATGTATACATATTCTGTCTGTGTGTATCTCTGCAGGCCAGAAGAGGGCACCAGACCTCATTACAGATGGTTGTGAGCCACCATGTGGTTGCTGGGAATTGAACTCAGGACCTTTGGAAGAGCAGGCAATGCTCTTAACCACTGAGCCATCTCTCCAGCCCCAGTGATTTACTTTTTTAAAAATAATTTATCTATTTTCATTTCCTGTGCATTGGTGTGTTGCTCGCATGCATGCCTGTGTGAGAGTACCGGATCCCCTGGAAGTGGAGTCACAGACAGCTGTGAGCTGCCATGTGGGTGCTGGGAATGGAACCAGGGTCCTCTGGAAAAGCAGTCCGTGTTCTTAACCGCTGTGCCATCTCTCCAGCCTCTATGATTTATTCTTCTTAAAGATTTATTATTTTAATTATGTGTATGTGTATATCTGTGTGTGGGTGTCTGTATGTGAGTGCATTGGATCCTCCAGAGCCGGAGCTACAGGTGGTTGTAAACAGCCCAGCGTGGCTACTGGGAACTGAATTTGAGTCTTCTGCAAGCGCGGTATTTGCTCTTAACTCTGCGCCATCTCTCACACTTCATTCTTCATCATGTCCAGTCTCCCCAGATTCGGGCTCAGTAGAACAAAATGGAAAAGTGCTTAGTCAGGTGCCCCAGAGGGTGCCCTCGACATGTGGTGGCTGTTGCTGTGGTAGAAGTGCCCAAGCCCAGATTTCAGCCTTGACAGGTGTTGCTCATTGCCCCCCATCTAATAAAGGAGGTAAGAGAGAGTCAGGGAGATGAGGGAGGGAATAATCGCAAGAGGGCTAAAAATATGACTTAGTAGTCACGGAGTGTTTGCCTAACATGCATGAAGTCCTGGGTTTGATGCCCAGCACTACAAAAACATAAAAAAGTAAGATTCAGTAGTCTGGAGTGTAGGCTCAGCCATTAAGAATGTTTGTTGCTGGCTGGAGAGATGGCTCAGAGGTTAAGAACACTGACTGCTCTTCCAGAGGTCCTGAGTTCAGTTCTCAGCAACCACATGGTGGCTCACAGCATCTGTAATGAGATCTGATGCCCTCTTCTAACATTGTGTATGTATAAATAAAT
>NC_022016.1:50702366-50721950 GCF_000317375.1 Microtus ochrogaster | reverse complement strand
ATCTCTGGGAGTTTCAGGCCAGCCTGGTCTACAGAGCTAGTTCCAGGCCAGCCTGGTCTACAGAGCTAGTTCCAGGCCAGCCTGGTCTACAGAATAACTCATCCCCTTTCTCACCTCTGGGCTCAGGCCTGAGCTTTGCCTTTTGGGGACCTGAACAGGGGGCATCACTTGGAAGTGGTGAGATGGGCAAAAGGTCACGTGACTTTCCTAAGCGTACTCAGTCCAGTCTGGGCCTGGCAGTTGCTTTGTGATTTTGAGGATCCCTCCCTCTGCTCACCTTTCTCCCTTTTTATCTTCCGCAGGGAGCCAGGCCACAGTGTGACAAGAACATCTCAGGGTTTGCTGGGGCCCAACATGGAAGAGAGAGTTGGGACCCCAGCTGGTGCTGAGGCCAGAGTGGTAAGTGCCACACTGACATGGCGCCAACGGCCTCCTGTCCAGGAAGAGACCAGACACCGATTTCACAAAGTTTCCCTGGTGTCGGGTGCTCGGATGGAAACCCCTCAGGGGAACATGTTGGAGCATAGCTTCCGGAGAGAAGTCAATGGCTTTGTTAAGAAAGAAGAGGAGACTATAAATTGCCAGGGTCCTGGGGAGGAGCCTGGATCTACGAATTTTCAAAGCCATGGGCCCATCTTTTCCAAGAAATATATTCCACCTCCCAAGGAGAAAAGGCCAGTGGTGAGGATACAGGAGGCTGTGGATTGGGGTGATGGTGGCCCCCAGGCTCCCAGGACTGAACCACCAGGCGTGGGATCTATGGCTAGGACTGAACTATTGGTGCCCTTGCCCGGGCCACGTGAGCCGAGTCCCCATCCCAGTGTGGGTGTCACGAGCGTAGGTTCAAGGAACCGTGAGGAATGGCGCGTGACTCGCACAGTGAGGACCACCACCACCACTACGGTGGTAGGAGGGCAAGTGGACCGCCGAGTGAGCAGCTCTGTGAATGTGGGGCCCTCGATGTCAGGCGAGACCCTGCCGAGGGGCCGCAACATGACCCGAACCATTCGGGCAGTGGTGGTGAACCCGAGAGCCGAGGACGCACCCAGCCGCAGCCAGGCCCTGGAACTGCTAAGCAACCTCGTACCGGCTGAGCGCAGCCCTCCTGCCAGCCGGATCCCAAGGCTCACCGGACTTACCTCAAGGGGCTCAGCCCTAGGTGGCACAGTGGGAACAACCCTGGGACAGCCACTTGAGACTAGCACAACCGAACTGAAGAACAGCCCAAGCCTGACCCCAGGAGGCATCTCCATGGTCGATCATCGCACTCAGAACCTAGATGTTCCTGTAGCCCACCCAGCCCAAGACCAAGGCAGCGTCTCAGATGCCAGAGCTGGGGAATCTTCAAGGCTGCAGGAAGCCTCCAGTCCTGTCCTGCTCCCCAACGAGACTTCTCATAACCACCTGCCAACACCCTCTTCTCCCAAGCCTCAGACCCGTGCCTCCTCCCTGGTGCATCCTCCAGAGCAACCAGTGGTATCCACACACCTCAAAGCCCAGCCCATGCCTCATTTCCCGCCCTCTGTGGAAGAGAAGCTTACAGGTCTCCCCACGGACCCTGTTCTGCCTGTGGCGAAGGGCGGGGTTACAGTTCCTGAGCAGCCCCCTAGCCCATCCTCTGTAAGGAGGAAAGCTGTTCCTAGTCCCCAAGGCCTTTCTGCTCCGGCTTCACCAAAGAATAAGTTTGTTCAGGACCCTGAAAATGTGCCTGTTTCTGTTCTTACTCAGAAAGAGGTATTTCCGGGCCCTAGTGTTCCTGCCCACTCCCACACCCCCAAAGAGGTTGCAAAGGCCCCTGCTGCTTCCACTGCCTCATCCTCCAGTTCAGCCAAGGTTGTCCAGGGTGTAGAAGGAGGTGCTTCCATCGAGAAGGAGGATGGCCAGGACGCTTTAGATAGCCCTTCCCATCCCCTTCCTTGGAAAGAGACAGCTGAAGGCCCCACTGCCCCGATGCCCCAGACCCCCAAACAGGGTGAAATTGTCCAGGATTCTCAAGGGAACTCTTCCTCATCACCTACCCCAAATGAAGGCCCTGCCAGGCCCCTGGCTCCATCTTCTTCAGAGGCCAAAGTGTCCCTCAGTCTAGAAGGCTCTCCTGCCTCAAAGCTGGTGGGAACAAAGGCCAGCATGGAGTCGCAGTTCGCCCCAGGCCCCACTGAGGGGAGTGCCACCGCAGAGCCATCTAGGGAGGAGGATGAAGCAGCCCTGACTGCTGACCTGGAGATTTTCCTGGATACCTTGCGGAGCATGGAGCCCCCTGAGATCCTCCGAACTCACCGACTGCCCCGAGCTCCCCGCTCCTCCTACCTGGCCATGTATGCCACACTGCCTGCCATTGAGGAGGATCAGCTGAGCCCATCCATTCCAAGACCCAGTCCCCAGGAGGAACCTGCCCTGGAAGAGGAGGAGGAGCTGGAGAACCCTTACCTGAGCGATGATGAGAAACTCCAGCGCAGGCAGGAGAAAGCAGGGCCCAGCCCCGCCCTGGATGCCGACCCACCCAAGCCTGCTAAGGTCTCCTGCTCGCCTCTGGAGATGATGAAGAGGCATACAGCAGATCAAGGTCCCGGACCTCAGCCCAGCAACCGGCCTACTTCCCGCCTTGGAGGCAGCCTTCTCTTTGGCAGTCTGGTGCCAGCCAACAAGGACATCCCTACCCTGGAACCACTAGGTTCAAAATTATCTGCTCTGCCACCCCATGGAGCTCCAGGGGTCAGGAAGGTACCTGGACAGTTACCCCTGCTCTGCAGCGGAAGGCCACCACCAGAGAAGCCAGCACCTTCCCAACCCATGGAAGGGTGGGTGAGTGAGACCTTGTAGGGGCTTGGGAGGTACCTGGCTTCCCCTTGCGTGGTTGGAGAGAGTGGTGTTTGGAGGCCGGGTCCCACGAGGCAGGAGGCTTGCGTCTGAGCTTAGTTGAACTCTGCAATGCACATCCTTTGGTGCCTCAGTGTCCGTGATAGCATAGTGGGAGTATATAGATTCCAAAAGGCCTGCTGGCTCGGAATATAGAGACAGGCCGATTTCTGTGAGTCCAAGGCCAGCCTGGTCTACAGAGTGAGTTCCAGCACTGTTTCACAGAGAAACCGTGTCTTGAAAAACAAAACAACACGAAAGGCTTGCTGGTTCTCACTGCCCAGAAGCTGGAGAAGGAATGTCTCCCAGCTCCTAGGGCAGGGTGGTGAGGCCATAGGAGCTGGAAGCAATGGTGGTGATCTCTGTGGGGTGGAGGCCAGCAGCAGGACATGGGATTCTTGGAAGAGCAGTGTGGGGGATGTGGTGACCCCATAAGATCTCTGACACCCTCTCTGTTCTAGAGTCCAGCACTGAAGACTCAGGGCAAGCTGAACACCAGGCCTGGGAAGGTAGGGACATGGGGGCAAATGGAGGCTGGCAGGGGGCAGTACCTGGTGACAGGGCCTGAGGACACCTGCTGTGTTTTCCCAGGTGATGCTCTTCTCAGAGCCTGGCTGCCAGGGCAGAAGCAGGGAAATCTGGGGAGACACTGCAGATACCTCAGGCTGGACCCCTGTTGCCTCCGTGAGGGTGGTGCGAGGCTGGTAAGTGGGGAGCGGCCAGGGAGGGGGGACCTGGCTGTGAACCTCGGGGTGAGGAAGGTGGTGAGGCCTGTAGGAGCCCCATCGGCTACTCAGAGACTCTGGGTGCAACCTCCTGCCCTGTGACCCTGGGGTCTCTGGGTCCACAGTTGGATACTATACGAACAGCCGGAGTTCCAAGGCCAGAAGGTGGTTCTTCCTGAAGGGGATGTGGACATCAGCACCCTGGCATCCACTTGGAGTACCCAAGGCATCGGCTCCTTGAGGAGGGCTGTGTGGGTGAGTGGTCAGGTACCTGGGGAAGAGGTCAGAAGGGGGTCATTTTGGAGTATCTCTGCGTTCCTTGGAGGCACTGAGAGAGAAAGAAAGAAAGTTTTGGGGGGGTGTAGGTTGATGGGCAGGTAGGGGTTGCCCCTGGGTAAGCAAGCTGAAGAGGTGTGAGCTGATGCTAGATCAAAATTAGGTCAGAGCAGCCGAAATGGGCCAGAGTCACCCTCCGCTCTGGGCAACGTGCCATGAGCCTATTTCTTTACTCGTTCACAGACATTCCCTCTCCGGTGTTTTTAATTAAAAGTTTTATTAATTTGTGTGTGTGTGTGTGTGTGTGTGTGTGCAACCACGTGCCCCAGCATGGATGAGTCAAACAACAGCTTGAGAAGGTCCCCATGTGGGTCCCGGAGTGTGAACTCCGATCTTCAGGCTCGGAAAGAGGCACGTCACATGCTGAGCCATCATGCCAATCCCACAGACATTTCTCAGATCCTGGCTAGGTGCCAGGCCCTGTGTTTGTTTTCATAGCACGACTTTATAAACTACTGATACTGAATTTAACAAAATTATATCCGGACAAGTGGTGGTGGTGCACGCGTTTAATCTCAGCACTTGGGAGGCAGAGGTAGGCGGATCTCTGTGAGTTCGAGGCCAGCCTGGTCTACAAGAGCTAGTTCCAGGACAGGCTCCAAAGCTTCAGAGAAACCCTGTCTCAAAAAACCACACACACACACACACAAAGATATTGACTCCTAGAGAGATGCAGAGCAATGCTAGGAATAAAACCCATCAGACTCTTGGTGGTTTGTTTGTGGGTTTTTGTTTTGTTTTGTATGAGATAGGATCTCACACTGAGCCCAGACTTAGCTAGAATTTACTTACAACAAACCTTCTGCCTCAGCCTCCCCAGTGCTATGCTTAGAGGCTTATGGGCATAAGCCACCATGCCTGGCGACATTTTTCTTCTTTTAAACGCATGGTCTGATGTCAGCCTAGGCTAGCCTCACACTCATCACGTCGTTGAGGCTAGTCTTGAAATCCTGGTCCTCTGCCTTCACCTCCCGGGTGCTGGCATTCCAGGCATGCACTGTTGCACCCAGCTAGTAGTGTTTTTGGTGAGATGAGCCCTTGACCCCAGAGTTCTCTCTCTGGTAAGGGTGATGAGGTCCTGGAACTGAGGACCCAGTACAGGTTGAGAGCTGGAAGAAAGGGGTGGCTGTTGTCAAAGGCTCTACTGATACAAACATGTTGGTGGGCAGTTCGTGCTGAGACACTCACAGTGAATTCATCCCTGTGTAGGAGGGCATGAGACACAGGAGGGAAACAAGAGCTCTGAGGTTACACAGTGCTGGGACCATCTGAATCATTCAGCCCTGAGTTGGCACCTACTGTGTGCCAGGCATGTGGGAGGTGCTGGGTTGCGACACTAAGCCAAAAATGACCCTTCTCTGCTCTGGGCTCCATTGCTTACAGGCTGTGTGATCCTGGGCAAGTCTGCTTAGCTTTGCTGAGCTTCACCTTCCTGCATGTTTCTATGTGGAGAACTTCTCCTGAGGGACTAAATGATCCTATTTAGGTAGAATAAGGCCTTAGCACAATCCAGATGATTTATCATCTGACGAATGAGTGAGCAAGGAAAAGCGATCCCAGGGAGGGAGAAAGACAATGCACAGAACCCTGCCGCCATGCGGCGTGAGACAGCCAAGACCAGGCTGGCTATGGAGTGGGCGAGCAGGCTCGTTTGGTAGAGTGCTTGCCAAGCTATGCGAATCCTGGTTTGGATTCCCCACCACTACGTAAAACCAGACATAGTGCTACACGCCTGGAACCCCGGCGTCCAGGAGGTCGAGGCAGGGGAATAAGAAGCTGAAGGTTGGGGCTGCTGAGATGACCCAGTGACTTTGTCACTGGAACTGACAATCTGAGTTTGATCTCTTGGACCCACCTGGTAAAGGAGAGAACCAATTCCAACAAGTTGTCCTTTGACCTACAAACACCTGTTGTGGTATGCTTGTGTTCCCTCACCCCTCCCCCAAAAAAACCCAAACAAATAAATTTAATTTAAAAATAAAAAGTTTAAGATCAACATTGGCTACATTGTGAATTCGAGGCTAGCCTGGACTATATGAAACCTTGAGAAAAAGAAAAAAAGCCACCCTAGAGCAAGCATGGGGTGTGGCGGAGACCTTGCCTAGCCCTTGCAAGGGCGTGGATTATAGACACAGCACCCACGTGAACAGTAACAAAAAGCCAGTCTGGATAGAGGTCAGAACTGTACATCAAAGCAGAATCAGGAAGTGCCTGTCCATCTTGCTCCCTTCAGCAAGTGGGAAGTCAGCCACCTAGAGAGGGGACAACCTTGACACTCTGCAGGTTCTGGGGACTTTGGTTTTGGGTTCCAGAAGTCCACAAGTTACCAGTGAGAACTTTGGTCCAGGGTTAGAGGCTGGCTGGCCTTGTGGAGGACACTCCCTCTGGGTTCTAAGAACACGACCAACTGGGCTTTTGTAGAGCCCCCGGGAGCCCCGCCAGACTGGAGGCCCTGGGACACAGGTGGGTCAGAGAAGCCTTCAACATCTCCCCTTCTCCCTCCACAGGACTACCGCACCCCGGGGATCAGCCTGTTCTCTGAGGAGGGCCTCAAGGGCAACCAAGTGATGCTGACAGGGGACTTGAAAGACTCTCAAGGTCTAGAGAGACCCCTACAGGTGGCATCTGCCACTGTCTCTGCAGGACTGTGAGTCTGGCTATTCTGGGATCCCTGGACATTCACTGTACCAAGAGCTGGGGACACAGAACAGACAGGATAGACAGTTCACTTCTCAAAGGCATTCAGTCTGAGGCCTGCATTCAGAGGCACACGCCTTTAATCCCAGCACTTGGGAGGCAGAGACAGGTGGATCTCTATGAGTTTTAGGCCAGCCTGGTCTACAGACCATGAGACTGTCTCAAACAGAAGAAAACAGAAAAACAAAACAAAAACCGTTACTCTTCTGGTGGGGACAGGCATGTAAACAGCCAACAATAGCACCTAGAGTGTTCTGGAATGGAGGGGGCACAGGGTTGCAGGGACATGCTAAAGTCAACCAGCTGAAGAAGTGGAGGTGAGTGTAGTCAAAGAAGCCTTCCTGGAGGAAGTGGTGCCTCAGTTGGGATGAGCTAGCCGAGAAGCTAAACCACAAGAGGACAGGAATTTGTATGTTCTGTTGACGTGGTCTGGCACATTCAGAGTGGTATGGTCTCTGTATGCTCTGTAACCCTGGTGTCACAAAGCTTAAGTATCTGTCCTCTGTATAACTGGAGGAGGAGTCTGGAAGAGGGAAGGTCATGTGAAAAGGGAGTCTGAAAAGGACTACATCTCCAACGTGTCTGTGTGTGTCTGTGTGTGTGTGTCTCTGTGTGTGTGTGTGTGTGTCTGTGTGTCTGTGCGTGTCTCTGTGTGTGTGTGTGTCTGTGCGTGTCTCTGTGTGTGTGTGTCTGTGTGTCTGTGTCTCTGTGTGTGTGTCTGTGTGTGTGTGTCTGTGTGTGTGTGTCTGTGTGTCTGTGCATGTGTGTGTGTGTCTGTGTGTCTGTGCGTGTCTCTGTGTGTGTGTGTCTGTGTGTGTGTGTCTCTGTGTGTGTGTGTGTCTCTGTGTGTGTGTCTCTGTGTGTGTGTCTGTGTGTGTGTCTCTGTGTGTGTGTCTGTGTCTGTGTGTCTGTGCGTGTCTCTGTGTGTGTGTGTCTCTGTGTCTGTGTGTGTGTCTGTGTGTGTGTCTCTGTGTGTGTGTCTGTGTGTCTGTGCGTGTCTCTGTGTGTGTGTCTGTGTGTGTGTATGTGTGTAATCCCAGCACTTGGGAAGTGGAGGCAGGAGGATTGCGGGAATTTCAAGGCCACCTTGAAAACCAAACAAACAAACAAAACCCCAAGCTTGGCCTGGGACTAGGAGTTATTCGGTGGTAGAGTGTACACTTTGAGCAAGCATGAGATGCTGGGTCCCATCCCCTGGATCAGACTACAGAAATCCAGCCTGGCCAGTGTGTACAGCGTAAACAGTGACGGGAAGACAGGAGGCACCAAGGGAGGAAGATTGCAGGCCTGTGGGTAGCTAGGCTTTCCTGGAAGGCTGATTAGAGTAGGGGTTTGAAGCAGGTACGTGTGTAACTCTAACTTCCTCGTGTAATTTGGAGAGGGCGGGCACAGGAAGGGGTACTAAGGGCAGGCTGTTCTAGAATGGAGAAAGGATTGGGATGTCTTCTCTAACATAGCTGTGCAAGCCCCCCTCAAAAGCTCTTCCTCCCCTCTGAACCTACCCTACCATTCCATGTCTGTGTCCCAAGTTCAGTGGCTTCTCTTCTGTCCCCCTCCCCCAGGTGGCTGTTATACCCCAAACCATTCTTTGAAGACACTCCCTATATCCTAGAGCCTGGAGAATACCCTACCTTGGAAGCCTGGGGTACATCAGGCCCCAGTGTAGGTTCACTAAAGCCCATGAAACTGGTAAGGAGTGGGGGACACCCACAAGCCACTCTGTCTATACTCCCCTGTGGGGTGGCCCCAATTCTGCGGGCAGAAGATGGGGAGTAACCATAGATCAATTCCCTAGAGACTTGGTGCCCCAGAGCTCCTATTGGGACCTGGACTAGAGGAGAAGGGGGATTAGCCCAAGGTGTGGGATGCGGGAAGATACGGGCCTGCAATTTTTAGGAGTCTTAGGATTGAGAAAACCCTAAGTCTCCAGCCTCATCTGTCTGTACACACCTCTGGACTAGCATTTCAGCCATGTCTCCTTTGCAGGGCTGCCCGAGTGTGGAGAAGCCAGGGGAGCCCAAGGTAAGGGAACACTCAGGGTCAAAGGGTATTTGGTGTATCTGAGGGATGGTCACTGAAGCCTGGACAGGAGATAAGGACCCTGTGGGGGGGCAGAACTCGGCCTAGAAGGGCAGGCCTGATGGACTCTCTGGGCACTGGCTTTGGTGTGTGAATCAGGTCAGAGGTCAGAGTAGACAGGCCACAGTGCTCCAAGGGAGGGTGGGGGGACTTCAGGCTGGTGTTGTATAGAGCCATTCCTAGAAAGCCAGTCTCTCTGGGTCTGGTCCAGATGACATCTGTCACCCTGACATTCTTTCTTCCAGGCTGTGGTATATGAGGCCCCAGATTTTCAGGGGCAGAGCTGGGAAGTGAGCAGAGACATCTACAACCTTCGGCAGCCAGAGGATAGCCGGAGCCCCCAGCTGACCTCTGTGGGGTCCCTGCGGATCCTTGGGGGCTGGTAAGGACTTTAGAGATTTCTCCTATCTCCCCTGTCCCTACAGGCTTTCCCCTTGAGGGTGGAGAGTGACTTAGGCTGTCTGGTGTAGCATGTATTATCTTATTCATGGGTGTCTTGGCTCATCTTTCCCCTTCCCCCAGCTGGGTAGGCTACGAGAAGGAGGGCTTCCGGGGCCACCAGTACCTGCTGGAAGAGGGCGAATATGCTGACTGGTCACATTGGGGAGGCTATGATGAGTTCCTGACTTCCCTGCGGGTCATCCGGACGGTGAGCAGGAGCAATTGGCTATCTTTCTGTCTGGCAACACCCCAACTTCCCCAGCACAATCTAAGGGAAGAATATGCATCCCTCTGCCTGTTCTTCCTCGCATGGTGCCCCTCACCCACCCTAGAGCTCGTCTCTCTCCCTTTGGCGGCTCTTCCCCAGAACACACCGGCACCTCCCACCTAATCCCCAGGGTGGGCTGCTTCCTTGGGGTCTGGGCACTCTCACGGGTTAGCATCAGTGTACGGGAGAAACCTGACTGTCTCTGGGGGCCCAGGACTTTGGAGACCCGGCCGTGGTGCTGTTTGAGGACACGGACTTCCAGGGGCACTACGTGGAGGTGAGTTCCGCTATGCCAGACGTGGAGCTAGCTCAGCACGGACCCAGCACGCAAGCCATCCACGTGCTCAGCGGCGTGTGAGTAATCCCCGCCCCAGGCGCAGGGCGGGTCCAGGCGCAGTGCCGACCCCGCCCTCGCCGACCCAAGTCACGCCCTTCCTGCAGGTGGGTGGCCTACGAGCAGGTGGGCTTCTCCGGTGAACAGTACATCCTGGAGAAGGGTGTGTACCGCAACTGCGACGACTGGGGCTCCGGTAACAGCGCCCTTGGCTCCCTTCAACCCGTTGTGCAGGTGTGTGCCTGAGAGGTGGGCGTCGCCTCGGAGGCGGGGCCAAGATGGTGGGCGGGGCCAGACTGGCAAGCCCAGACGGCTTCGCAAGGCTGGACAGAGGACGGGCGTGGCAGGGGTGGGGGGGAGCGGGGAGAAAAGGAGGGAGGAGGGTAGGAGGGGCATTGAGGGTGGAGATGGGTGGGCTTAGACCTGCTGGACTAACCTAGGTGGTGGGAGGGTCAAGCTGTGTCACCCAGAGGGAGCGGGGCGAGGAGGGCCAGAGCTCTTGGTGGCGGGGCTTCTGGAGGAATTGGAGCTTGTAGCTGCTGGACAGCTGGACCGCCGCAAGGGTTTTGAAGCTCAGGGGCAGAGGCTTGAGGTTGGCCTCATCCTTCAGTCACAGCATTGATCTCTCCCTGCAGGTTGGAGAGAGCGATCTTCATTTCGTCTCGAAGGTAAGGAGGCAGCTGCGCGGGATCTGATGGGATCTTCACAAGAGGGCAAAGATCTCTTCCCTTGGCCCTTCCTCCTGCCCCACCCCTTACCCCTTTACTCTTACCTCTTCACCTCTCTGTCTCCAGATTCAGCTTTTCTCAGGCCCCAACTTCCTGGGCGACCACATTTCCTTTGAGGATGACCAGGCCTCTCTGCCCGCTTCTTTCCATCCTCAGTCGTGCCGGGTCCATGGTGGCAGGTGAGCAGAAGGAGGGGGTGGAGCGTGGAGTGCTGGGAGAGGCCGGGGATGGGGATGGGGTAGGGGTTGAGTGAGTAAGGGGTGGGGGTCAAAGGATAACACCTTTCAGATGATTTTCTTCCTTCAGATTAACTGTTATGTCCTGAGTCATTCAACTTTAAAACAAATATAATAACATTTTAATACAAAATATAACTCTGGAGAGAATCCCAACTGAACAAAGGGTGTATGCTTATAATCTCAACATTTGGGAGGTAGAGGCAGGAAGGTCAGTTTAAAGCTAACCTTAGTTCAGTTACATCGGGGGTTCAAGGACAGCTTGAGCTGCATGAGACCCTGTCTTAGCAGCAGAAATGTGTTCCGTTTATAACTGTACTTAAAGAAATCTGAGGCTGGAGAGATAGGTCAGTGAGTCAACACCATAGCCGTGCAAATGTGATTGCCTAAGTTCAACCCCAGGATCCATCCCAGAGTGGAAGGAGAGAATCGAACTCTGAAAGTCCTCTGACCTTCACCTGAGTACAGTGGGGCACACACTGTCTCTTACACACATACACACACACACACACACACACACACACACACAAACACTTGAAGACATTCTGACTCATTTCCAAAATTTCAGAAACTTTCAGGGCTGGAGAGATGGCTCGTTAGTTAAGAGCACTTGCTGTATTTGCAGAGGACCCAAGTTTGATTCCTAGTACCCTTGTCTGGTGGCTCACAACCATCTGTAACTCTAGTTCCAGGAGACTGGAGGCCTCTGGCCTCCTCAGGCACCTACACTAACATGCTCATTCCCCTGCCTCCTTTCCACACACATACACACATAATTAAAAATGATAAAAATGGAGGCTGGAAAGATGGCTCAAGTGGTTAAGAGCACTGGTTGCTATTGTAGAGAACCTGGGTTCTGTTCTTAGCATGTCTGTGACTCCATTTCTAGGGAACCCAATGCCCTCTTCTGACCTCTGAGGTCACCAGGCATATGCATGGTGGCTGTCATAGTTAGGGTTTCTATTGCTGTGAAGAGACACTATGACCGAAGCAAATCTTATAAAGGAAACATTTAATTGGGGCTGGCTTACAGTTCAGAGGTTTAGTATCATCATGGCAGGAAGCATGGCAGCACACAGGCAGACATGGTGCTGGAGAGGTAGCCCAGAGTTCTGCATCTGGATCTGCAGGCAGCAGGAAGAGACCGTGATCCACTAGGCCTAGTTTGAGCGTTTGAAACCTCAAAGCCCACTCCCCAGTGACACATTTTCTCCAACAAGGCCACACCTCCAATAATGCATTATAATCTGCATGCTAAGTGCTTCAAAATTATAATGTTCTTATTGCTCCAGAGTGGAGCCAATGAGTGCTACGGGGGTTCCTTGCGGTTCTACTATATGGGCTTCAGATTTCTTTCAAAGGTAGGTTTTTTTACTGTTCCAAACTGTGTAGGTGTAAGAAAAACTGAGGACAAAAATAACCACAAGGAGCCCTTTTTGTCAAAAAGCTACCTTTTAAAGAAACTTGAGGCCCATATAGTAGGGTGTCCCTTTAGTCCCCGGCACTCAGAGGCTGAGCTGAGGTAGCAGGGTCATGCCTGTGAAGCCAGCCTGGGCTCAAAATCAAAAACCAGCAGACAGAGCTGGGCGTGGTCACACGACATTAACCCCAGCACTCGGAGAGTGGAAGCAAGAGCTCAGGAGCACCTTTGCCTGTGTTGTGAGTTTGAGGCCACCCCGGAACCCGTGGGAAAAAGAAGATCTGAAAGAAGTGTAAAATAATCTTATTAAAAATGATTTATTTTGGGGTTTGGGGATTTATCCAGTGGTAGAGTGCTTGCATAGGAAATGCAAGGCCCCAGGTTAGGTCTGCATCTCCGAAAAAGAACACCTATTTTTATTGTATGTGTTTGAATATTTTGCCTGCTTGTATGTTAATGTATGTGTACCCTGTGCATGCAGTGTCTGTGGGATGAGAAAAGGGTGTCAAATGCCCTGGAACTGGTGTTACAGGCAGTTGTGAGCCAACCCTGTGGGTGCTGACAACCAAACCCAGACCCTCTGCAAGAGCAGCCAGTGCTTTCAACCTCTGAGCCATCTCTTTGGCCCCTGAAATAATCATTTTTGTCTGTGATTATATTATAAACCTGGTATATAGTTAGATTAATATTTTAATTTTTAGGAACTCTTCATGTGTTTGTTTGCAAGGGTGAAGTTTGATCCCAGGGCCTCATATACACTAGGCCTGCATCCTACCAGTGAGCTACATACCCAAGTCCTAATTCTACATTGTTGTTGGTTTTTTTCTAGAGTCTTTTTAAGATTATAAATTCATGCTCATATGCAGGCGTGGTAGTGCATACCTTTAATCTCAGAGCTTGAGGAGGCAGGGTCACTGAGTTCGAGGCCAGCCTGATCGACAAAGTGAGGTATAGGATAGCCAGAGCTACATAGTGAGACCCTGTCCCAGTAAATAAAGTAATTAGTTAATGCAAATAACTTGAATAGTTTTACCTGATGAGATACAGTTCAGTATGCAGAAGAAAGCAGGAGGAAGAAGGCTTGGGAAAGGAGGCTTGCCAACTGGTTTGGGCCTGATGGCCAAGGCCCCGAGGTCAGAAGACAAACCTTGGCTTCACCACTCAAGGCTTATATACTAAATGAATTTATCTACCTGAAGACATGGAGATAAGAGGTGTCTTACAGCCTGGCCTCACTTTAGAGAACACACACAAACACCACAGCGGCTAGGAACTTAGTAGGTTTTTGGCTTTTTTGTTTGTTTGTTTGGTTGGTTGGTTTTTCAAGATGGTTTCTCTGTGTTACAGCCCTGGCTGTCCTGGAACTCACTTTGTAGACCAGACTGGCCTCCAACTCACAGAGACCCACCTGCCTCTGCACCTCCCGAGTGCTGGGATTAAAGGCGTGCATCACCACGGCCCGACTGTTTCTGTTGAGACAAGGCTTCCCCATGTAGCCTGGCTGGCTCAGAACTCGCTATGTAGCCCAGACTGGCTTCACACGCAGAGACCGACCTGCCTCTGCTTTCATTAGTGCGCCTCTATGCCCGGCTCCGGTAGCTTTATTCTCTCTCTTTCTTCCTTTTCCCCTACCTCAGTCCCTGCTGCTGCAGTGCCTGTCCACCTGGACCCCTCCTGGATTAGAGGAACACCATCAAGTCCACACGCACTGTGGACTCTCAGGGTTCCTGGGCTCTAGTGTCACCTTCCTGTATCTGTTCTCTTCCAGCTGGGTCCTGTTTGAGGAGAAGAACTTTGAGGCCGACCAGCACATTGTGTCAGAGGGAGAGTTCCCCACTCTCACAGCTATGGGCTGCCTGGCCTCCACGGTCCTGGGCTCTCTCCAGAAGGTTCCCTTGGTGAGTTCCCCATTCTGTCCCGAGTAGCCAGAGAGGCAGAGCCCTGTCTCGCATTCCACCTTCCAGACTCCTCCTTAATTCTGAGGCTCCTAAAGCGGCTCAGCTGACCAGGCGTTTATTGATCGTTTGCTGAAATAGTCCAGAGGCACCAAACTTAATTAGACCCTGGACCTATAAAGGTGGCAGTGTGGAGTGTGGATCCAGATCAGAGGCAGTGCTGGGGTGGGAGAGACTGACACTCACAGTTAGAGGCAGGGACAGCTTTTGCCCAGGTGTTTCCCCGTTCAGAGAGGGCTATCAGGGTCATCTGGGAAGATGGCTCTGCAGAGGAGAGGTGGGAGGGGCAAGGTAGGGGGAGGCTGCCTCGGTGACCCATAATAGAGGTGACTGCTGTTCCTGGGAGGAGCCTGACAGAAGCCACGTCTACACTATGATGGTGGCAGTGTCTGTGGAGACCAGGAGCCTGACTGGGTGATGCTGACATTCGCTGGGTGGCCCTTTCCAAAGCTTTGTGAGGCTCGTTGTCATTACTCGATGTGGAAATTAAGTCCCAGAGGCACTCTGATTTGCTCCAGGTTGCACAGCTAGGACAGACAGCAGCTGTTCCCGCCAGGCTGCCTGGCTCTACAGCTTGAGCCCCTTCCCACCAGTACACTGGGCTCTGGGGACAGTTAACTTAGACCTGGGCGGGAGCGCAGATCTGGGGCCTCAAGGCATCTGTCTTACCTTCTACAGCCTCAGGGCCATCTCTGCTAAACAGGGGTCATGATAGCATCTGTCCCTTAGGGGCGGTAAGGAGCTAGGATGAGATTGGACAAAGTGCTCTCCCGAGGAGCTGGCCTGCAGTGAGTCACAAATAAAGGTGGGCGGTTATGCATAGATGTGATTATTAGTTCTCATCATTGGGATGACGTCAACCGGAGATGATGCCGAATGAGCCCCCAGGTTTCCAGCCTGGCCGTTAGTTCTTAGCGGTGCCAGCTGTCTGAGCCAGGCACAGCGGCACACATCTGCAGTCCCAGCACTCAGGAGCCAAGGCCTGTGCTGCACGGTGAGTTCCGGTCTAGTCTGAACAATTTAGTAGGTCCCTGTTCAAGAACACAACTAAGATAATCCATGCAAGAAATGTTTCAGAGAGGATTTTTTTTTTTTTTTTTTTTTTGTGGTTTCTCGAGACAGGGTTTCTCTGTGGTTTTGGAGCCTGTCCTGGAACTAGCTCTTGTAGACCAGGCTGGTCTCGAACTCACAGAGATCCGCCTGCCTCTGCCTCCCGAGTGCTGGGATTAAAGGCTTGCGCCACCACCGCCCGGCTCAGAGAGGATTTTGAGCTGAGCTGGTGCCAGTCTGTCACAGGCTGGGGCTGAAACTCTGGGGACCTTGCTGATTGTAAATGTCCTCAGAAACTCGGAGGCCTGCAGGCCTGGGCACAAAGCGTTGGGACTGTAAGATAGCTGCGCTGGGCTCTGGTCATGACCTCTTCTCTTTCTTCGGCCCCAGCACTTTTCAGAGCCTTCCCTGTCCCTCTTCGGCCTGGAGTGCTTCGAGGGCAAGGAGATCGAGTTGACCGGGGAGGTGCGAAGCCTACAGGCCCAGGGCTTCAACAACCACGTGCTGTCTGTGCGCGTCAAGGGTGGCGTGTGAGTGTGGGGGCGGGGCTCCTAGCTGGACTGGGTGAGTGGTGGGCTGGGGACCTCACTTCAGGCCAGGAAGGAGGGAGCAGTGTGGACTGAGGGTCTCAGGGCTTGGATGGATGCTGGGTCCTGAAAACCCCAAATCTGCCCATTAGCCTCCTCCCCCAGAGGGCCCTCATCCTGTGTGAGGGAAGAGGACGCTGAGGTTCTTCTAACACCTGTGCCTTGTCCTCTCTGTCTGTCTGTCTGTGTGCATCCCTCTGTGTCTCTGGCATCTGCCGGGTGCAGCTGGGTGGTGTGTGAGCACAGTGACTTCCGGGGACGACAGTGGCTAGTAAGTAGCTGCGAGATCACCAACTGGCTGACCTACAGCGGCACCCAGAGGGTGGGCTCCCTCTACCCCATCAAACAGGTAGGTAGCAGTCAGCGTGAGCATTTCAGGGTGTGCCTGTCTCACATCTGTGTGTTTCAAAGCTTGATGTTTGTGTCCTTCTGCCACAGTTTGTCCTTAGCTTCTTCCTGTATCGTCATCCCAATCGTCCCCCCTAAATCAACTTCATGTTTGTCCTAAAAGACTATACAGTGTATACAGCAGACTTATTCTCCCAAAGCTGAGAATCATCTCACGCTCCACATACCAGCAGTTGGCACACGTGGCTTTGGGAAGCATGAAGCTTGCACGTGAGGTGCATGTCTATACCTGCTTGTCCAGAAGTTGGCTTCATTTCTGCATACATACAGTTCTAGGGCACTAGCCTGCGTGTATGTGTGTATACACACATATACATGTGCCCGTCTAAGAGTATGTTTGTGCCTACATCATTTGAAGTCATGCATCTAAGTACTCTGGAGGTGATTTGTATGTTTTTGTGCGTATGGACATGGGCATGTGTATGTGTGCCTGCTCACACCTCTGCCCAATAGCCTTGTGAATATATACATCCATGTACAAGGGCATGTGTGTAGTCTCTCTGTTCATAGACTCTCATGGCAGTGGGGGAAATAAAGGTCCAGGGAAATGGACAAGGAGTTTATTTGCAATCTTGGGCAAGCGCTGCCCCTCAGGGATCTTGGTTTCCGTGTGTGTGTGTGTGTGTGTGTGTGTGTGTGTACACCTAAATATTAAGGCAGGGCCTCATTATGTCTATATAATTCTTGCTGGCCTGCAACTCTCTATGTAGGCCAGGCTAGCCCCAAACTCACAGAGACCCGCGGGCCTCTGCCTCCCGAGTGCTGGGATTACAGGCGTCCGCCACCATGCTCGGCCATTTCCTCATCTATAAACTGAGGGAATGGGAACAGTCCTGACTTGGTTGAGGGCCCATGACTGCAGAACCCTTGAGTGACACGCTAGTGGGAAGCACTCCACAGATGACACCTAGGGCTTTCCTCGTTGTTTCCATGACTGTCCCCTCTAACGAAGGCCCTGCCGCTGCTGGCCGAGCCCGTTCTGATCTCTCTGGTATCACTGCATTTCTCTTTAGCTTCAGCATGTATGCATGCATGCATTTCTCTTTAGCTTCAGCATACATGCATGCATGCATTTCTCTTGTGTGTGCGCACGAATGCTCACATGTGTATATGTGTGTGTGCATGCGTGCATTTGTATTATTACGATTAGCTGTACCTGTAGCAAGCATAGGTTCTTAGTACTGAACAGACTGGGGGGATCTTTGTGTCAATTATGATTTGGGAATGTGATGACTGCATGGACCTGTGGAATTGTTTGTGCTTTCTGTAAACTGTGCCACCTTGTGGACTGTGGGTGTATAGGCCAGGAACCCTAGACACGTGTGTAGGTATCTATGGTCACAGAACTGGGCACGTGTGCTATGCATGTGCCCTCAGGATGGGTATATAAAGAAGGTGCGATGGTGGCACACACCTTTAATCCCAGCACTCGGGAGGCAGAGGCAGGCGGATCTCTGTGAGTTTGAGACCAGCCTGGTCTACAGAGCTAGTTCCAGGACAGGCTCCAAAGAAGGTGTGATTTAGAAGCAGGGTCAGGAAAAGTTTGGAGGCAGGGAGAGTTTGGGGATGTGGGTCTTCTAGAGGGCCCAGGGTTGAGGGTGGTGGGCACCCCGGGCTGCAGACTGTCAGCCTTTCCTTGTCCGCAGCGCCGAGCCTACTTCCGCCTCTGGAATGCGGCGCTAGGGGGGTTCCTGGCAGTGCCTGATCGCGTGGAGGACATGAAAGCAGGCCGTGTGGTGGTCTCTGAGCCCCGAGCTGGGGGCAGCTGCGTCTGGTACTATGAAGAGGGACTGCTGAAGAACCAGGTAAAGACTCCGGAGCCGGCTCTGCTGAGCTCCGGATTTGCCACACTACTGTAGGAAGTCCCCGCGAAGTTAGATCCAAGATGCCTGGAGGAAGTAGAGAATGCAGCCTCTTTTCTTTTTCTCATGTTAAACCTTCCAAAAACCAGTATTTGGGGCTGAAGAAATGACACAGCAGCTAAAAGCACTTGTTTTTGCAGAGGACCTGGGTTCAGGTCCCAGCACAAAAATGATGCCTCATAGCCATCCCTAGCTCCATTTCTGGAGGATCTGATGCCCTCTCCTGACCTCTGTGGGCACCAGGCATATATGTGGTACACAGATTTACATTCAGGAAAAACCCTCATAAAATAAATAAATAAATCTAAAAGGGATAAAGAGACTTGCCTAGGGCTACAGTTGTAATAGCCAGCATTCAAAACCAGTTTATGAGCTGGGTATGGTGGCACACGCCTTCAATCCCACACTCAGGAGGCAGAAGCAGTTGGATGTCTGTAAGCTCCAGGCCAGCCAAGGCTACATAGTGAGACACTGTCTCAAAGACAAAACAAGCAACAAAAATCCAGTGTCTGAAGCTCGAGCTGGGAGATTTCCTGTGGGGAATGCAATGTCTAATGATCTTCTGGGGCCTCAGGTGGCCCCCACCATGAGCCTACAGGTGATTGGACCTCCAAGCCCAGGCTCCAAAGTAGTACTTTGGGCCGAGAGCCGCCTACCACGCCAAACTTGGAGCATCAGTGAATTGGGGCACATCTGCAGCCAGATGTTTGAAGGCCAGATCCTCGACGTGAAAGGTAACATAGACTGGGGGGGGCACCCAAAGGGGACTGGAGACAGCGTTGTCTCCAGCACCCTGACCACCTCTGAATCTCCCCCTCAGGCGGCCGAGGTTATGACCGGGACCACGTGGTGCTGTGGGAACCAACCAAGGACAGGCCTTCCCAGATCTGGACTGTCTATGTACTTTGAACCAGTTTCACCCCGTTTCCTGCCGGAAGCTTTTGTTGGAATGAAATGTTTTTTTATAGATCCTTTGCTGTAACATCAGCTGTTTTCTATCACGCTGCAGGGTGTTGGCATGTCTTTGCACCTTGATTTGGGGGGGAGATGGTCCCCGTTACCCTTCTGGCCCCCTCCAGGTTGGCTTCTCTCTTTGTACAGCCTTCCCTTACCACCAGAGGGAGCTCCAGAACCAGAGTAACTAGTGTGCCAGCCAATTCTGCCTCCCTGACTGTGGGGGCGGGGCACAACCATTAACCAAAGCCCTCTATCCCATCCCAGTGCAGCTTCCTTCCTTCCTTCCTTCCTTCCTTCCTTCCTTCCTTCTTTCTTTCTTTCTTTCTTTCTTTCTTTCTTTCTTTTTCGACAGGGTTTCTCTGTGTTGCTTTCCAGTGCAGGTTTCTGATGGGTGTTACGGAATGGAAGCGGAGGTCTGTGCCACTTGAAAAAGCACCCCTAGTTGACACACACACGGGGAGGGAAGGAGTTAGCCAGGCCAAATAGAGGAAGCAGAGGAAAGTATTCTAGGAATACAGATGTGTCCACGGGTGAGAGCTTCAGGGTTCAGGGTGTGAGCCCACAGTGGGCATGGCAAGAGAGATGAGGGGGTCTTCACCCAAGAAGCCTTGTCCTGGGCTCCTCCCTGCTTCTTCCAGCTCCAGT
>NC_022016.1:50697083-50702158 GCF_000317375.1 Microtus ochrogaster | reverse complement strand
AGGCTGTCAGAAGGGGCTGGGTCCCTAGCTAGGGGACAGGTCAGGCTGTCAGAAGGGGCTGGGTCCCTAGCTAGGGGACAGGTCAGGCTGTCAGAGGCCCGGAGCTGTAGTCACTTTCCAGTCCTCTGGGCATAGGTTCCTGCGAAGACACAAAGGCAAGGGTCTTGGGGACCAGTCTGGGCTCCCTGTCACTTTGCAGCCCCAAGCCCAGGAGGAGCATTTAGAGGAGCCTGATTGTCCTTCCTGCCTTCCCTGGCTGTGGGTGTGCGTGGCAACACCTGCCTCCTTGTCCACTAGCCCCGTGATAGACGACTCATGAGACGCCCTTCCGTGAGCCCTCCCAGACACGGGGGTGCTTCTGGGTCTACAGCGCTCCAGCTGGGGGTTTGAGAGAAACGGAGCCAAGTGGTCTCTGATGTCCCCACATCTGTCATTATGAAGACACCTGGGTCTTGGGGGTGGGAGACGGCCTGAGAGGTGTTGTGTGGGGCGGGGGATAGAACTGGGTCTGTCACTCCCAAGTACCAGGTCCAAGTGAAGCAAATACAACTAACAGTGGCAGGGAGGGTGACAGTTTCCTGTCCTTGTCTCTGCAAGGTGACTCTAAGTTAGGGAACCTGGGGGGGAGTGCCTTGCTGCCACCTTCCCTGCACATGGCCACAGAAAGCCAATGTTGCTGCACACGTGCCTCCTGGGGTCAGTAGTAACCAGTGAGCACATGGAAGGCCCCTGCTAAGCAGAAGTAGAACTTTATTGAGCCCCGGCTGGGTGTCACTTGCCCCCTTCCACCAACACCTCCCCATTTTGGCCATTGGCTGTCTGTTTTCACTTCCTGGGCTCTCTGGTGTTAACACTTTCCAAAGACTGGGTTGGGGTGTCTCTTGCTACTGATGGTGGCGGCAGTTTGAGGAGCACAGGGCTGTAGAAGCAACATCATCACCTCAGCCGAGGTAGAGGAGGCACATTAAGGTGTTGGCGAAGAAGAAGAAACTGCGGGAACCCACATCGATGAGTGAGGAGGCTCCACCCTTTGGGGGTTTCTGAGGGTTTTTTTTGGCCACAGAAGTTTTTGGGGCTCCCACCTTGGTGGTCACAGGAGCAGGACGAGGAGGAGTGGCGACGTTAGGGTTCACATTGGTATTATTATCTCCCAAGACTCCCATCTGTATCTGCAAGAGAATTGCCGTGCTCAGGAGGATTTGAATCTCATGTTAGGAACCAGTCCCCTTTGTGCCCATCCCCAGCGCTAGGCCTCTGCATCTTCTGCCATAGGCCCTGTTGGAGGTTTGTTTGGCTTCTTGTCCCGTCACAGGCGGTGATAAAGCCATCTCTGCCCCTGTCATTCTCCCACCTCACAGACATTTCCTGTCACTTTTCAGGCCACCAGATCTTCCAGCACAGAGGGAAGCAGAAGCCCCCCCTCCCCATTGCCCTTCTGAGCCTGAGGAATGGTTTCCCCTCCCAGAAACACGGGGGGCACTTCTGGGTCTGTGGTATCCCACTTTGGAATTTTGTCTCTTGTCAGGAAGAGTCCACCATGGCTGGGAGTATGGCATTAGACAGGGCTGAATGAAAAGGTCCCTGGCAGAGCGTGGGGTGGAGATAAGCAGATGTGACAGGTTGTCCTGGATGCTTGATTGAGCGGCCACTGAAGCCGCTCCTGATGGGAATCAAACTAGCCTTGGTGACAGTGAAACTGCCCGAGATGCTTGGTCGAGATGTTCTTGATCAAGAACTTGATGGCTTCATTCCTGTGTTAATCAGGTCCCTCCGGGCACATGGGTGCCACGAAGGCTGCCTCGCCTCCCAGGGTTGATTTAGAGACTGATTGGGATACTTCTGCCTCTGCATTCCCACACACCCAGGCTTCCCTAAAGCAGGGGCGGGTGACAACTCCCTACCGCCTATGGCAGGTCTGTTAGACGTCTCCTCACCCCTACCAAAAGGACTGTTGCTTGTGGCTCTCCTCGGCAGAGTATCCTCTTCCATACCTCATGATCCAGAATTGCACAAAACCCTCTGAGTGCCTCCATGTACCTGACAGCCTGTGAGGTTTCCTCACATGGCACCATGGGCTTCCCTGAGGGCCCTAAGAGGAGTGGAGGCCCAGGCACACAGGCCCTCCTGTATCCCAGGTTTCCTGTTGGTAACCATCTATCTCAGTCACTGTGGTAGAAGGCTGGCTCCCCCAGGAACTTACATTCCTTCCCTGACCCCAGCCCAGTCCATCAGTGGGGATCTGGTGATGGAGGTAAGGGCCCTCAGGACTGTCCTTACCTGAACCGCAACCAGCAGACTGATGGTGGCGAGGAAGAGGAGGCCGTTCATCCTGGACCTTCCGGGCTCTGGTAGCAGCTGTGAGAGTTGAGCTCAGGGCTAGCTGCAGGCCCCTTTGAGTTCGGCTGCTTTTGAACCAGGAGGCAGAGGAAATAGGGAGGGCCAAGGGGAGGGAAGAAGGAGGGCTTGGGGGCGGGGAATGGAGCTACCTTCTTTCAAACCTGGGGGTGGAGGAAATTAGCCTCGAAGTTCCAAGATCTGGTACATGAATTCTGAGTTCTCAAAAGCACAGGCAGGAGATGAGGGGCACCAAGAGGCCAACTACAGGGTGTTCCCTGGGCTTGGAACCATGTGTCCTGGTCAGGGAATATTGCTTTCATCATCTGACAGCTCAGACCTCGGCCTGAGGCTGAATCACTGAGTCTTTTAACAACAACAACAACAAATAATAATAATAATAATAATTGCTGCTGGAGGATCAAATGCGGTGTTAATCCTCCTCTCCCCTCCCCTCCTTTCCTTTTCTTTCCTTTTTTTCTGACTCTCCTAGAACTCCCTCTGTAGATCAGGCTGGCCTTGAACTCACAGAGATGACCTGAATGCTGGAATTAAAGGCATCAGCCACTACCACCCCGGCGATAATCCTTATTTTGGGGGTTTGAATTCAGGATCCTCCTGTCTCAGCCTCCTGGGTGCTGGAACTGCAGGCCTGCATCACCCTGCTGGCTAATAACTTATTTTTAAAAAGCTTCAACAAGGGACTGGAGAAATGACTCAGCAGTTAAGAGCCCTGGCTGCTCTTCTAGAGGACCTGGGTTCAACTCTCAGCACCTACATGGCAGCTCACAACCATCTGTAACTCCAGTTCCAGGGGATCTGACACCCTCACGCAGACATACATGCAGGCAAAACATCAATGTACATAAAATAAAAATAAATCATTAAGAAAAAAAAGAAAGATAACAAGCCTGCCTCTGCTTTCCGAGTACTAGGATCAAAGTCGTGTGCCATCACTGTTTGTTTTAAAGACCACTAGCCAGGAATGGTGAAGCACACCTTTAATTCCAGCACAACATAGAGGCTAGCCTGGTCTACATAGTGAGTTCCAAGACAACCTGAACTACAGTCTCAAATCAACAAAAACCCCTGTATATTAATAATACCCAACACTAGCAACTATATATAAATGGTAAAAGTGTTTAAAAAGTAAGAACCCGGGAAATAGAAGCAGGAGAAGGGGGATCAAAGGCAACCCCAGAGATACAGTGAGTTTGAGGCTAGCCTGGGCTACCTGAGACTCTGAAAACAAAGACATGCAAACGATCAGACAGGACGAGAGAACTAAGAGAGTGGGGTGGATGCTGCCATTGGTTTTATGAAAGTGCAGGACTACTCAGATTCAGAAAGGGCGGTCAAGGACCCTCTGGGCCTCAGGTGCTTCATTTCAAGTGAATTAATTTTGAATAAATAGTTGAAAAAATAAATTTAAAAAAATGTGTGTGTGTGCTTGGCAGTGACGGCGCATGCCTTTAATTCCAGCACTCAGCTTTAATCCCAGCACTCCACAGCAGAGGCAGGCAGATCTCTGTGAGTTCAAGGCCAGCCTGGTCTACAGAACTAGTTCCGGGACAGCCAGGGCTACATACCAAGAAACCCTGTCTAGAAAAACTAAAAAACAAAAAAGAAAAAGAAGGAAAAGTGTACATGTGTGTGTGCGCGCACCTGCACAAGGGTTTCAACTGTGTGTGCATATGTGCACCGTGTACAGCCTGGTTCCTGTGAAGGCCCTAGAACTGGAGTTACAGCTGGCTGTAGGTGCCGGGGATTGGACTCAGGTCTTTCGCAAGAGCACCAAGTGCTCTTTACTGTTGAGTCATCTCTCCGGCCCCTTCCTGGAGTCTCTTAGGATTCGAGTGAAGAAAGGAGCAGAGTCACTCAGTGTGCTCTGAGAGGGCACAATTGGGAGGGCGAGCAGGTGGACTCAGTCCAGAACCCGGGAACTAGGAGACGGCAGCTGTGGCTTTCTGCTGCGGGAGCGCTATGGAAAAGTCCCCAAAAACTGTCTGGAGAGTGCCCTAACTTACACACACACACACACACACACACACACACACACACAAACCCAAAAACAACAACAACAAAAAACAACAAAAAAACCCAAACTCTGGTCCCAATGATACTGGGCAATAATTATCCCCATTTGGCTGATTAAAAAAAAAAAAAGACTTGCCAAGTTCAACAATTATTTGAACTTGAATCCAGGTCTGTCCCATGCCTTTGCCATGTATGAAACTTCCAGGGCCGTTCTCGAGTGTTCTGATGGAGTCTTGTTTGCTGCTGTTTCGTTTTCCCTTTAATGTGGTGCTGAGGATCCAACTCCAGGACCTAGCACAAGAGAGGCAAGGAGTCGCCAGTCTCTGATTAAATCTTGAATCCCTAACCCACTTCCTTGGCTCGGCAGCCCAGCTCCTGCGTCACCCATTCTCTCTGGCTTAGTCTATGTGGTGTCTTATTTGCATGCCAGATGATAAAGGGGATTCCCCTGATCTTCCCTAGTTTGGGTCAGGGCCTTTGTCACAAACCTAGGTAAAACCTGAGTGGACCTTAGGGACCTTGATCTGTGATAAAGCCAAGAGGGATAAAGAAGTGGGACTCAAGCTTAAGTGGAGGTGGGGGGTGACATTCCCCCCTCCCATTGGTCACCTCCTTTGCTTTTTCACCCTCAGTCCCTGAGGTTCTCAGCTGCTGTACCAGGAGAGGTGACTCTCCGG
The DNA here is from genome assembly GCF_000317375.1 of Microtus ochrogaster. Taxonomy (NCBI): domain Eukaryota; kingdom Metazoa; phylum Chordata; class Mammalia; order Rodentia; family Cricetidae; genus Microtus; species Microtus ochrogaster. The sequence continues at coordinate 50,697,110 of NC_022016.1, read as the reverse complement.
GTACCTGGGAGCCAGGCCAGCAGCAGG
>NC_022016.1:50689196-50696453 GCF_000317375.1 Microtus ochrogaster | reverse complement strand
TCAGTGTGGGCGCTAACGTGCTACTGCGCATGTGTGGAGGTCGGAGGACAGCTTGCAGAAACTGGTTTGTTCCTTCTACGGTGTGGGTCCTGAGGCTTGAACTCAGGTCGTCAGCCTTGTCACTAGGCACCTTTACCCATCCTGTCCTCTCACTAACCCCTTAAACTTATTTTTTTTCTTTTTGGCTTTTCAAAACAGGGTTTCTCTGGGTAACAGCCCCAGCTGCCCTGGAACTCACTCTGTAGACCACCCTGGCCTCGAACTCACTGAGATCTGCTTACCTCTGCCTCCGGAGTGCTGGGATTAAAGGTTCGTGCCACCACCAACTGACTTATTTGTATTTAGTTATTTTTAATTAATAAAACTTTATTTTTATTTAGTTACTTTTCTCTGCGCTGAGTATTGAACCCACGACTGCACACTAAGCATGTGTTCTACTACTGACCGCTCCCAGAAATATTATCTCGCAAAGCCCCTAAGTTTCCTTTTCGGATCCTGAGATGTGAGGTATAAGACGAAGCTTCCACTGGTGCGGGTGTAGTGCCGTGTACTGTGGGACGGAATATGAGGGCTCTGGGAACATCTGTAAGGGTCATGAGGGCTTAGACACGCAGAGATGTCTGCTGTCTGTCCATAACCAAGAAGGGAAGTAGGGTTTCAAGCATTTGCCTCTCTTGGCCTCTGAGCAGCTTTGTTCTGTCTTGACAGTATTTGAATAGACAGAAGCCTGGTTGCCAAGCTGAGAGAGCTCTAAGGAACCCCCATTTGACAGATGGGGAAACTGAGGCAAGGCAAAGACAATGCTGGAACTACAGGCTTGACCTCCCAATGGCTGTGCTCCTTCTCTAGGTGGACTCCTAAGCCTGACAGAGCGGGAGAGTTGTCCACGTGCCCAGTGCCTCTTCTTAGGTAGGGCTGGAGGCCAAATTCCTCAGTATAACGACCAAGCCTCCCACCCCCAGCCTTCTTCCCTCATTCGGTAACATACTCTACTGCCCTGTGTATACCACTTCCTAGCTAGCCTCACCCACAGCTGCCTGGCTTGGCCCTCCCTGCCTCAGCCTCAGGAATTTCCTCTGCCTTTCCCTAGTATTCACACACAAAGCTCCTCCCCAGAGAAAGTTTCCACTTCCTCTGTGAAACTCCCTTCAAGATGGAGGTGTCCCTTCACCTTCAAGAGCTGAGTCTTCCGAGCTGGGGGGCAGATCGGTAGATACTTCCCTCGAAGGCCTTAGGACTTGATTTGCATGCCCTGAAGCACCTAAAACCAGGTGTGGTGGTGCACCCCTGTAATCTCAGCACTCTGGAGAGTTAGAGGTTCAAGGTCATCCTCAGCTACTAAGTGAATTTGAGACCACACTGACCTGCCTAAGACCTTGTCTCAAAACAAAACAAATCGGGCTGGAGAGATGGCTCAGTGGTTAAGAGCATTGCCTGCTCTTCCAGAGGTCCTGAGTTCAATTCCCGGCAACCACATGGTGGCTCACAACCATCTGTAATGAGGTCTGATGCCCTCTTCTGGCCTGCAGACATACACACAGACAGAATATTGTATACATAACAAATAAATAAATAACAAAACAAATCAACAGACAACAGAAGATTGTACCTTCTTTTGTGATCTGGTCTAGGACACCTCTCCAACCTAGCAGAGGGTAGGACATGGGGCTAACAGGTGTCAGGGACCTCTGAAAGGGTGCGTGAGGCTAAGGTGTCCACTTTCACCTCATTGCCAAGCCTTGGCACCAATTGGTCAGGCTACTATGGGCAACCCCTGGTTCTATACTGAGGAGTTGGGGTGCACAAAAAATGTATGGCTGAGAGCGGAGAGGATGTGTTTGAGCTCCTGAAAATATTTGTCTCTTCCAGAGGAAATACCTAAGGAAATGAACAGACCTAGGCAGTGGTGGCCTTTGCTGTCAGTCCCAGAACTCGGAAGGCAGAGGCAGGCAGATCTCCAAGTTTGAGACCAGCCTGGTCTACAGAGTGAGTTCCAGGACAGCCACCCAGGGCTACACAGAGAAACCCTGCCTCAAAAACAAACAAACAGACAAATAAACCAACAAAAACAAACAAACAAAAGCCCTACTAGCCCCCTATCAGAAAAAGGAAATGGAAAAGAAAAGAAAAACAGAAAAAGGAAAGAAAAAAGAGACCCAAACAAGCAGACAAGTTCCCCACTTGGTCTCTGGGTAGCAGGATAAAGGTTTGTAATTATCTTAGTCAGGGTTTCTATTGCACCATGACCAAAAAACAAGCTGGGGAGGAAAGGGTTGATTTGATTTTCACACTTCCACATTGTAGTCCATCACTGAAGGAAGTAGGGACAGAAAGTCAAGGCAGGCAGGAACGTGGAGGCAGGAGCTGATGCAGAGGCCATGAGGAGTGCTGCTTACTGGCCTGCTCTACATGACTTGGTCAGTCTGTTTCCTTATAGCCCAGGGACAGAAACACCTATCATGGCCTGGGCCTTCCCCTCTCAAACATTAATTAAGAAAATGCTTTACAGCTGGATTTTTTTTTTTTGCTGTTGTTGTATTGTTTTGTTTGTTTGTTTTTTGAGACAGGGTTTCTCTGTGTAACAGCCCTGACTGTTCTGGAACTCACTCTGTAAACCAGACTGTCCTTGAACCCACAGAGATCTGCCTGCCTCTGCCTCCAGAGTGCTGGGATCATAGGCATGAGCTACTGCTCAGCTCACAGCCGGAACTTTTGGAGGCATTTTCTCAGCTGACGTTCCCCCCTTGCAGGTGATTCTAGCTTGTTTTAAACTGACAGAAGATTAGCCAGCACGACGGTGAAACAGGAACCAGCAGCTCAGCCTTCACAGGGAATGGGGACAGTATGACAACAACTCAAACACAAAATGACAGAAGCAGCAAAGACGAGCATGTCATGGACGGGTCTAGATAATAGAATCATCAATATGACTTTTGAGCAACTGCACCTGGAATTTTCAAAGACATATAAGACAAGACAGCTGAAATATCAGAACTGGCAAATATAGTCTCCCCCAGCTTTGGTTTTTCGAGACAGAGCTTCCCTGTACTTGTCCTGGAACTAGCTCTTGTCCACCAGGCTGTCCTCAAATGCACAGAGATTTGCCTGCCTCTGCCCCCCCCCCGGTGCTGTAATTAAAGGCCTGTGCCACCACCATCACCCAGCGGAAATACAGAATTATCAGAACCCAGCAGACAGGTTCAACCTCAGATTGTGAGAGGCCATCACAGGACTTACGCACTGTTTCGCAAGTACCTGCTGTGTGCCTGCTACTGGTTTTTGTTTAGGCCTTGGGGACACAGCAGTGAACAGAAAGACACAGTCCCTACTCATGGAACTGACGTTCAAATGGGGAAGACAAAAAAGATTGGCAATTTCAGGTTTCAATAAATATTGAAGAAATCAGGATGCGAGAAGAGAGAAATGGAGAAAGTGCATCCAGACAAGTGGTCAGGACTGGCCACTCAGAGGAACTGTTAATGTTCACACTTAGAGGAGACGCGTAGACACACAGCACCTTAGATGGCTATCCCTTCCCAGTTGTCCAGTTCTTTCTCAAGTGTTGGGGGAGGAGGAGAGGGGCAGGGGACGGACAGGTATCCTTTCTTCCCTCCCCTGCCCTTCTCCTCCTCCCCAACTCTTCTTTGAGACAGGGTCTCACTGTTGAGCCCAGGCTGCCCCTACATTGTGATCCTGCCACCTCTGCCTCTGCCCTGTGAGTGCACGGATTACAGGCCTGTGACATTGTGCCACCAAGCACAGCTGCCAAGTGTTCTTTTATAACTGTCCCCAGGGCCCAGCAGGAGGCCCACACAGAACGAGTACTCACTATGTAGCTTGTTCCCAGATAAGCTGGGATAAAGCAGGGGAGGGCATTGCAAACACACGCTGCAGTGTGATCATGTGATCTACCCTAAGATTTTCATTTTCATGGAGAGGTATGACCCAATAGCACAATGGAGCACTCAAGGTAAATCTTTGCTGTTGCTGCTGCTGCTGCTTTTGAAATGGGATCTCACTCTGGTAGTCTAGACTAGCCTGGAACTCACAACATAGCCCAAGCTGTCCTCAAATGTCTATCAAGGCAAATCATCCATCCTTCCATCCATTCATCTGTCCGTTCGTCTATCCATCCATCCATCCATCCATCCATCCATCCATTCATCCATCCATCATCTTTTTGCTCACTTTCTCTTCCAGTCTATTGTTACTTCCTAGCCTGGGCAAGATGAATGAGAAAGGGACCCTTCCCTTGAGGACTTCATAGGCCACTGCCTACGGAAGAGGCGGGGGCCACTGTAGCTCACAAAACTGAATGGGAAGGTCATCAGGCTTTAAAGTAGAGGATACATCTGCTTAAGGGAGGGAGAAAGACCTGCGATGGTTTCCTGGAGGAGGCACATCTGCGCTGGCTCTTGAGAGAATCTAGAGGAACAACGGGATGTGTCCAGGAAAAGCCCAACCCTTGGGAAGGAGCATGATGTTTGGAAGTCAGGTAAGGCAGAGGGTAGAACTTAGAACACAAAGGCCTCAGGAGCGGTGATAAGCTGGGGGTGACAGGTCTTCATCAGAAATGGCAGGTGACAGAGGTGGCGGCTGTAGGGGTGGCAAAGGGGAAAGGAAGGGCAGAGCTAGTTTTACTCTCAGGGACTCCACAGGCTTGGAGGTCTCCCTCTCTCTGTTCACTTCCTCCCTGAGCTGCCAGCTCCCAGTAAGCTCCTAACCACAAAGGAGCCAGATATGACAAGCATCTTTCAGGAAATGACCAGAAAGTCAATTAGATTCTATCCACTCAAGAGTAGGAACTCAGCCAGTGACAGTGGTGGCGCACACCTTTGATCCCAGCACTTAGGAGGCAGAGGAAGACAGATCTCTCTGAGTTCCAGGACAGCTAGGACTACATATAGAGAAACCCTATCTGGAAAAACGACAAAAAAGAGACTCAGGTCGTGGACGGAATAAAGAGGCAGCCAGTGGAGCGGTGGAGCCCCATTCCAGAAGCAAAGGGAGTCGAGGCAGTGTGGAAGTTAAGCAGACAGCGCTCCATGGTCTCCTAGCCCTCAAGGCTTGTTTGAAGCTGGAGACCCCAGAGAGATTTCTAGGGTCTCAGACAGTGCTTTGAGTGACAGGGGTTGGAAAGTGACTCTGAGGAGAGTTTAGCCACGGTTCTCAACCTTCTCAGTGCTGAGACCTTTAATACAGGTCCTCATGTTGTGGTGACCCCAACCATACAGTTATTTTGCTGCTGCTTCATAACTGTAATTTTGTTACTGTTATGAATCATAATGCAAACATCTGATATGCAGGATATCTGGCATTCTACTCCCAACAGGGTCTCAACCGACATGGCTGTCCTGGGACTCAGAGATCCCCCTGCCTCTGCCTCCAGAGTGCTTGGATTAAAGGTCTGAGCCACCACTGCCTGGCAAGAAATATTTTTGCAAACATCTATACAGGTATTTTCATATGTACTTTGCACGTTAACCTCTCTTAAGCACCCGTGACCCTGTATCGGGTAGGCTTTATCTTCATTTTACACCTGAAGGAAATGAGATGTCTGGCCAGGCTGGCTTTGACCTCACAGAGATCCGCCTGCTTCTGTGCTGGGTTTAAACACGTGGGCCACCACCGCCCGGGCTCTAGTAATTTATTTTGTGTGTACATGTGGGTAGTGTCTGTGTGGGAGTCAGAAGACAGCTCCAGAAGTCGTTTTTTCCTGCCATGTGTGCCCCAGTGACAGAACTCTGGTCGTTAAGCTTGGCGGCCAGCGCCTTAACCCGCTGAGCTCCGGGAGTGGAAATTTACAAACTAGGAGTGGGTATGTTACCCAATTCCTACAGGGTATCATCTAGTCCATAAGTTAGAGAAGAAACTGAGATTTAAATATTTATTAACTGATTCCGTCCAATTCATCTCTGAATGATCAGATGGGGAAACAAAAGAAAGGTTACGTCCCCAAGATTAATTTAACTCAGTATTGATTCGGACCCAGAGGCTCCCAGCAAAGCTCTGTGACCTCTGACCTTACAGAGCAGTGCATTCTGGGACCTGAAGTATCCCGAGCGGCTCGGGCACGGTCGGCTACAGCCGCTGTCGTTGCCCACTGATTCGTCAGCGAGCCTCTCGGAGTTAGCCAATGAGAAGTGCTCGCGAGTCCCGGTCGCCTGGGTAACCCCGAGACAACAAGATGGCGGCGCCGCGGGACGGCTCGCTGGCCCCGTGGTGAGTCTCAGCTCCAGGCATTTCTGCCCCGCCAAGTCCTCCCGCAGGCCAGGGCCCTCGCCCCGACTTTACGGACTCGCGGTCTGCGTGCCTCGGCTCAGGAGGGGCGTGGGGATCCCGCTCACGGTGTCCGCGCGTGGAGGCGGAGCAGAAGGCGGGCGCTCGGGGCGGAGTTTGGGCGCGCAGCCACCTGGCAGTCACTGTGCCCAGGGTGTCTCCAAGCTCGGTCCCCTAGAGAGGCACAGGACGTGTTTGTAACCCTCACCTGAGGCGACAACCGTACCCTGACAACCTTCATCGGTTGTGGCGGGCTGAGGCAGGAGGCCTGCGACTGTGAAACCCATCTCTGGCCTTTTAGGGCAATTCAGCGAGACCTTGCCTCAAATTTTAAAAAAGTAAAGCAAGGCCAGGTTGATTGTGCAGGCCTTTAATCTCAGCACTCTAGAGGCAGAGGCAGGAGAGGATCTCTGAGTTTGAAGCCAGCCTGGCCTACGTAGTGAGACTCTATTTTTAAAAAACAAATAACTGAACAAAATAGAAGGCTGGGGCTGGGGCTCTGCAGACCTGTAATCCTAACCACGCAGGAGGCAGGAGCAGGAGGGCCACGTGTTCAAAGCCAGCCTGGACTTAAGAGTCCATTCAGGGCCACAGTGGGCAAAGACCTCTCTTTTTCTGTATATATAATTTTATTCATATATGTAAGTTGTCTGCATGTATTTGTCTGTACCACGTGCATGCCTGGTGTCGGAGGAAGCCAGAAGAAAGCATCAGATTCCCTGGAACTGGAGTTACTAGGGGGTTGTGAGCTATCACGTGGACGCTGAAAACCAAACCCGGGCTTTCTTCAAGAGCAACAGTTGCTCCTAACCTCCGAGCCATTTTTAAGTCCAAGATTTTATCATTTAAAAAAAAAAAAAGACCATAGATGTAGTAGCTCAGCAATGTAGCGCCTGTGTAGCATGTGTGAGGCCCTGGGCTCACTCTCCAGTGTCACGCCCACCTCGACCAGCAAGGAAGACGCAACACCGGAGCTCT
>NC_022016.1:50675638-50685371 GCF_000317375.1 Microtus ochrogaster | reverse complement strand
GGCTACACAGAAATCCTGACTGAAAACCCCTTAATTTTACTTTGAAATGGTGAAGTATATGAAGTCTGTCTTGCTAACAGTATGTAAGGAAAAAGGTGATTATATAGTTTATGATTCTATTTATGTAGCTTTATCAAAGGAAATTCCAGAGCTGAGCAGGAGTGGTACTTAGGAGGCACAGACAGGTGAGATCTGTGAGTTCTAGGCCAACCAGGGCTACATGCTGAGACCTTGTCTTTTTTTTTTCTAAAGGAGGTGGACAGGTCCACCTTTTAAAAAAAGTATTTATCTATTATGTATATAGTCGTTCTGTCTGCTTGCTGGAAGAGGGAACCAGATCTCATTCCTGATGGTTGCAGCTACCTTGTGGTTGCTGGGAATTGAACTCAGGACCTCTAGAAGAGCAGGCAGCGCTCTTAACTTCTGAGCCATCACTGCAGTCCTTGAGACCTTGTCTAAATCAATCAATCAATCAATCAGAAAATTGTAGGGATAAAACAGCGGCCAGGCTAGTGAGGCGGCAGAGGGTGACTCCGGCTACAGGAGAAAGTGTGGGGGTGGGAAAGGCCTACGTCTTGATAGTGGTGGTTAAACCCCATCTGTCCATGTGGTCACACAAACCACGGAAACAGCTGCTGCTGCTCATGCTTTACTGGGGCTGTGTAAAATGGTAACTACAGAAAGAGGCTGGGTGGTGGATATGGGGCCTCTTAGATCTGCTTTCCTGTGACTCTCTGATAGTTTCCAATTGAAGAGCTAAATTACAGCCTAGGAGGAAACAAGGAAAACAGAGGGGTTAGCCTGGGCACAGGAAGGGTATGGGTCAGAGGAGTCCATTCCAGAAGAGGAGGCTAGGGCTGGAGAGAGAGCAGCCATTAGGCCTAGGCTTACCACCAAAAATGGAAGAGCTTGGTTCCTGGGAGAGGAGGCTAGTGACAGGGAGCCCTGTGTTCAAGGCGTTGCTTAGCTGTCTTCAGTGCAGAGATGGTTTGGGGGGGGGGCAGATAAACTGAGGAGGCAAACAGGGCCAGATCACCCATGGGAATTTCATTTTCCTCCTCTCCTTGCCCTCCTCCTCCTCCTCGCCCTCCTCCTTTTCCTCTTTTTTTTTAGACAGGATCTCACTATGTAGCCCTGGCTGACCTGGAACACACAGGGATCTGTCTCCCCCAAGTGCTGGGATTAAAGGTATTGCATGACCATGCCCAGCTTTGAGTTTTTCATTCAAGGGTGAAAGGAGCCCTTGGGGAGGTTTGTTCAGGGGTGTGGCATGTCTTTGTTGCTTGTGGGCATCAGGGAAAGAAGCCTCTGGGGGCTGTCCTGTTTAGCCACACAAATCATGCGGGAACCCAGAGTCACAGAGCAATGCAGGGATGCAGAGCAATGCAGAGCAATGCAGGGATGTGACCAGGAGGCTGGATGGTGGGTGAGGAGGCTGCCTCCAGGCAGCATAGGTTCCTATAGGAGAGTGTCAGTTGTCAGTCTGTCCTTGTTTGCTCTCTGTAGACCATGCCCAAAAGGAACTTGGGAAGGAAGGAGTTTACTTAGCCTAGACTTCCCATGTCATAGTCCAACATGGAGGAAAGTCAGGCAGGAAATGAAATAAAGACCATGGAGGATTGCTGCTAACTGGCCTGCTCCCCATGACTTGCTCAGCCTGCTTTTATCTAACTCAGGACCTCCCTGCCTAGGAGTGGCACAGCCAGCAGAGGGCTGCGGCCCACTTGCCTACAGCCTAACCCAATGGGAGCCTTTTTCCATTGAGGCTCCCTCTTCCCAGATGGCGCTAGCTGGTGTCATGTTGACACAAACCGACCAGTGCATTGGGGAAGGGCAGTGTCACGTTTCCCAAGGACTGCCTCCGGTTTATTCTGAAAAGACCCACTTCACACCCTCCCTAGCGGAGATCCCTTCTCTGGCTCTAGACTTGCTAGCTTTTAATCACTTATGAAGGGAACAGAGAGGTGGCTTTAGTTAGAGCTGACTTACACACACACATTCCTCATCAGAAGAGGGGAGTCAGCATTTTCGAGTGTTAGTCCCGTGTGTGAATAACAATGGCCCCACACAGCCACAATTCAGCTGGCGTGTGCCTGCTTTGGAGTTTGGCATTGGGCAGAATGCTTTGGGACTTTGCGTGCCCTCTCTGGTCACCTGTCTGGTAGGTGCTGATACCATGCACATTTTACAGGGAGAAAGTGAGGTGCCAGTTAACGTTGGGCTGCAGGGCATGTGCAAGGGCCCAGGCGGTTGACCGCCATGGTGCATGGCTGTATCTTCAATGACTCCTGCCTGTGGGTAGCCCACTCTGCCTGAGATGATTGGGGTGGCTCCTGGGTTCTGCAGGCGGGGAGGAGATCGGGTTTTATGCCAACCAGCTCAGTGATGGATCCGTAAGAACACACACGTCTGTGCCCACACTCTAAGCTTGGGGAAGTTCCAGGCCCTGCACCTCAACAGGCAAGGGGCTCCATGTTCAGAGCAGAGAGTCAGCTGCTCAGAGGAGCCAGCAGACATCAGGAACCCTGGCCCGCATTGGAGGAATGAGGTCTGCTTTTCCTGGACAGTGCTCCTCTTCAGGAAAAGCTGCCGTTTCCTCCTCCTGACCTGAAGTCCTGGGCCTCCTGTGTCCCCAAGGGCTGACTCCCCTGTTTTCCTCTCAGGAGTTCCTGACAGCTAGCCTCAAGACTAGAGCAATGAGCTCACCTCTGGCCTCTCTTAGCAAGACACGGAAGGTACCCCTAGAGTCGGAGCCTGTGAATCCTGGGTAAGAAGGAGCCAGCTGGCCTCTAGGTCCTTGTGCCCCTGCCCTGTGTCCTCCTTGCCCCTTCCCTCACCAGAGGAGAATGACGCTAGTGCTAGGGAAATACAGACATACAGAGAGCAGTTGGTGGCTTTCGGTGTCCATCTTCCTTTTCTCTGTGCCTCCGGGAACACTGCTTTGTGTGGACCAAAGATCGGGTGGTGCTTTCTGGAAGGCCTGGCCCTGTGAGAGTCTTGTCATTCACTGTTCACTCACTGGCTCTGCAGACATGAGTGTCCTGCCAGCCTGGGCCGTCTGTGCTGGGCTCTGTGCCAGCGCCATATATCTTGTTCCAGTCCTCTTGTAAAGCTTTTTTCTTTTTATTATTATTGTTGTTGTTGTTGTTGTTGTTTTTTCAAGACAGGGTTTCTCTGTGTAGCCCTGGCCATCCCGGAATTCTCTCTGTAGACCAGGCAGGACTCAGATTTACAAAGATCCACTTGCCCCTACCTCCAAAGTGCTGGAGGCGTGTGCCACCACACCTGGAGCAAAGCTTTTTCTACATCCTGTTTTCTTGTTGCTTTTCTGAACACACTTGGAGTCTTGCTTAGGCCAGGGTGATCCAGGGAGGTTAAGCAGCAAGCCTGGGCCCACTGTGCTACAGAGAGGAGCTAGGGCCAGCTCCATGGGCTGTGGACTCTTCCCACCAAAACGGTCCTGCAGTGTCCCTCCATCTTTCTCTGTTGGGAGCAGTTAAACACTGTACAGCATGCTGTCCCTCAGCTCACCCTGGCTAAGGACAGCTTGGTCGGGGGTGGAGGGGGGGTCTTCAGGAGACAGAGGCTTAACCTCTATCTCTTTTAGCCTTGCATGGGGCCTGAAACCTTCCCTTGGTGGCTTTCCAAGAGGCTTAATTTGTATTTGTTCCTTCTTCCTGCCTGGGTTCCCAGGAGGCGAGGGATAAGAATCTACGGAGATGGTGAGTGTGTGCTCTGCCTGTGCCCCTCCCCTCCCCTTACAGCTGGGCAGCTAGGGAAAGAGCACGCTGAGGTCTCGTGAGGCTGGGCGTCTGGTCTGCTCCCTGTACTCTCCAGCTCTCCACCCCTTGCCCTGCTCCTCAGCAGAAACGCCCACACTGTCATAGAACTCCTCTCCTAGTGTGAGGTGGTTATGGGACCTTGACACTATGGGAAGGCCAGAGATGTGGACCTCAGCCTCTGCCTTTGCCTTCCCTCCCTGGAGCCCTGGCCTTATCGCTCCCTTGACTGTGTACCCTTGGGGGGTAGTATATAAGCTGTTTCATCTGGCCAGGGCCCAGGGCCAGAGTGCTTTCTGGGTTGTGGCGCCAGAGCAGTGACCTCGGCGTTCCTGTCTGCAGAAGATGAGGTGGACATGCTGAATGATGGACACGACTCAGAAGAAAAGATCTCTGTCCCTTCCTGCTATGGAGGCGTTGGTGCCCCTGTGAGTAGGCAAGGTGAGAGCAGAGGGCTAAAGGGCTGTGGGACCCCTTGCTCACAGCAGCAGCAGAGGCTCTAGAGGTGGGGTGAGGACCCAGGGCTCCTATGCTCACCTGCTGGGTTGAGGCACTGCCCCTACTTCTGGCTAGCTGCCCCAGTGCCTGTATCCCCAAACCCATCCAGGACAGGATTTAACCTAAAACCGCAGGTTGGGGACCTGACCAACCCACAGGCCAGGCTGTGACTAGCACCTCTCCAGTCTCTAGCAAATGTGTTATCAGCGGGTCTGCAGTTCAGGTTCAGAGACAGCGAAGGGCCTGAAGGGGAGCCTCTGGCCATCTGTTTTTCATCAGCAAGGTCCAGAAGGGCTGAGAGTCCCAGAGTAGGGTGTTCTTACCTGACTTTGTGTCTGCAAAGGCCTATATGGAACTGCCTACAGTGGGGTGAGGTCGGGGTAGAGAGGCCAGACAGGCACTGGGCAGGATCAGGGGAAGTTGGGGATGAGCCCTGATGGCTTAAGCAACTTTAACATCTCCTTGCTTTCTAGCTCTCGCTCAGGGTACTTAGAGCAGTGGTCACCTTACTGAAGGACAGCAGGAGGTGCCTTAGACCAAACTCCTCTATTTGACATTGCAGAGGGTTAAAGTAGAAGAGACAGGACTTTCCTAGCTCAAGTCCCACAGTGACTTAATCAAAGACAGGATCTCCTACACCTAGCTGGGGACAGCAGCCGACGCGCACCCGCCACCTTCTTCCATTCTCGGGACTCTACATCCTCTCTCCACCTCTCCCGCCACTCCCAGCTGGTGTGTGTCCCCACCAAGGTCTCCAATAGGACCTGCCTCTCCTCCATTTCTCTGCTCAGCAGCCGCCTCGCCTGCCCCATTGCCTCCTTTTCAGATTGACTCCCTGGCTGGATGGTTGATGGCTCCACAGTCACCCATTGCTCCTAGGGTCTTTCCTGCTTTCTCAGTGCTCCCTTGTCTTCCCCACTTCTCCTTCTCTCCATACTGCCCAGTGAGGGCAGCATGCCCTGTATGCTGTTCCCGCTTAAGGTGCTGGGTGGTGGTGCACTCCTTTAATCCTAGCACTCAGAGAGGCGGATCTCTGTGGGTTCGAGGCCAGCCTGATCTATAGATTGAATGTTCCAGGACAGCTAGGGCTATTACACAGAGAAACCCTATCTCAAAAAAACAAAACGAATGGAAGGAAGGAAGGAAGGAAGGAAGGAAGGAAGGAAGGAAGGAAGGAAGGAAACAAAAAAGTGGCTTAAGATGCTTTTTGGCAGCTGGAAGGTGGTGGCTCATGCTTTTAATCCCAGCACTCGAGAGGAAGAGGCAGATGGATCTTTGTGAGTTCGAGACCAGCCTGGTCTACAAGAGCTAGTTCTAGGACAGACTCCAAAGCTACAGAGAAACCCTGTCTCGAACCGCCCCCCCTCCCCTGCAAAAGAAAGAATAAAAGATGCTTTTGGTTCCAGGTTCCAGAGAGCCCTGACTCCGTGAACATACACACTAGGGAGCTGTGTTATCCCTTGGGCAAAGAAGCCCTAAGGAGGCAACTCCAGGGCTGGTAATTCAGGGACTTGAAGATGATGTCAAGATAGAGTTTGGTTTTCTTCATCTTTCTCCTAAGCCATCCTGGGTATCTGGTGTGGTCTCATGACAATGGCTGCAGTTCCTGCTTTCCATATAGTTAGGGTAGTTAGTGTCTATGGGATGAAGAGGGCTTGTGTTGTCCCATCTCACTCTCTCTTTTCTTCCTTCGTTCCTTCTTTCTTTTTCTTTTCTTTTTCTTTTCTTTCTTTTTTGAGGGTGAGGTTTGGGACAGTCTCATGTGGTTTAGGCTGGTCTCAGACTCACTTTGTAGCCATGGATGACCTTGAACTCCTGGTCTTCCTGTGTTGGGATGAAAGTGGCACAGCACCACCCTGGCTCCGGGCTTGATTTGGAGCATTTTCAGTGTACAGACAAGCTGAAGTAGGAGCCCAGTGTCCCCCACCTCATAGCCTCCCCCGCCTGCAGAGACAGGCACAGAAGGGCATCTCGGATGAGCAGGCTAGAGGGAACCCAGAGGTCCTGACCCTGACCGCAGATCTAGCTCCTTCAGTGTCCCTGCAGCCCTAATGTTATCGCTGCACCTCTGCGCATGGGTAATGTAGTAATCCCCTTAACATCTCTCTCTCCTACATCCCGGTCTCCTCAGCGGTTCCAGTGTCTCTCAGAATGATTTTCCCCTGATCTGGGGCCTGGGAGGCACGCGGCTTCATGCATCGCTGCAGTACTATCTGTGCCTCTTTAGATCTTTATTTTTTTAAATATTTATTTATTATGTATACAATATTCTGTCTCTGTGTGCCTGCAGGCCAGAAGAGGGTACCAGACCTCATTACAGATGGTTGTGAGCCACCATGTGGTTGCTGGGAATTGAACTCAGGGCCTTTGGAAGAGCAGGCAATGCGCAGGCAATGCTCTTAACCTCTGAGCCATCTCTCCAGCCCCTCTTTAGATCTTTAAAACAGCCACGTTTACCTTTGTTTTTGTTTTTTTTTGTTTGTTTGTTTTGGTTTTTGGTTTTTTGGTTTTTCCAGACAGGGTTTCTATGTGGCTTTGGAGTCTGTCCTGGAACTAGCTCTGTAGACCAGGCTGGTCTTGAACTCACAGAGATCCGTCTGCCTCTGCCTCCCGAATGCTGGGATTAAAGGCGTGCGCCACCATCGCCTGGCTTACCTTTGTATTTTCAACAGGATTTCACTGTGTGCCCTTGCTGGCCTAGAACTCATTCTGCAGACCAGGCTGGCCTCCAACTCACAGCTCTCTCTACCTCTGCCTCCCGAGTGTTGGGATTAAAGGTGTGCACCACCCCATCCATTTGACAAAATCCCAACCACTTGTGTTGGAGAATACAGGGGCTTTGGGTGATTATCTATTTATTTAGTGTGTGTGTTCCTTTGGTCACACACAAGGTTGAGTGTGTATGTGTCCACAACTTATTCTTTTTCTTCTATCACGTGGATTCCAGGAATCCAACTCAGGTCACCAGGCTTGATGGCAAGGAGATGGCGGGTGGGTAAAAGTACTCGTGAATGCAAGAGGCCCTGCAGTCAAGCCCCAGCATCCATATAAAGCCCTGTCATGGCTCTGTATGTCTTAACCCCACCAGAAGAGGTCAGAGATAGGTGGATTGTGGAAGTTTCTGGCCAGCTAGCCTACCCCAAACAGCAATCTTTAGGTTCAGCATTTGCCTAGCATGCATATGGCCCTAGTTTGCCCCACCACTGCCACCAAAAAAAAAAGTGAGAGTGATAGAGGAAGGCACCCATGTCCTCCTTTGCCTCTGCATGTGTATGCATGGGAATATATAAGCCTGCGCGCACACACACACACGCACACACACACATGACTTAAATGACCTAGCCTATGTATTGCACTGATGTGTGCCCCTGGAACAAATTGGTGCACCCCACCCACCTTCACAAAGTCGCCTGTAGCCCACTGACTTCACAGCCCACTGTGGGGTTGGCGTGAGCTGCTCCGTGTAAAGAGCTTTAAGGCCCATGACTGAACATTACTGCTGTTGGGGCTGCTCCTTCCGTCCTTGTGGCCCTCTCCCTCTCTGACCCTTTTCATGTCAGCCTCAGCTCCAGACCTGAGCACTAGAAACTTTGTCCACTTGACAGTCCCTGCATTCCATGACTCGGATCTGATGACCACCATGGGCAGGAAGCTGCGGGAGCTGGAGCAACAGTTGAAGGTCCAGAGTGATGAGATACTGTCCAAGGTAAGGGCTGAGGCAGGAGACAGCCAGGGAAGACTGTTTCCTTGAATGGAACAGCCTGGTTTTTAAAATATATTTTTAAAAAATTACGTACTGGGGGGCTGGAGAGATGGCTCAGATGTTAAGAGCACTGGCTGCTCTTCCAGAGGTCCTGAGTTCAATTCCCAGCAACCACATGGTGGCTCACAACCATCTGTACTGAGATCTGGGGCCCTCCTCTGGTTTGCAGGCATACATCGAGGCAGAATGTTGTGTACATAATAAATAAATAAATCTTAAAAAAAAATTACGTGCTGGGCGGTGGTAGGGCACGCCTTTAATCCCAGCACTTGGGAGGCAGAGACAGGCAGATCTTTGTGAGTTTGAAACCAGCCTGGTCTACAAGAGCTAGTTCCAGGACAGGCTCCAAAGCCACAGTTGTGAGCTGCCATGTGGGTGCTGAGAATTGAACCTGGGTCCTCTGGAAGGGTCCTTTAGAAGAGCAGTCAGTGCTCTTAACCACAGAGCCATCTCTCCAGCCCCAGAATAGCCTGCTTTGATGGCAAGCCATGACCTATAGATGCTCTTGGTCTCCATGAGCTTAGCAGAGGGCAGAGCCTGGTAGAATGTGGGCTGGGTAGTTAGCAGGCTGGTGAGAAGAGGGGGGAGCTGGACACTGGGCCCAAGATGGGCTGGGCCTTTCCTCAGCTAGTGCGACTATCAGAGAGATGGGGTTATCAAGGCTCAGAGCAGGGGCTATACCGAAGGGCAATAAGGACAGGTTTATGCTCAAAGGCTCAAAGGCTTGTCCCATGGGGAGGGCTAAAGTTACCTCATTACTACCCTGTGGGGTTCTGGGACCCACCAGGACTTGCACTTACTCTGAGTTTCACTGCTTCAGGACCAGAAGATCCTGGCCCTGGAGGATTTGGTGCAGACCCTCCAGCAGAACCAGGGTAAGAAGCCCTGGGTCAGGTACCTGCTCGGGTCCCTGAATCATGGGAGTCTGGACAGTGGCTTTGGGAATCAAGACTCCAAGGGCATCAGGCAGACTCCTGGTAGGGTCTGGACAGATGGGACCAGAGGGACAATAACCCTTTATCCCATGCCTTATACACAGACTTCTCTGTTGAGAGCATGGGGGGCATGCTCCAGTGGAAGAAGGGATGGCTGGCTCTCGAAAGTCAGTTCAGGCAAACCCACGACCACCACCACCACCTCCACCTCTACCACTCAGGGTTAAGAGAGAGATCAGCAAGCCCAGCTCAGGGGTGGTTCTCAGAGGATCCCCAGAAGCCCTTTGGGCAGAGCTCTTGCCAGCCTCTAGGTTGTGGCAATAGACTCACTCACTTCTTCTCCAGGAGGCAATGCAACACAGAGGCAGGAGGAGCTTGAGACACAGTGCATTCAGCTACAACGGCAGGTTGGCGAGATGGAGGTGAGAGGTCAGGCTCTGTGGAATGTGTAGCCAGGCCCCTTTCCCTGGTCTCAGCTGCCTGGAAGGATTTGCATGAGCCCCTCACCATCCTCTGGGGCCCTGCCTGCTTGCCTGCTCTGGGCTGACCCGGAGTTTAGAGCCAGGGCAGGTAGGTGTCCAGCACCAGGGCACACTACTCCTTTGGGGCCGACGCAGACTCTGCTCTTGCCTAACGTACTCCTGACTCCACCTGTTCTGCTCCAGCGCTGCTGCTCTGTGGCTAGCCCTCCTCCTTCACACAGCCCTCCTCCCTCCTCACACAGCCCTCCTCCCTCCTCACACAGCCCTCCTCCCTCC
>NC_022016.1:50670305-50675466 GCF_000317375.1 Microtus ochrogaster | reverse complement strand
CCTCCCTCACACAGCCCTCCTCCCTCCTCACACAGCCCTCCTCCCTCACACAGCCCTCCTCCCTCCTCACACAGCCCTCCTCCCTCCTCACACAGAGCTGCTCTACTCTCCAGCCACTCTGCCTTCCTTACTCTTTCCCACCTTAGGTCCTTGGCCCACACTGTTCTCTGCATGGACCAAATCCCACCTCCTGGAGAAGCCCTTGAAGCCCCTTCTGATGTGGACCAGTGTGGGCTCTTCTTCATCCTCTGCTTTCCTGGGGCCTCATCTCTTCCTCTGAGGGACCTCTAAGAACCTGGACCTAGTGCTAGGTGGTCCTCATGATTTATTTGTTTTTTTTCAAGACAGGGTTTCTCTGTGGTTTTGGAACCTGTCCTGGAACTAGCTCTTGTAGAGCAGGCTGGTCTCGAACTCAGAGATTTGCTTACCTCTGTCTCCCGAGTGCTGGGATTAAAGGCGTGTGCCACCACTGCCTGGTGGCCATGACTTCTTTACCCATTGATTTGATCGCCTCAGTCATTTTTCCACTCACTCAGCATTGCAGTCAAGCTTCAAGGCTTGAGTTGGAAGGCACTGGGTGTTCAGAAGGTTCCAGTATTCCTGCCTGCTTGGCAGGCACAGTGCTGCGGTCCTCTGCTGGCCCCCTCTGAGGCCTTGCTGGAATGCAGTGGTTCAGTCTCCAAGCAGAAGGCTTTCCAAAGCCCCAGTCCATGATACCAGCACCTGCAGCCCACTGCAGATGTTCACATCTGGGGCTGTGGGTGGCAACTGCAGGTGTGCCTGAATTACCTTCTGGGAATGTGTAGCCTGTGGGGCAGGGCCACAGCCTCGCAGCCAAGTGCACCCCTGGCTCCCGCATGCACCTTCGCATGTTTATTGATTCATCAATTGAACAAACCTAAAGTGTTTATCCTGTTTGACACTCCAGCCATTAGGTTCGTGTCATCTGTAAAACAAGACACTGTCCCCACATGCTCGAGACTGACAGTCTGCAGTAGCGGAGAGAGTGTGGCTAGCAGCAGGTGTGAGAGACAGTGGGAGGAGCCACTGCAAGCAGATCTGGAAAGGGGCGGGGCCTGTGAGGGTCTAGGCAGAGGCGGAAGGCTCCACCTGCTCATGTCTGGTTGTGGAGGTCCTGTGAAGAGGGAGAAAGAGAGGTCAGGCCAAAGGGAACTCGCTGTGGGCTCTGTTTGAAGGAGTCTGTGTACGTGGACAGAGTCCTAAAGGAGAGTGGTGGCGGCTGGGTGCTGGCAGCCTCGTAGGTGCAGGAAGTGGAAATGGGAAGCATACAGAAGCAGCCATGTATGTGGAGGGAGGGAACCAGCCGTGTTGAAAGACAGACTGACTTCGGAGTTTGGCAGCAGCAGGAGTAGAAGACCTGGAGTTTGGCAGCAGCAGGAGTAGAAGACAGCCTCGGTGTGGGGCAGAGGTGGGGAGGAGGCCATGACAGCTTGGGTTAGGGTGAGAGCCTGAGCTAGAATACCGAGGGCTGGGGTGGCACCGAGCGCCTTGCTGTGGGTCCTACAACAGAGAGGAGTGAGGGCATGGAGGTTGGTAGCTAGCGAGGTACTGGCTGCAGGGATGGGAGAGGTCTGGGGCAGTGTGGGCTCAGGCTTGTCGGTATGCGTGGATTTGGGGCTTGGTGACATTTGCGAATCTGTGAGGTGAGTGGGAGTCAAGCTCAGAGGTGAGAGTCTCACTGACTGTGGATTTGGGTTCTGTCCTCATGTAAGGAGGGGTGGACAAGAGCCATGCAAAGGGAAAGTGGTCAGGGCTGGGCACGAGGAACCTCGCAGGTGTGTGTGGGTAGAAGTGGCACAGAAGCAGAGGGAAATCAGCTGTTGGGAGAAGTGGAGACCGATGGCGTCAGGGCCCACAGCGGCAGGCAATTGATAGCCACACCCCTCACCCCTGAGTGAGCTGCGCACAGAAGAGCTGGCCAAGAAGGACACACCTTTAGTCCAGCCCTTGGGAGGCAGAGGCAGGCGGATCTGAGACCAGCCCGGTCTACAGAGTGAGTTCTAGGACAGGCAGGGCTCCACAGAGAAACCCTGTCTGGAAACATGTCCCCACCCCCCCCCAAAAAAATAAAAAGTATATGCAACTCCTCCTGGGCTGAGGAGGAGATGGCTCAGTCAGTAAAGTGTTTGCTTCAAGCATGAGGACCTTTGTTCCTGTCCCTAGAATCTGTTAAAACAGAAAAAAGGAAAAGAAGGCAGGAATGGTTTCATGGAGTTAACCATCCTGGAGCTGGGAAAACAGTCAGGTGGAACTCATTAGCCAGCGTGATCCAGGCAGCAGCCAGGCCCTTGAGTGAAAAACACCAAGGCAGACAGTGCTTGAGGAAGTGACGCCAGCCTTTCCTCTGGGCCCACACACAAGTGCATCTGTGCATGTGCACTGCACACACCTAGAACCACAGACATGTGAGCTGTGCACACCAAGTCTGTGTCAGGAAGGAGAGGGAGGCTCACTCCTGTGGAGCAGGTGTCCTTGCCACCTCCTCATGTTAGGCCAGACCCGCACTGACCCCAGAGCTGCAGTGGCCAGGAGTTCTTGGGTCACATACTGTGTTAAGTACTTGACGTGAGAGGTCTATTGGGCACAATGAAACAGGTGCTGGCTGCGCCCTCAGAGGGAAGAAGCCCGCTGCTTTAGAGGGTCAAGGGCTTCCACAGTCACAGGGTGGAAGTGGCTGGAGTCTTTTTGTCCAGGCCACTCTGCGCTGAGAACAGCTGGGTTGGACTGGCGCTCTCCATGGAAACTGGGCAGGTGGTGCCTACCACATCTCGCTCTTCTTGCCCACAGCGTTTCCTCAGTGACTATGGCTTGCAGTGGGTGGGCGAGCCCATGGACCAGGAGGACTCGGAGGAAAAGATAGCCTCTGAAAATGATGAGAGAGACTGGATGACGACCAAGAAGTTCTGGAAGCCAGGTACAGCAGAGCATCTGCCCTGGCCCCCTTCAGCAACTCCCTGTTGGCCTGCCACTATCCCAGAGGCCCTTTGTTTCAAGCCCTGGCCTCTCAGTATTGGGGTGGAGGTGGGGTTGCTGAGTTACCAACACCTTGCCCCTGACCCAAGGAAAGCAAGCCGAGGTCTCCCTCCCTGGTCTCACTTGGGTCTCTACCTGCTCATCTGCCAAGGACTACAGAGACCCAGACTTACTAGATATTTGATGCTTTTTGTTTTGCTTTGTTTTTGAGACGGGCTTTCTATGTGTAACAGTCCTAGTTGTTCTGGAATCCTTTTTGTAGTACAGGCTGACCTTGAAATCAGGGACCCGCCTTAAAGGTTTACACCACTACCACCCAAGGTCACAGTCTTAAAACAAACAAAAACAAAACCTCACAAAACCTGGCATAGGGGCTGGAGAGATGGCTCAGTGGTTAAGAGCATTGCCTGCTCTTCCAAAGGACCTGAGTTCAATTCCCAGCAACCACATGGTAGTTCACAACCATCTGTAATGAGGTCTGGCGCCCTCTTCTGGCCTGCAGGCATACAGACAGAACATGGTATAAATAAAAAAAAAACCCAAAAACCTGGCATAGCAGTTCACAGCCATCTGTAATCCCAGCACTTGGAAGGCTGGGTCAGGAAGATTGAGAGTTCAAGGCCAGCCTAGACTACTAGAGGTCACGTGGTTGGCGACAGTAGGGGGGGTGAAGAGTGGAAGCCCGCCCTCTGACTGGAAGCTCCTATCCAGTTCCCAGGGCTCAGCCTCCTCCTAGGATCCCACTGAAGGCTCATGTGTGCATCAGGACATGGGAATCTGGTTTGATGGGCACTGATTTTCATGGGGGTTTTGTTTCTTTTTTGGCGACAGAGACAGGGTTTCTCTGTAGCCCTGGCTGTCCTGGAACTCAATCATGAGATCCGCCTGCCTCTGCATCACTTTTCATGTTTAATCACTGATATTTAGTGGGCTCCCAACCCACTTTGTCCTTAGATTCAGGTCCAAAAAGCTGTTTCTGAAATGGGGCCCATTTTCACCTCTACGCTTCGGAATCTAACTCAGATCCTCATGTCTACTCCACCACCTGTTCAGGGGTGGCTTGTGGCTTAGGCAAGCCACTTCCCTTCCCTGAGCCTCAAGTTCATCAACAAAATGGGGCGCATATTGTCACCCTCGGGGTTTTACCAATAGCAAACGAGTCACATACGGAGGCCCTTGCATGTCATGCTCTGTCCCAAACTCCAAAGGAAACCAGTGCCCTGGGAACAGAAGCAGCGTTCCCAAAGGGACTGTCTAGAGGGTGACAACTGCGTGGCTGTCAAAGTGTCCTTAGATAAAGACCAGAGTCAGGGCTGAGGGCGTGGCTCAGTTGGTAGGGTGTTTACCTGTAATGCATAAAGCCTGCGTTCCTTTCCTGGCACCTGGTAAGCCAGGCAGAGTGATGCAGACTTGCAGGAGGATCAGGAGTTAAAGATTGTCTGCAGCTAGGAGGAGGCAGTTCTGAGGACAGCATGGGCTACAAGAGTCCCTGTCTCAACGATCAAACATGGGGCTAGGAAGATAGATGGCTGAGGGCTAAGATGCTGCTGCCCTTCCAGAGGACGAGTTCAGTTCCCGGCACCCACACTGGGTGGCTCACAACCACCCGTGACTCCAGCTCCAGGGATCCAAACAGCCTCTTAAACCCATGTTGTAAGCATGGCCTCTATTTGAGCCTGGGGTTCTCCCTACTCACCCTAAATCTCAACCCTCCCATGTTTAAATACAGTCCATTATATATCTTCTGCCCTTCCTTATTATTTATTCATTTATTTTTGAGACAGGACTTCACTGGATAGTTCCAGCTGTCTGGAACTTGCTACGTAGACTAGACTGACCTCACACTCACAGAGATGATCCTGCCTCTGCCTCCAAGTGCTGGGATTAAAGGCGTGCGCCACTACCATGCCTGGCTCTTTTACAGCTTTCATAGTGTTTTGAATAAACAACCTTGGCATGGGCCAAAGGGTATTCCATTTTATAGATGGGCAGACTAAGGCAGAGTATCTGAAGACTAATGGAGGAGCTGAGAGCCCACTGGGAGGTGGCCCAATCATTTGATAGAAGGTGAGGCGGTGCTGGTGTGGAGGACAAGAGGAGACAGAGGAGAGACTTGGGTGGTGTGGACGATGGAAGAGAGAAGTCAGAGGTGGCTTTGTACCGTGGC
>NC_022016.1:50656226-50669977 GCF_000317375.1 Microtus ochrogaster | reverse complement strand
GGCAGATCTATGGATCAGACCAGCGCAGCCCAGGGCATGTGCCCTGGTCACAGTCCTCTAGGCCTGAGTTCCCACCCAGGCTGTGGGTGTTAGGATGCTGAAGGCTGATGTTTCCTAGTGTTGTCCCTGGTGTCCACCCTGTGAGGTGAGGCTCTCTCTGCTTCATGCGCCCCTCCCATCCTGGAGAGCAGCCTTTCTCCTGGCCCAAAGGTGTCTCCGGCCTCCTTTAGGAGGGGCTGGACCAGATGGCTGGTATCTGAACATGTCTTCTACTTGTCCCCTGTGCCCCCACAGCCTGCCCTCTAGAAGGCATCATGCGTGTTCTGTTCTGTTGGTGCAGCTCCCTGGCTGTGAAGCCTCGCGCTCCTCAGCTAAAGCCCCCTGTGGAGGCCACCATTTCCTTCCATCTCGGAGCTCCTGGGCACAGAGCCCGCTGCACTTCCGTTGTTCTTGCCTTTCCGTGTGGAAGGGGCCTTTAGTTCTTCCTGCCACATGAGGAAACGTTTTCCATTTCTAGAAGCTTTTCCTCCTTAGAACTCCCCCTTGTGTCAGGGACTAGCCCGGCTCTGTCCCTGGGGTCCTCCGCTGCCAGCACTGGCTTCTTGCTGCCTCATTGCTAGGCACTGATTTTACCTATTTTGCTGGCTATCACTTCCCATAGACTGCCAGTGGGCAGGAGGGCCAGAACGCCAGTTTAGGGCCAAAGGGAGTAATTAGAATGTTCTAGATCAAGAACTTTTGCCTGGCCACAACACACGACAGGTCTTGGGCCTCAGGGATAAGCATATCGGTGGGCTTGGTGCTCTTCACTCTCCCGTCTGTCTTCAGATGCCCACCCTCCCCGCACATCGCTGGCCAACCTGTCTTTGCTAGCTTTCTGCCCAAATCCCAAGCCCCTCAGTCTGGTTGGTGCTTCCCACATTCCTAGGTCAGAAGGCCACGCCGGCAGCCTGTTTGATTTGCCCTGGGTGGACACGCTTCTCCTACACTTGCTTCTGTCTCGAACCCTAGCCCCTCCAGGGTATCGCCTGGAGGACAGGACTCTAGATAGTGCTGATGCTCCCAGAGCCCAGCAGAGCCACGCTCCTGACAGTGGCAGGCAGATACACAGGTGCCCCCGTGGGTCGGCACAAGCCTCTAGGACATCCAGCTGGGCCAGGTTAGGGTTCAAGGAGTGCCCAGCAGTTGGAAGGCAAATAGTCACACAAAATGACAGAGTGTGTGATGGGCCCAGGGGATGGGCTCGGGCTTCAGGAACCAGGCAGAAGAGCCAGGGGGTCCCAGCAAGGTTCTCAGAGGAGGTGGGCTTGGTGCAGCCTGTGCCCACAGTAAGTTGGGAGGCCCAACAGCATCTCCTAAGACAGGGAGCTGTCCTCCTACACAAGAAGAAGCTGAGGCAGAGAAGCCTGCTTGCCGAGGCCATGGTGCTCACAAGCAGCAGCCATGCCAGTGTGGCCCTTGGGGGTCAGGGAAGTGGCAAGTGGGGAGAGGCTGGGTTGGTACTTGAGGGGGAGGCATGGCCACTGAGAGCTAAATGAGTCATGCGGTCTCTGCAAGGCTTACATGGAACATGACACCTCACACGGCCCAATTTCCTCATCCGTTAAATGGGAACGGTGATACAAAGTCCACTGACTTGAGGCCAGATCAGGGTTCTTACCTGCCCATCCCACAAAAGGGACAAGCCCCCTCCTTTGGCTTAAGCCAGACCTGGGACTTGCTTTTTGGCCTGTGTTGTCTTGTGTGGGAGGGCCCACACCTCTCTCCAGATGTTCACTGATTTGACAGCTGCCTGTGCTGACCACACCAGGCCCCTCCTGTCCTACTCCCCGGGAGCCCTAGCTTCCCCACTGTCTTTGCACCCTATGACAGCCCAGCCCAGCCCACCTCCTCTGCCCTCTTCCTGGCCCGGGCCAGGTTTCTCTTACTTTCTAGGCAGGAAGTAACCAGTTCCTCACTTCCTCTGTCTCTCCCTGCCCTAGCCCTTCCCATTCTTCCTTCCCTCCCCTCCCTTCGAGACAGGGTTTCTCTGTGTGACAGCCGTAGCTGTTCTGGAACTAGCTCTTGTAGACCAGGCTGGCCTCGAACTCACAGAGATTTGCCTGTCTCTGCCTCCCAAGTGCTGGAATCAAAGGCATGCGCCACCACCGCCCTGCCCTCACCTCTTTATCTATGAAATACCCTGCTTCTGGTCTCCAGTCCCTGCCCTCCAGGCCAGCCTTCTGAAGCAAACTTGTTGTCAGTATTTCTTAGCATTGTCCAGTCTGTCTCCTTGCCCTGCCCATCCCATGTCTGTCTTGGCCTTATGGGAGATACTTTCTGGTTTGTTTTTTGTTGTTTTGTTTTGTTCTTTAACTGTAAAGGAAAGCAATGTCAAACCATTGTGGGACAGGGTAGATATAATGCGGTTGGCAGAGCGCTTGCTTCCCATCCATGAGGTTTACTTCCCAGTGTCATGTAAACTGGGCTGCTGGTGCACACAGCAGGGAAGACTGCGCAAGTCCAGAGACGGGTAGGCATAGCCCTTCAGATGGTAGCCAGTGCCAAGGAGAAAGAAAGGCTGGCAGAGGGCCTAGGGCTCATCAGCTGCAGAGACAACAGGAAGCACAGCCCCTGTACCTGTAGGTCTGTCTACCTGGGGGAGAGCAGTTGCATCGCCAACACCCTGTCCCACATCCTGCCACAGCCTAGCTGTCCTGGTGAAGACAGCTTTCACAGAGCCCACAGCCAGATGTGTGCTGGAGGCTTGCACTCGAGGGGCGGGGCCCCAGCTGGCATCCTTCCTGCCCACCACCCTTTCTTCTGGCCGTCCTGATCATGTTGTCGACACCCTCTTGGACTGTGCACAGCCACGTGTGCAGGCAGCAGTTTCCAGAGGAGCCAGAGCCTGGCAGGTTCTCAGAGTGAGGCCCAGAAGTTGTCACCCCTGTGCAGCAGCTGGCCCAGCATCCTGACTGTCATCTACCCCCCTCTTGCCCCCCTCCTCCTGACGATGCAGCTGGGTCCTAAGTCCTCTAGCTTTCCAGATGGCCTGAGCTGAGTCATTTTCCACTTTTCTGATGCTGTTTCCTCATGCATAGAGTGGAGATTAAACAGCCCCTGCCTCCCAGCCTTGGGGTTGGCCCGAGGACCATTTGTACAAGGTAGAGCTGGTGACCAGTGGTCGGACGTGGATAGTTCAGGCTGTTCCAAGTTAGCCCTCACGTGGCCATTTCCTTGGCACCTGTAGCCGCCCTGGGAGGCTACTGGCATCCCATTCTAGCCCCGAGCACTGTGGTAAGGCCACACAGGAGGAAGTGCAGAGCTGGGATTTGAATCCTCAAAGCTTTGATTCAGGGCTGGGAGCTTTGCCAACCCAGTGCCTGGCATAGATCTAGTATCAAACTTGGCTTTTGGTCTTAATGCTGTGCACATCTAAGAAGCTACCAAACTCTGTCTGGTCTCAGTTTCCATCTCTGACAGTGGGAGGGAGCAGAGCCCTTACAGGGCAGGAACCTACATGGAGGGACTGGGACGATGGACATTAAGCCCTTGACCCAGAGTAAGTGCCCTGCTAGGTGTGATGACATGTCATCCCAGCTCTTGGGATGTGGAAGCAGGAGGATCAGAAAGCATTCAAGGTCATCCTTAGTATGTAGTTCAAGACTACATGAACCAGGGCTCAAATAAGCAAACAGTTCAAAGTATTCGCACGGCCCCTTTAGGAATTGAGGCCTCTTCTCAGTGCGGGAGGGTCCTCCAGAGACAGCTGCCAGAGTACAAGCAGCCACAGAGGCTTATGGGCATCTACTTTTTTTTTTTTTTATGGCCAGGGGATTCTTTAGTACCTCCTGAGGTGGACTTTGACAGACTGCTGGCCAGCCTGCAGGACCTGAGTGAGCTGGTGTCGGAGGGAGAGACCCAGGTGACACCAATGCCCGGTGGGGCACAGCTCCGTACCCTAGAGCCCATCCCACTAAAGCTCTACCGGAATGGCATTATGATGTTTGACGGGCCCTTCCGCCCCTTCTATGATCCCTCCACACAGGTAGGATGGGGCTGCTCGCCCCTGCTGGGAGACGTGGAGCCAGCTCCCTGCATTAGCATGTCCTCCACCGAGTACACAGGCCCCACCTCTCCAGTCTCAGACTTCTCAGTAGTTCAAGAGTATGATGCTTAGGGTTTGCCAACTAAATAGGTAGCAGGTTTGGCACAGCATGGCACAGCATGGCTACAGAGGCCTGTTCACTCTCCTGCAGCGCTGCCTCCGGGACATACTGGATGGCTTCTTTCCCACAGAGCTCCAGCGGCTGTATCCTGATGGAGTCCCCTTTAAGGTAACCAGTGGCTCCTCAACCCACCCCTTCCCTGTGTGCTTTGAAGAGACGGGGGATAGCTTGCTCAGGGATCAGCTATTCTAAGAGGGAGCTTTTCACTCTGGGGACCCAGTCGGGATGCCCTGCAGGAAGGGGAGGGAGCAGAGAGTCGAGGGTGTCATGGCCAGAGCAGCCATGAGGTTCCCCCCACCAAGCTGAGCAGCAGACTGTGCCCTCTGCTGGCATCTTGAAGGTACAGCATTGGCATGAGTACTCTGCCCTCCCTAGCATTCAGGACACCAAGATGTCCTGAGGTTCTAGAGGAATCTACACTGCACAGGGAGCATAGTTTTCTCCAGAAGCTTTGGAAACCACTCGGCTGGGGTAGAAGTGGGGCATGAGTTGCAAACAATGAAAGGAGGCAGGGCTGGCTGGGCTGCGAGGACAGGAGAGGGGCCCATGTGTTGCCAGGGCTGAGTGAGAGGAAGGTTGTCGTCATGGGGACCAGGAGGCAGCAGGCTCCAGAGGCGGGTATCTCCACAGAGAGGGTGTGTGCCATCATGATGCAAAGGAGTGTGAGTCACGACTGTGGGGGGGTTCGAGAGTTCTGTGTGGAGACAGCCTTGGAACGGCCTGGACAGGGCAACTGTGGAGACCGCAGTGATAGCGGCTACCCTGCAGACTAGACTGGAGCAGGGCTCTGCCCTGTCCTGACACTCATCGCCTGTGTGACCAGCTTCCAGTGTGTGGGGTCGGCAGTACTATGGCTTCAGCTAGCCATGAGTAAGGGGCGCTTGCACAAATGAAGCCCGGGGCAGTAGCAGAGACTTGAACTGTGGTTCTCTTGGGTTATTCTCGAGGCCTTTGGGCAAATGGGTGGGGGTAAGGCTGCAGAGCTGAGGAGCTGGGTTCCCTGCTTCTGTGGCCCTTCCTTCCTGCCAGGTAAGCGACCTGCGCAATCAGGTCTTCCCAGAGGATGTGCTGGGCTCCTTCCCAGGTGAGGGTCGCGTGGTGGGCCGGCAGAAAATGCGCAAGGCCTCAGACAGGGTGGAGGATACTTCAGGTAAGCTGGGCCCCACGGCTGGCTGGGGGGCTGTGCAGAGCAAGTCCAGGTGGCCTCTGCCAGCCCTTGCTGTCCCTCCTGGGCTAAGGTTCCCGATGCCCTCTCTGCAGGCTCCAGGATGACTGCTGAGAAATTCCTGAACAGGCTTCCCAAGTGTGTCATCCGACAAGGCGAGGTGATTGACATCCGGGGCCCCATCAGGGACACCTTGCAGGTGAGGCCTGCCCTAATTCCCCAGCTTTCTCCAGGGGACTTTTTCACCAACCTTGGCTCAGCCTACAGTGTCTTGCCCAGAGGCTCAGGCCTATAGGCCCAGGCAGAGGTCAGGATGGCAAGCGCACCCTCAGAACTGCAGTCTCTGTGGAGCTGCTGCTCTACTCCACAGGGCAGCTGGGGTGAGGGGACGAGCCCAAGGCCTGGGGCATGTCCTTGAGCTCCTTCTCAACTGTCCCGCAGGCCTTTCAGATGCCACGAGTTCATTATCTTCTGCCATCACCCCGCTCTTCTCCCCAGGTCTCCACCCAAGGCTGTCTCCGACTCATCTCCTTTGCCCAAGTTGTCTTGTCCAGTCTGGCCACCCCTCGAGCTCCTGGCTGCAGCCCACCTCCCTAGTCTAGGCTGCAGGGTGTCTCACACCTTTTCTGTGCTGACCTTCCCACCGCCCTCCTGCTCCTGCTAGCCATGGCCCTCAGCAGGGACTGCCTGGGGATTCTTGGAGAAAGCCAAGGCCCTTATCCTGGCCCTGAATATCCATTTTGTACCAGTACCCTCCCCATTTCTAGTCTTCCCTCCCTTCTTTCCTGTCTCCTTGTTTCCTTGCTTTGAGACCTGTAAACTGCTGCCAGGGCCCTAACTGCATCCCTCTTTCAGGCTCTTGTTGCTTGGGATCTTTGTGCCATAGGGAGTCCTTGCCCTCCTCCATTTCAGATAACTGCTACTCATCCTTCAGGCTCGGCTCAGTGTCTTCCCTGAGCTAAGGCTAGGTTAGGTCCCCAAGCCTGGCTGTCAGCTGGGTGGGCTTGTCTCTTACATCGGACCGGAAGAATGATGGTGTTGCTTTCCAGAGCCTCCTTTCCTTTACACACAACACGCCAGCTCTCTGGCTTACGGGCTCCTTCATTCCTGCTCAAGAATGAGCCGGTCCTCTCTAAGGGTGGAGGGAACGATGTAGGCGGGACCTAGGGCTCTGTCCACTTTTCATGGCCGCTTTCCAGAGCTGCTGCCCAATGCCTGCCCGGATCCAGGAGATCATAGTGGAGACACCTGCCTTGGCTTCTGAGCGGCAGAGGTGAGGGCTGGGCAGAGGTGAGAGCAGGGTAGAGGGGAAAGGACCTGGGAGCTGGGGAGCACTGAGGACCTTTGGACCTGCAGGAGCCAGGAGTCACCCGCCATGCCAGTGCCTCCGCTCTCCATGTTGCGTATCAAGTCTGAGAATGGGGAGCAGGCCTTCCTATTGATGATGTGGCCTGAGGACACCATAGGCGACGTGCGCAACCTCTTAGCAAAGGCCAGGTGGGTATGACGCAGGGCTGGGGGCTGCAGGGCGTCCCTGGTCCCATGGCCTAACTTGATGTACTCTGATGAACACCCAGGGACATGGATGCAGCCACCTTTGAGATCTTCAGCACCTTTCCACCCACGGTCTACCAGGATGATGCACTCACCCTGAAGGCCGCAGGCCTGGTTCCCAATGCAACACTGCTGTTACGGGCTCCAAGAGCCCAGCCGTCAAACCCCAGCTTTGGTACTGGCTCTGGCCCCCACGCTGGCCCAGGCTCACTTCCCTGAATAAAGTGCCGCCCCTGATATGAGCTCTACAGGCTCTCTAGACAGGGCTGTCTTGAGGGAAGGCTGGGCTAGGGAGGGGGTGGTACAGATGCTCAGGCCTGTAACTGGAGCCCCATCTGGCTCTTTGTCCCCTAGGTTCCTTTTTCTCCCAAGCTGTGCTAAGTGGGTTGGCATTGTCTCAGCTGGGGCAGGGAAGCTTCACTGGAGGTAAGGCCTCTGAAAACAGCCCGATGCTCATGCAGACACTTTCTCCATACTGTGTACAAACCACTGCCACCACCACCTCCATGCTCCCAGTCTGATGCAGCTGCAGCTGTACCTCCCGTGACGCCCACACCGAACCACCTCCAACACAGTCTCCCTCCAACCGGAGGCAGTTCTGGGGCAGCCACCCTCACTGTCAGGAAGGCAGGTGAACACCAGAACCTGCATGGGAATTGAGGGTGACTCAGCTACCATGTCGAGAAAGGCCATGTCAGCCATGGTCATGTTGCCAGACACAGACAAACACATGCTTCACACGCACACACAGAGGCAGCAACACTTTAGCACTGCTCTGAGCCAACCAGAACCACCACCTCTGCCACGCAGGGACCTAGGACACCACAACCAGACAGGCTGCTCCAGTGGAACGGGCATTTAATAGTCTCTAGGATGCTCCCAAGCGGGGAGTGCGGGGCCTTTGGCAGAGCCCTGACCGACGGAACTAAGAGAAATACCCATTAGGCAGTGCCAGGCAGGGAGGTAGCCCCAAGGCCTGGCTGGGGACAAGCCAGCACTGGGGCTGTGCTTAAGACAATCTCTGAGACCAGTTGGTGAGTAAGGAATGTTGCCTCTGCGGGAAGGGGGAGGACACAGAAAGGGCTTGGGTTTGCAAGGAAAGACTCCAAGGTCAGATTAGGAATGACAGGGAGTTGGTCACAAGGTCCCTCAAGGCCTGGTGAGGAGTTGGTAGGGACTGTGGCCATCCCTGCTCAGGCCAGTTTCAGGAACTCTTGCAGTGTGTTCTGTTCCACGGCCTCCACGAAGAGTTCATAGTCCTGAGGGAGGAGGCAGTCACCTGAGTGCAGATGCAGGGGACCCTACTGCTTTACCCAGGGCTGACCCTGGCTGCAAGTCCTCCAACACCTCCCAGACCCCAAACCCCAAACTCCATACCCCACAGTACTGGTCCCCGTTGACAATCTGGGGTGGGGTGGCCTTGGGGTTGCCCGCCAAGGCTCGCATCTCATCTCGGAGGGCGTTGTCCTGGGAGATGTCCACTAGCTGGTACTGGATCCGCTTCCCGTCTAGGATGCGGGTCACCTCACTCTGCTGGGACTTGATCTAGGGGCAGAGGATTGACACAGTCGGCAGGCAAGCTGGAAAATTTATGGAAGGAACTCTGGTCCAGTGTTAGCAGGAGCTTTTGTCCTCCTGCCCACTCTACGGGGAGATTCTGGGCACTAAGGGATGGGAAGGGTCCAAGGATGAAGGGATCACCTACAGGAGTCTCAGAGAAGATAGCCAAGTCCTGGGTAAGTCAGGGAAGCTGGACTCGCCAGAGCCAGGCCCTACAGCAGAAAAACCCTCCTCCACAGCCTCACAGTGGAGAGGAAGCGGGGATTAAGGAGGTGTGTGTAGGGGGTGTACAAGAGAATGGGTGACCCCATAATGGTGGATGGGAGTGGGAAGCTCATGCTGGGAAGCCGAAGGCTCCCTGATGTGTGGAAGGACAGAGTGGGCCGCGTCCCCCGGACTAGACCTGGGAGGCCATACCCTGCACCTCACTGCCTCCATCGTGGGGGCGGCTCCCGGGAGCCGGTTGGGAGCACAGGGAGACCGCCCGCCTTCCCCGGGTGCCCGCCCAGGCACACACTTACTTCACGAGAGCCGGTGACCGACGTGCTGTAGACACGCAGACCACTCATGCTGCAGGAAGGGGACACGCAAAACCAACCGAGGGATGGTGGGAGCGGCAGCTGCACTGCTACGAACGACGCTGCCGCCGCGCTTGGGAGCGGTTTCCTTCCTGCTCCGCCCGCGAGTCAGTGCGCTCGGGGCCAATGAGCTGCGCAGGCGGGCAAGGCGGGGCCTGCATGACACCGCCCTGCGCTGGAGGCGCCCTCCCAGCTCTGCTCCGTGGCCTGGAGCCCAGGAGGATCCCCCTTCTCAGCAGCTGTTGGCTGCGGTCAGCCCTTTCGGACTTGGGGCTCACTGCCTGTGGCTGGGGAAGGACCAAATGGCAGAATGGTTCGGTTAAAAACTTTTCCCAGTTTACCCGGGTTTTGAACATCCAGTGCTCAGCGCAGTGCCACCCTTGTCTCCAGGAGGTCCCTTAATAGTACAGCTCAGTATGGAACTTTTGAAGGAGGAGCAGTTTCCAAGCTCAGGAACCTCAGCAAGGGCGGCTGTGGGATGGTGGGGGCGCTGGGAGGGGCACTGCAGCCAAGACACTTTCCCTCAAGCACCTCCACTCAAACAGGCTCTGACAAGAAAGGGTGGTGGCTGTAAATTGGGGCCACACCCTTCAGAAGCCAGATGGAGAAGGAGGTAAGAAGCTGCAGGACAGCTCACTGGTGTATAGAGGCAAAGGCTAGTGCCACGTCTTGAAAGTCTGCCTCCAACTGGCCCTTGGTAGAGATCCATAGCTAGTTTTGGGGCAGTCCCGGCTCAACTCTTGTTGAAAATGACACCCCGTGGCTTTAAATATTAGGAATTAAGCTGATGAGGTGGGATAGAGTCCAGCACTCACCCCAATTTTGGAGCAAGAGGTTAGGTTCACTATAGCTCCCCTCAGTAGAGCTAGGACTATATTGGTGAAGGCCCTGGAAGCCAGCCCTGCCCTCTGAAGCAAACTGTCTATCTGGTTATGGGGAAGTTATATCCTCAGAAACTCAGAAGCTGCTGACTTCCGAGGTCTGGTTTAACTTTGCAGTAACCACTGGCTGGTGGGGAGTGTGGGCAGACTTCATCTGTCCCCGCCCAGACAAAGCAGAAGTGGGAAGAATTCAGACAGCAAGCTGGATCTGCCTGAAGCCAGTGAACTAGTCTTTGGCTCCATAAAACAAAGCGAGGGCTGGGCAAGGGATGCCGGGAGGCAACGAGAAACTGAAGCATCTGTTAAATGTTTTATTCTGTAATCAAAATAGGCAATACAAACCAGTTGACATAACAAAGATTCATATAAATAACTTTATAAACTTTACAAAGAAAAAAATACCCGTGAGCATGGAGGCTGAGCTCCCAATGACGGAGGGGTGGACATCAACCAGGCAGCTCTGGTTTTAGGAGGCAGAAGCCCAGAGGCTGAGGTATCCAGCTGGCTGTGGCTACTCTGAAGGTAAGCCATCCATAAATAAAACACAAAACGTAGGAAAACACTTAAAAAGAAGGCCACTCGGGCCAGCCCTGGAGGTCCAGGAACCTTTCAACAGGCCAGAGGCTTAGCAAAAGTCCTGTCATGGCTGTCTCTGAAACCCTCAAACTAGAGGTTCAGGGCTGGCCCAACAACCAGATAAAACTGAGACCATCCCTAAATCAGGAGGCAAGAAAAACCAAAAAGCTGAGGGTCCAAAGGCCCTCGTGAAACACAGAACCTCAGGAAACACTGAACACTTTTATTTTAGAGATGACCCACACTAGAAGCTCTGAACTCTCAAGGAGTCAGAGAGGGAAAAGGAAATTCCCCCCAACCCCAAACAAGAGGCACAAATCAGGGCTAGTTACAGCCCTAACCTTGGGAAGGGGTGAGCAGCTTGACAGTTGCCCTGTGGTCTTCTGGGGAAATGACTATCCAACCTGGGAACCACAGGGCAATACCAGAGGAGTCTTCACTTAGCCCAAATGGGGCGGCTACCTGGAAGGCCCGAGTGAAGGAGAAAGGTTATGTTGACCACATGCCAGGGCTCCAGGGGCACAGAGCTTCCTGTAAAAGACAGCACAGCAGGCAGGCTGAGGAGCCCTGCTGTAGTCCCTAAGCCAGCAATCCTAGGGAGACTTTGCTAAGGGGTAGAAAACCCTGAGGCCTCTGTGGGAATAACAGCCCTGAGGAAGCAGGTGCCTGAGAAAACCCAGAAAGCCAGCTGATTTCCCAGGAAGGCTGACACACGAGGCCAGAGAATCCTCAAAAGGTTGCTACTCCTACCTAACCAACCTCCTAGGCCTATCTTAGTAGAGGATCAGCAGGACCAAGATGTGGAGCAGGAATGAACATGGATCATCCTGGAGGATGGAGAGGGAGGTGAGCAGCCTGTTTGCTTCTGATTTATCAGTTGAATCTGCAAAAAGGTTAATTAGTAACTCAGCCTTGGAGAGTAAGGTAACAGGTAAAACATAACCCAGTAAGGCAAAGCCAGTGTACAGCAAAACAGGCAGACTCTTCACATCAACCCTGACCCAAGATACAGGCTCTCCCCTCTGGGTGAAGCAGCAGAAGGCAGGATTGTCAGGCAGGAACCTTCTGGCAAGGGTAATAGCAGCCAGGTCCTCCCTGGCACTCCTCACTGTGTGGCACAGTTTTCTCCCATGTCCTGGGCATATCTGTCTGACAGGCTGGTCCTTAAGTCCTCGATGTCATGACGCAGCTGCTGAACCTCTTCTAGTTTTCTCCTGATCACATCTGGCTTCTGCAAATCTAGCTGAGTTCCTGGGAGCTGTGTGGCTAAGGAGAAGAGGATTTTAAGAGTGTTAGACAATCAGTTGACTGAAACTTCATGAGGAATGGCAAGACTTTAAGTAAGCTTTTTTTTTTCTTGTTTGTTTTTTGAGACAGGGTTTCTTTGTAGCTCTGGAGCCTGTCCTGGAACTAGCTCTTGTAGACCAGGCTGGCCTCAAACTCATCTGCCTACCTCTGCCTCCCGAGTGCTGGGATTAAAGGAGTAAGGTGTTCTTAAAGCGCTATGATCTTAGGACACAGTTTTCCCCCTCCAGTACTAAGGACTGAACCAGGGTTTTGCTTATACTAAGGATTCAACCACAAACTAAAGCTCCTAACTTAGGTTTCTATCCTCCCCTGCCACCCTGACAAAATGGCCAGCAGCCAGCCTGATAACAGGCTGTCAGAGGAATAGAGGGCAAGGGAGACAGTAAGACTGCTAGCGGCCACTGGGTGTGGGGTGGGGAAAGGTAAGACACCTGAAGATCCAGGCATCTTGCCAGCTCCCCTCCACCCCCATTTTCAGACATGACACTTAAAAGAACAAGCTGGTAGCTGGATGGTGGTGGCACATGCCTTTAATCCCAGCACTCAGGAGGCAGAAGCAAGCAGATCTCTGTGACTTTGAGGCCAGCTTGTCTATGGAGTGAGTTTCAGGATAGTCAGGGCTGCACAGAGAAACCTTGTCTCGAAATACCAAAAGGAAAAAAAATAAATAAAAGCTGGAAATAGTGAGCTGATAATTTGTTGCCTAAGGCCTGCTTTCTGTTTGTCCTCCATGCAAGCATCCTCTAAGGAGGCCTGTTTGTGAAACACTTAATGAACACTTATTTTGCCAACTCCCACAAGGCAATGAATGGCCAGACCTATGCACCTGGTTCACAATTACCATAAGGATAGCAAAGCTGGATGGGTGAGAGAATGAAGGCCCTTTTGATGACTCACAGTGAATGCCTAGGAGCAGAGAGAGGTTAGGGTTATGGCCCTGGGCCCTTTGGGTCACAATGCTGCAGACAGCTTGCAGATCTTGAAGGCAAATGGCCAATTCCTGATGCAGCTCATAAGCCAGCTGGGCCGCATCTGATGAAGACGGGGACCCTGGTTGGGCCTGGCGCAAGTGCTCTTGCAGTGTTAGATTCTTCTCGATCAGGTCCTGGTTTTGCACTGAGAGCTAAGCAAACAGATGGATAACTGATTAAGACCCAAAGAGAGGCAAGGATCTGTGTATTTGAATGTGCATGGGTGTGAAGGGGAAATTTAGTCACATTGTTACTCCCCATTGTTACCCACACAGGCTTTGAGCCACCTTCCCCTCCCTACAACCCCTAGCACCCCCTCTACAAACACTAGCTCCTCCTGTGTGTAGGTTGAGTCCAGGCCCTTAGGGACCCAGCACTGGAGAGGAAACTATTCCTCAGCAGGATCTGAGTCATCAGCCTCCAGGTTTCGGTCCAGGAACCAGAGAAGATGCTCCCACCCCCTAGGAACTCTATCTGAAGCCAGTCCTTCAGCCAACTCTGTTAGCTAGGCTATTAGAGATGGCTGACCGTGAACAGTGAAATCTGAGAAGACACTGGTTTCAATCTCGCCCTGCCACCCTGACAAAAGTGGCCAGCAGCCAGCCCGATAACAGGCTGTCCGAGGAATAGAGAGGGGCAAGGGACAGAGTAGGAGTGCTAGTTGGGTGTGGAGCTGGGAAAGTGAGAGACCAGCCTGTCCCCACCCCCACCCCTTTATTTCTGAGACAGGGTATAACAAAGCCACATAACCCAGTCTGGCCTCAAACTTCCTACATAGCTGAGGATGACCTTGAATTTCTGATCCTCCTGTCTCCTTTACCTTCCAAGTGTAGGGATTACAAGTATGTACCACTACCCCTAGTTTATAGCTCAGGGCTTCATGCATGCAAAACAAGTACCCTATCAATTGAACTATATTCCCTAACCCATCTTTGCTCCTTTGTTTGATA
>NC_022016.1:50651287-50655849 GCF_000317375.1 Microtus ochrogaster | reverse complement strand
GCCTGGTCAGAGCGGCTATTTATATAAGGTTGTCGTTGCCTTCCCTCTTCCTGAAAGCCTCCCCTCCACATGCCCCACCTCTGGTCTCTGCCCTTCACCTGCACTGGGCCACATCACAATCCTCGTTCTGGGAGATGTCTTCCTAGACACTGGGCCAGTGAACTCTGTGGAGCTACTAACAGCTCTACTCATTACACGAGTGTCACCAAATCTTCATTTGAGGGCTGTCTGTGTGTGAGACAGGCATGCCTTGAACTCAGCCTCAACTTCCCAAGTGCTAGGATTACACATACGTAAAGCTGTACCTTGCTCCCTCGGTTGTCTTGACCTCCCCTGCCTCCAATCCCATAAACCTGTGGTTGTAGGAAGACTGTGTGGGGAGGGAGGAAAGGAGGGGACCTCACATCTAAAAAGCATTCCTGGGTGACTATGGCCACTCTAAAACAGTTCTAGGGCCTTTAATATACAAGATAATGCAATGTTACTATCCATTCCTTTGTTAAGAAGCTCACAGTCCCTTCTACACTCTTTTAGGGTAAGAATGGGGTGGGCAGACAGAGAAATCAGATTCGTGGAGGCTCTATGGACCCAGTCTATGCTTACCTCCTTCACGGCTGTGCGCATCTGCTGCAGGGCTGTCTCCCTCCTCTGTGCCTCCTCTCTCAGGGCCTGGCTTATTCCTTCTTCTTGAGCTAATTCTTCCTTTAGGCTCTAGAGACCACACAGTGAGATATTGTGCAGAACTACCAAAGGTACTAGATCTGATCTGGATGGTATCAACTCTCACCTGGGCTACACAGTGAAGCCCACCCTGCCACACAGCTGCTTTAAGGGTGATTATGAGAAGAGCTTGGACCTATCACTTTCCATTTAAACCAGGGCTGTCAACCTTCCTAATGCTGCAACCCTTTAATGTGTTATAAATGATAATGTAAATATCTGTGCTTTCAGATAGTCTTAGGTCTGTGAAAGCGTCTTTTGATCCCAAAGGGATCGTGACCTACAGGCTGAGAACCACCGATTTAAACCCTTTCACTTAATGAGCCATTAACACCTAAAGCCCTGGCATTTTAAATGCTCACCAAGTGTGACTATCTCCCGACAATAAGAACTGAAAGAGGTGAATTACACAGACACAGCTGGAAAGGCAAGCCTGTAGCTGCAGCTTCTTTGCTGCATTTCCAATTTGGTGTGAAACCCTTTTATTTTGTGCGTATGTATATGTGCATGCATGTATGTATATGTATGCATGTGCATGTATGTATATGTATGTGTGCATATGTATGTGCATATGTATATGTGTGTATGTATGTATGTGTATGTATGTGTGCATATGTATGTGTATATGTATGTGTGTGTGTGTGTGTGTATGTATGTGTGTGTATGTATATGTATCACACACATATATAGTGTGTGTTACCTGTGTGGGTCTGCACATGTGTAAGTAAACATGCACATGTACACTGTGTGTGGAGGTCAGAGGGTCATGTGTCTTTTCTTGATTTCTCTCCAGCTCATCCTGCATCTGGCTCAATGACTAGCACTGGAATTACAGCTGGGCTGTCACACTCACCTAGCACTGACATGGTACTGGGATCAGAACTTTGGTCCTGACACACAAGTGCTTTTTCTATTAATCCATAACTCCAGCCCCTGGGGTAAAACCTTTTAGAGTTCAAAAAACCTGAGTAAATCTATTTCACTCAAGATTTCTCGGAGAATACAATTAATGAACACTCCTACTCAGGCACGAAATAGGAACCAGGGGTCATCGCTGGTTCTTTCCTTTTTTTTTTTTCGAGACAGGGTTTCTCTGTAGCTTTAGAGCCTGTCCTGGAACTAGCCCTTGCAGACCAGGCTGGCCTCAAATTCACAGAGATCTACCCGCCTCTGCCTCCCGAGTGTTGGGATTAAAGGCGTGCGCCACCACTGCCAGGCCTTTCCTATTTTTCAAACCCCTGCTCCGGTCAGTCACTGACTCCTTCGAAGGGTTACTTTAATCTTCTTAGATCCCTGTTACCAAGCCTTGGCCACATTCCACATCGCTTTACTAGATTTTCTGCAACAGTCCCTGGCTGTCTCTTT
This sequence comes from Microtus ochrogaster, assembly GCF_000317375.1. Classification (NCBI taxonomy): domain Eukaryota; kingdom Metazoa; phylum Chordata; class Mammalia; order Rodentia; family Cricetidae; genus Microtus; species Microtus ochrogaster. The sequence goes on along the minus strand of NC_022016.1, from coordinate 50,653,764 downwards.
CTAGGATATCAATCTTCCAGGAGAGCCTGAACTGCAAACCTCAGCATATCACACCATAACTAAACGCTCTAATAAGATTCCCATCACCCACTAAAGATAATAGTATACACTAATGTTCACACAGATGAAAGCATCTGACGTTTCTCATAATGTGTCCCCACTGGCAGGCAGTACATGGCTGTACTTCATTAGTATCAAACTGCTTTACAGGTTCATGATGTCCTCCTATCATCCTACTCAGCTCCTCTTTGCCTAGCTAAGGAGTCATCATTCATGCTCAGGGTCTCCAAAAACTTGTCCTTGACCTCCCCTCCTTACACAAACTCTTCTGAGTTCACCCCTAAGGTGGTATAAGACTGGCTTGCAGAGAACTGTGCTTAAATGTCTATCCTGTCTCCTCAGCAAGACAGGAGGTTCAAAAGCACTGTTTCATTCTTCTTGTATACCAAACAACAAGCAAATTACATGGCTGAGAAGGCAATGAAAGGTTAAGCTGAATTCCAAGTTTCCACCATTTAAGTCCTATCCACCATGGGCCAAAGCCTCCTGCTCACCTGGATTTGAGAGTGCAGCTGCTCTATCTTCAGCTGTTGCCTCTCCACAATCTGAAAGGCAAAGTTATCAAGAAAGCAAGAAAGGCTACAAGCACAAAGCTGATGTGCGTGAGGATCTTTGATCCAATGCCAGCTACCACCCGTTCTAAGACCACGGTGATGACTGGTTAGCATGACCTACAGAAATCTAACTCAGACTCCCAGTCTTCGTTACCTACTTTCATAGACGTTGGACTCTGTGTTCTAGTCAGAGTCTTACAGAGAACTGCAATAGTTCACATGAGCACTTCTAGGGTAAGTGACCTTCACCTAATTAACTGCAGGTCAGTGGAATTAACTTTATACATACCCAGTACACATCAAGGTTCCTTGGAAAAGGACAAATTTAGCTTTCTGAGTCTCCCTATCCAGAGCTACAATGGGTATGAGTTTAGAGTTTTGGTCACAGTAACCTATCCAAGCAGAGAACACAAATAGTCCCAGCTTTCTGTGCCTTCAGAGCTAACAGTCTCTGACCCATATCTGCTAACCTGTAACCTGTCTTACCAGCAGGTTACTGGATCTCTATTATTTGCTGAGTTGAGAAACTGGGCAACCTCATTGGTTATAACATCCTGATGATCTTTAGCAGTTCAGTTTCTCCAGGACCTGAAACATGACTGCAGCGCACCTGGGCTTCAATACATCATTTTGATTCATCTGAGGGGCATGATGACCCTAGCTTTTGCATGTATTCATAATAAGCAACTTACTTGATATAAGACTGAATACCTAAAATACAAACTTACTATATAGGGCTTACTTCTCAGAAGAGAGAAAAGCTCTTGGGAGCAGATCCCTAGGTGGCTTAAGACAGAATTCCTGTTTTTTTCCCAGTACACAATCTCTTCTTTCCTCCCAATCTACCCAGGCCAGAGCCCAGAAACCATTAATCACCTTTCGGAGGGAATCACATTCCTTTTGCTGGGATTCCATTTCCTCTGGGAGACCTTCTTCACTGGCATCCTCCACAGACTGTTTATCTTGCAAGCTGAAAGAAAAAGTATTCTTCTAGAACTATGAAATCAGAATCACTGTGGCTTTGGTTCTTGGTTCTATTATTTTCTGTCTTTGGAGCAAAACAGTTCCACCTTCCTCCCAAAGCTGAGGATGATGTGATACAGGTTATCTCTGAGAAAAGATACTCAATGCATTCGGTTTCCTCTTTTAGGGGCCAGAATCTATATAATATACCACCAATTCCTTATTTGCCAAAGACTCTTGCATTCTGTTTTGATTAATAAGATTTGATCCAGGTGGTGGTGGCACATGCCTTTAATCCCAGCACTTGGGAGGCAGAGGCAAGCGGATCTCTGTGAGTTGGAGAAGCTAGCATGAGTCTGTGACAGAGCTAGTAAGCAGCATTTCTCTAGGTCCCTGCTTTCTCCCAATGGAAGCAGGAGATGAAATAAAGCCTTTCGTCCCCGATACTGCTTTTAGTCAGTGCATTTTTATCACAGCAACAGAGATGAAACAACAACAGTCCTCCAATTCTGACTCCACCCAATACTTCCTCCAATTGGCCCCTTATAATCACTTTTTTTTAAAGGATTTATTTATTTATCAAGTCAGTGTTCAGCCTCCACGTATGCCTGAAGGCTAGAAGAGGGCACCAGATCTCATTACAGATGGTTGTGAGCCATCATGTGGTTGCTCGGAATTGAACTCAAGACCTCCAGAAGAGCAGTCAGTGCTCTTAACCTCTGAGCCATCTTTCCAGCCCCCCTTGTAATCACTTCTACTGTGACCCACCGAGATAAACAAGACGATCACAGTGTCTGAATACAGGATAAGAAATCCAATCTACCAATTAGAAACATTTAGCCCAAGAGGTTGCTGAAACATAACCATCCTTTTCAGAGCAGCCTTTTTTTTTTTTTTTTT
>NC_022016.1:50647741-50651187 GCF_000317375.1 Microtus ochrogaster | reverse complement strand
TTTTGGATTTTCGAGACTGGGTTTCTCTGTAGTTTTTGGTGCCTGTCCTGGAACTAGCTCTTGTAGACCAGGCTGGCCTCGAACTCACAGAGATCCACCTCCCTCTGCCTCCCAAATGCTGGGCTTAAAGGCGTGCGCCACCACGGCTCAGCCAACCATTCTTTTCAGAAATTGTTATGAATTCCCAAGACTACACCACAGCATCTTCTCTTGTCTCAGAGACTATCCTAGCAACCAGAAACAATTCTGAGGGCTGCGAGTGGTGACTCACATCTTTGATCCCAGCATTTCAGCAGGGGTGGGCAGAGGCAGGAGGATCTCTGTGAGCTCTAGGCCATCCAAGGTTACAGAGTAAGACCTTATCTCAAACATATACCACTAAAAAACAACCAAACAAAAATCAATTCTGAGCACTGATGAGAAATAGATATTCTTGGTAGTATTTAGCTTACAGACTCAAAATGTGGATAATCCCTAAGTCTTCTATAGAACTAGGACATATTTCTGAAAATATAGACTATCTCATTTCCTACTCTATAAACTATTTTCCTCTTGAGACAGTCTCACTATGTAGCCCAAGCTGGCCTGGAATTATGTAAACTAGGTCTACATAATTTGAGGCCTACCTAGGCCTCAAACTCAAAATCTGTCTGTCTCTGCGATTAAAAGTGTGCATTACCACGCCTGGCTCTTAAGGTTTTTGTGATAGGCACTGAGATGGTGCGGTACTTTGAATGTAACTGGTTCCCATAATCTCAAAGGGGGATTATTACTATCACTATTAGGAGATGTAGCTTTGTTGGAGTGGGCATGACCTTGTTAGAGGAAGTGTGTCTCTCTGGGGGCAGGCTTTGATGTTTCCTATATTCCGGCTACCGCCCAGTGTGTCAACTTACTTCCTGTTGCCTGCAAGATTTAAGATTCTCAGCTTCAGCACCATGTCTGCCAGCATGCTGACATGCTCCCCACCATGATGATAATGGACTGAACTTCTGAAACTGTAAGCAAGCCACCTCAACTAAATGTTTTCCTTTATAAGCATTGCCATGGTCATGGTGTCTCTTCACAGCAATAGAAACCTTAAGACAGAAGTGTTTTCCCAATCATACTATGATAAAATCCCACTTCACCACAAAGACAGATTCTCTGGCCATAAGCAACTTTCCCACTAGTCACAATCCAAAGAAAACAAAACTCTAAGAAGAGAAGGGGTTTGCACATTCACTCAAAATCAAATCAGTAAGCAAGCAAGGGTAGTTAACACTGTACCAGAATGAAACTATCTCCTTCCCTCAAGTCTAAAGGGCGTTTACCTATGTCTTGCAGAGGAGAATTCTGTTTCTCTCTGTCTCAGGCTTTCCAGCTGAACCTCCTTCTCTCTGCAGGTTGCTTGGGTGTCCCCCAGCAAAGTCTCCAGCTCAGTCACTCTCTCTTGCAGTTCCGTGTTCTTCAACTCAGCATCCTTCAGCTAAGAGACAAGACTCCATGCTTAGCTAAGGAAGACTGCCATGGGTACCATAAACATCTGCAGTCCTTAAACTGGGTATAGTGGTGCATGACTTTAATCCCAGCAAGACCCCTTTGAGTTCAGGTCAGTCTGCTCTACACAGTGAGCTCTAGACCAGTCATGGACTAGACCCTGTCTCCAAGAAATAAAACAAGGCTGGTATGGTGACAAAAACCTTTAACCCCAGCACTCAGTAAGCAGAGGCAGGCTATCTCTGTGAGTTCAAGGTCAGCCTGGTCTACATAGTAAGTCCCAGAATAGCTAGAACTACACAGAGACTGTATCTCAAATAAATTATACATACATACATACATACATACATACATACATACATACATACATACATACATACGGGCATCTAGTTGTAAATCTAGCCAGACGTGACTCCTTTGAGATATTCCTTTCAATAAGTTAGATAACGAGAACGACCCCTGCCTGGCTATTCCCTGCTTGTTCCCAGCATTCCCAGAGACTGCTGCTACCTGCTCGGTCTGCTTCTGATGATCTTCAAGAGTGGGCAGGTCAGCTAGGTAGCGCTCCAAGGTTTCAATACGCTGCTGCTTCTCCCGGTTCTGCTCTGATTCCTTCTGACACTTCTTTTTCAAATTATTGATATGTTTATCACGACCTTTCACCTAGTGAAAGAAATATCAAAAGTCTGTTTCCATTTGGTTTTCTATGGCTATGAACATTTTTCAGTGACTGCCGTCTCTGCCTTTCCTTGAAGATATGTGTGTTCTTTCCTACAATGAAGACAGAGAGCTAAGTAACCTTTGCACACAGATCTACCATAACATAGTTTCTAAAGTAAATTGTTTGAAGAAATTGCCAGAAATCCACCAGTGGAGATCCCTGAAGTTGTCCTGACTATGTCTCTAATCCAAGGACAGACACAGAACAGAGCCAACAGCACAAGTGTACTAAGCACATTTCTTTAAGAAAGAGCTGGTTACAGAAATCTTGAACCTGAGTGACCTGCACAGACAGCAGAGGAATCAAATCCCCTTCAATAAAAATTTATTTATGACAGGCCATGGTGGCACATAACTTTAATCCCAGCACTCGGGAGGCAGAGGCAGGTAGATAGATCTCTTGAGTTCGAGGGTAGCTTGGTCTACAAAGTGAGTTGCAGGACAGCCAGGGCTGTTATATAGAGAAATCCTGTCTCAAAAAACCAAAAAAACAAGAAAAAAGTTATTTAATTAAACAAACAAACAAACAAACAAAAAGAGCCCAAAACTGGTTTCTGGACTGGAGGGTTGACTCAGGTAGTTAGAACACCGGCTACTCTCTAGAGGATACAGGTTCTATTCACAGTACTCATGGTGGCTTACAACCATCTGTACCTCCAGTTCCAGGGATCTGACACCTCCTCCTGGCCAAGGGCAAAACATGAATGTGATGCACTGACACACATGCAGGTAAAACATAAGTATACATTAAAAACAAACAAAACTGTAGCAGTGCTATAACATAACCATTTGTCTGATAAGGTAAACTCTTTGAACAGAATGGCTATTTCTATGGATTATATCCAGTTTGCTAAGTTACCACATATCCCTAAAGCATAGCACAATGCTTGTCCCAGAAGGAATTCAATAAACTTGTTGAAAGGAGATGTTTTATTTGGCTTTCAAATAAGGAGGCTAGGGGGAACAAAAGAGGAAAAGCAAGGAGAGAATTATGTCAGAGCAAAGACACACCACCTCTAATCTTCCATCCAAAGACATAACAATATTAAGTACAATATTTGAAAATAAGTTAAAAGGTTTATTCCAGCTTTAAGCTGTAATCATCAAGCTCTAAACCTATAGTTCTTACATTTCAGTTTGTACCAAAATTACCTGGGAAGTTTGCTGAAAAATGATGGTAAACCAATTCTGGATTAAAAGCAAAAAAGATAAAGTGACCGTATGTAAAACATAAATAAAGTATTAAC
>NC_022016.1:50636321-50647165 GCF_000317375.1 Microtus ochrogaster | reverse complement strand
TCTAAAAAACAATGCAAAACAAAAAAACAAAAACAAAAAAAAAAAACCACAACACAGGCTGCTGAAATGGCTCTGCACTTAAAAGCACCCACATCAGGCAGCTCAGAACATCCTGTATCTCCAGTTTCAGAAGAGCCAATGCTTTCTTAGGGCACCTGCAGGAACATGCACATACATGGCACACACATGAATAAAAAATATTTAAAATAAAATGTATGTGATATTTTTACATGTTTTCAGAAGATCAAAGTATGCAATTACAGAACTGAAAATTCAGGGAATTCATTTGTTAGTCTTAATGCACCTTCATGCAGGCTTTTCCAATAAGAAACTTGAACTATACACCTAAGAGGTCAAAGTAGAGGCTTGAAGACCCCTAAACATCAATCCTTGGCAAGAGAGAAGGTTCAGTACAGGGTTAAAAACAAGTATAAGTAAAAATCTATGTACAGCACCAAGACTCTAAGTCCTGTTGGCTGTCAGCACTGAGAATCCAAAGGTCAAACCTTCCTCATTTTTTGGTGACAGGGCCTCACTATGTAGCCTTAGTTGGCCAAGAAACTTGCTATAGACCAGGCTGGTCACAAACTCATAGAGTATGTCTGCCTCTGCCTCCTGAGTGTTGAGATTAAAGTCATGCACCAATATGCCTGATATTTTTCCCCTTTAAAAGTATTTTATTAATTATTGTGCATATGTATGGTATGTGGGGGGCACATGTGGCACACATGCAGAGGTCAAAGCATAACTTCAGGAGTTGGTTCTCTCTTCCTTGTGGAACTAGGGACTGAATTCAGGTCACCAGACTTTTGCAGAAAGCCTTTTATCCACTGACCTATCTCACTGCACACAACTGAAAAGTCATACGGTTAGTCCTTTTGACTTTAGGATCTAGAACCTCTGAGGAGATAAGCCTTTGCCACATCTGTGAGAGATTTATCTAGATTAGGTTACCCAAGGTGGAAAGACAAACTCTAAATGTGGGTGGTATCAACATATGGGCTGGAGTCCTGAACTGAATACAAATGCAAAAAAATAAAAAATAAAAATAAAAAAACAAACCCTGGTGTGGCAGAAACAGGTGAATTTCTATGAAATCAAGGCCAGTCTAGACAACACAGTGAGATCTTCATATCAAAACAAAACAAAAAAAAGCTGGTGAAATGGCTCAATGGGTAAAGGCACTTGCCACCAAGTCTGACAACCTGTGTCAATTCCCAGTACCCACACAGTGGAAGAAGAGAACCAATTCCCATAGGTTGTCATCCGTGTACAAGCCCCATAATAAACAAATGAGATTTTTAAAAAAGTGCTGTTGTAACTGGTTTTGATACAAGTAGCCAAGAGCTAAATTAGTCCCCCAAGAATATCTTTAGAGGGGGCTGGAGAGATAGCTCAGCGATTAAGAGCACTGGTTGCTCTTCTAGAGGATCTGAGTTCAATTCTCAGCAACCACATGGTGACTCACAGCCATCCATAATGAGACCTAGTGCCCTCTTCTGGCCTGCAGGTATAAATCTTTAAAAAAATATATATTTTGAGAGAAAGCTGTGAATTGGAGTACCAACAAAACCCCAAAATTTTAAAAGATCTTCCCCAATGGTGACCAATTTTCCACTAAGGAGCTCTAAGAGCACTGACAAACTCAATCTAGCGGCGAGCATGAAATCTTTCTCTACTTTTCAGCAGGATGAAGAGAAAGCAGACTGAATGGAGTTAATGTTACCTCCTGCAATGTGTCATCTGATACAACTGCCCAGGCTGGTTTCCCTCCAGAAAGCTGGCAGCATAACAGACCTTGGGCTAGTGAGGGACTATTCACCTCTCCCTGGCTTGAGGAGTCTTGTAGTATACAGAAAAGCAGAGGTTCACCTCTAGATACCCTGTGTGAGAAGTCGATGGAGTCCCGAACTGGCTTCTCTTGGTTCGGGGAATAGACTAGAGACTATTTGGTAGAGAGGGCTGATTACCAAATTCTCTCGTGGTTTAGAGCCAGTGGCTTCTCAGCTCACCCTTTCTTCCTGTTTCTTCCCCTCCTCCGAATGCTTCTGCAGTGTCACTTTGAGAGACTCCCTGATGAGCTGAATTTCAACTTCTGAAGCAGACAGTTTCTTTTCAAGCTCCATCTTCTCTTTGCTCAAGGCTTCTGTCTTCTGGGCAAACTGTGCCCGTAAGAAAGTGTTCTCTCGCTGCAACTCCTGCCAAAAACATTCTTAATATGTAACTGGTTCCCTGTAATTATACATTTCCCATTATACTCTAGGTCAAGCACCATCCTTCTCCAATGGTTTCTTCAGGCAGTGCTTCTCCAGGACCAAGATTCATTATCATTTGTTACTGGAATTTGATAAGTTTTAGAATCTTACTCACTGGTCCACTGAATCAGAAATTCTAGGGACAGATCCTACCTATGCTGTGAGAAAGCCCTCCAAGTAACTCTGATATGCACTCAAATTTGAGAAACACTTTTTTTTCTTTTTCGAGACAGGGTTTCTCTGTGGTTTTGAAGCCTGTCCTGGAACTAGCTCTTGTAGACCAGGCTGGTCTCGAACTCACAGAGATCCGCCTGCCTATGCCTCCCGAGTGCTGGGATTAAAGGTGTGCACCATCATCGCCCGGCAATGACTTTTAACAGCAATACCTAGGGATGGAGATTTGCCTCAGTGGTTAAGAGCACTGGCTACTCTTACAGAGGACCTGGGTCCAGTTCCCACCACCCAAATCGCAGCTAACATCCATGCCTAATCCCAGCTCCAGATCTGAAGCCCCTTCTGACTTCCACGGGCACCAGGCACACACATGGTACACATACATACATACAGGCAAAATACTCAAATACATAAAATAGAAATAAAATTAAATCAACACAAAGAAGTAGAGCAATACCTAAGGATATACACCACAGAGGAAGGACCACAGACAAACCACAAGACTCAGGTTTGAGGCCTCGATCCCTCTACTCATACTTGTTTTCATCAGTAAATTAGAGAATATTCTGATGCTGTTAGATCAAGCAGGCCTTAATACGATAACCTAATATTCATCACTCAAAAGCACAAACTGCACAAGTTCAGCTGACAAACCAGATTCCTTCTTAACCTTACTGGACATTGACCTCAGTGAGAATATGGTTTTCTTTAAGCTGTTCCTAAATATGAATGAATAAAAATGAGAACAGCTCTAAATCACCCATGGCCTCTGCCACTCTTTATTTGGCCAGGATTTGCAGACTGAGACTTCTAAGAATGTCTGGCAGTGGTGGTTCAATCCTTTAATTCCAACATAAGGGAGGCAGATGCAGACGGATCTCCGAGTTTGAGGCCAGCCTGGTCTACAGAGTAAATTCTATGACAGCTAAAGCTACAACAGAGAAACCCCGACCTGAAAAAGCAACAAAAACAATAAACAAGCAAGCCAAATAAACAGACTTCTAAGAATAAAGCTGGAGACATGATCAGCAGTTAGAAGCACTGGAAGCTCCTCCAGAGGACCTGGGTTTGATTCTAAAATCTACATGTATAACTCTAAATCCGGAGTTATATGCTCTTTTCTAGCTTTCACAGATAACACACATGCCAAGTGGTACACAGACATACATGTAGTCAAAATAGCCAAATACAAGGGCTGGAGATGGTAGATCATTTAGATTATTTGTTGCTCTTGCACACCCTATTCTGACTTCCCCAGGCAGCAGGCATGAATGCCGTGCGCACATATACATTCAGGCAACACACTCATACACATAAATTTTTTTAAACTCTAACCATACATAAAAACAAACATATAAAACACGAAGCCTTCTAAGAATATTATTCGGGGGCTGGAGAGATGGCTCAGTGGTTGAGAGCATTGCCTGCTCTTCCAAAGGTCCTGAGTTCAATTCCCAGCAACCACATGGTGGCTCACAACCATCTGGAATGAGGTCTGGTGCCCTCTTCTGGCCTGCAGATATACACACAGACAGAATATTGTATACATAAAAAAAAAAAAAAAGAATATTATTCAATGCTAGGACCTTACTACAGTGCTTTGCCTTCCTTTCTTCCCACGTATCTTCTGATACCAAGACATCTGAACTTTCACCTGATTTTCCCCTTTTCTTTTTTAAATATTTATTTATTTATTGTTATGTATACAATATTCTATCTGTGTGTTAAGCCTGCAGGCCAGAAGAGGCATACACACCAGACCTTATTACAGATGGTTGTGAGCCACCATGTGGTTGCTGGGAATTGAACTCAGGACCTTTGGAAGAGCAGGCAATGCTCTTAACCACTGAGCCATCTCTCCATCCCGGTTTTCACTTTTTCTAACCTCACAAGAGCCGAGTAAAGTTTAAGATTCTTACTTTTTAAGGAGAGGGCACCTTTGTCATTTGATGTCTTTTGTTTCCTGGCTATCTAAGCACAGGGAAAATACATTATAGTAAGAAGAATGCTGCCCTAGGGGCTATATTTACCTGTAGCCTCAATAAGCAGACATCCCCAAAAGGGGCAGGACGGCCCAAAAGAGCACTGTGGACTTGTAGTTCACTTTCTCGTACTTTCTGCTCCAACTGAGAGATATGTTTCCTCTGCCTGCAAAAGCCAACAGTCAGATTTGAGATCCTGACATTAAACTACTTTACAGTGTGAGCCCCTTTCCTTAGATAGAAGAGTAACAATACTTAGATCTTGATTCTAGATACCACAGTTTGGAAGGCAGCTATGCATGCTACACTACTATAACACAAATGTATGCTGGACATTATATTTTGCTGAAGGGGTAGGATCACATAAGAAAAAGATTAAGGGGAAAAATGAGAAAAGATTTGCCATAAACCAGTCACGCCTTGAAAAGCCCTCTACAGTGGCCCTGCAGAGAGACTGGCCTATCACATTAATAAGTGACAAGAGCAAGCTGCCCATCAGCCAGGCGCGGGCCTAAACAATGGGACTAAACAATGGATAGTAGGGGACAGGCATAACCTGCTCTTGGGTAGACCCGACAGCAGAGCTTGTCTTGTAGCACCCCACCATCTTACTTGTCAATGAGGAGGTCCTTTTCCTTCAGAAGATGCTCATTACTGTTCAAGATGCTGATCCACTGTGCTGGCTCTAAGGTAGGCAGTAAGGGAGCAAAAGCAGCAGGATGGTGACAGACGGCTCCATTCTGAAGCTGGAAGACAAACAGGCCAGCTGGGCTTGAGCTTAACCACAGGTACCTGGGAACACCTGAGCAGTACCCAGTTAGGATTGGAAGTTAAGGTCTAGTCTGTCTCAGCCTGATAATGTCAATGTTTTAAAAATAATTTTAGCTCTGATGCATGACTGGAAAGAACTTGCCAGGGGGATGTCTGCCAACTAAACACTCTGCTCAGAAAGTCTCTAGTTCTAAGGTCAGTCATTAAATGAGGAGCTTACAGACCAGGACAGGAGAACATACCCGCTTCCTTCCTTCTCACTCTTCAGCAGCACAAAGGGGGGTGGGGCTTAGCAAAAAAAAAAAAAAAAAAAAAAAAAAAAGAAACCAACCAACCAAGAGTTCAAAGACATTCCCCATCTCTCCAGCACTGCTGGTTTTTGAGGCAGTCCTAGTTGGCCTATGTATCTACTCACTATGTAGATCAAGCTGGCCTCCAATTCATAAGAGAGACACCACACTCAGCTTCAAATGTTGATGGTGATTGTGAGTGAGTGTGTGTGTGTGTGTGTGTGTGTGTGAGAGAGAGAGAAAGAGAGACAGATAGACAGAGACAGAGAGAGGAAGAACATATGTGATATGTGGGTCTGGGGATGGAATTCACTGTTCCACGCTTGTTACAGCAGTGTCTTTACCTATTAACCAATCTCACTGGCCCCTCAAAGATGATCTTTATTTAGGGCTGGGCTTGATGGCCTTTAATTCCATCACCTGGGGAGGCAGAGGTAGGTGGATCTCTGTGAGTTCAAGACCCACCTGGTTTTTACAGCAAGCTTTGAGCTTTCCTTCATAATTCTCTACTTTGGAGCACATATCTGGTCTGGTCATTTATCAGACCACCAACAGATTTAATGGTCAAAAACTCACATCTTCATTTTCTGTCTACAAACATCATCTTTTCTCACAAATGTTTTCTTTAGAGTTAAAACTTATAAGTACAAAGTAGGCTGAAGAGATGGCTCTGCAATTAAGAGAGAGCAAGTACCAATAAAGAAAACCTGAGTTCGGTTCCTAGCATCCATGTCAGGTGACTCACAACTGCCGTTAACCCCAGTTCCATGGGATCCACGCCCTCTTCTGCCTTCTCTGTGACTGCACTCAATGCACAAACCCACGCTCAAATACTCACATAGCAATTAATAATACAGCCGGGGTTACACAGAGAAACCCTGTCTCAGAAAACCAAAACAAACAAACAAAATAAAACAAAACAAACCCTAAAACTTATAAGACAAAGGTTATGAGGTTTAAGGAGGAAAACATGCAAAATGTAAGAAATGGTTCTCTACCTGCATTTGTTCCATCTGTAAACGAATCAATTCCAACTGCTGTCGACAAGTACTGAGTTCACATGACTGTTCTCCAGGATGCCAAGGGTCAGGACTTGGTTGCCACACCTGAGAGGATAGTGACTTGGAAAGGCCAGGAGCAGGCTGGAGTCCCAAAGGGAGCACACCACTGTTGCTAGCATGTGGTCCATTCCGTTCAAATACTGCACCACTGCCTGGTGCCTTCTTAGATTCTGGCAATACTTTGTATACATCCTTATTTGCATCAGATCTTGGGTTGGGGAAGTGGCCTCGGAAATGTGGATCCGAATATAATGTCTCTACCATGGCTGGCTGGTTTAGAGTAGACTCCATGCTAGGAATATCAAACTTCCTCAACTCTCCCTCTCTTTCATGGCCGACTGCTGGAAACCAGGACTGCTGAATCCCATTTTCTCCAGCAGCACTAGGGAGATACATGAAATCTCTTGACAGGCCTGGAGAACGTTTCACTGCACCGAAGTCTCCATTTCTTGTCATCCCCACACCTTCAGTCAAGCCTGGCAAGGGGAGTTTAGAGGAAGAAGGCCCAGAAGGTGTAGAATTTGGTTTGGCAGGAGAAGCCCCCAAAGTAGAAGGCATCACATGGGCTGTTGGAATGGTTATGTGGCTTTTGATTGGCTGGAAAGAAGGGCTGCCACTTGAGCTGCAGAAATCTGTAGAGAGAAGAGTCTCCCATGAGTCAAAATTAAAGACCAAGCTTTCTTGTTTGACTGCTATGCCAGATGTTCTCTACTTGTTTTCAGACCAAGGAAGAGAGTCCTATTAGAAGAAGCAGGTAGGACTTAGAAGTGGAGGTTCATGCCTGTAATTCTAGCACTTGGGAGGTAGAAGCATAAGAACTGTCCCGAGTTTGAGGTCAGTAAGGGCTACACTGCCAGTTCTGGGCCAGCTGTGGCTAGAGTACCATCCTTGTCCCCTAAAAAAGAAAGAAAATCAAGCAAGGAGACACAACAACTTGAGAAATGTTGTGTTCCAGTATCTCAAATGCTATTATTTATAAGATATGCCAGCAAAAGACAACAATGGCTTCATTTCTAACTTACGTCCACTGTATTTCAATAAACTCTTGGTGGGCATCAAGCAAAGCTGAAAACTAACTTAAAAAGAAATTCACTTACTATAAAGGAAATGCATTAGGCCCTACTCTTCTGGAAGCTGAACAAATCTAACTTATAATCTGATCTAATGAAAATAAAATTCCTTCCAGGGAGCACCAAGCCCTCTAACCTCCAAAGGCTCCTCAGTGAAAGCAAGCAATGAGTCCAAGCCACCTGAAGACAGAAGAGACAGACGGTGCTGCTGGGGTCCAGGGCAGGAGCACAGCATCAGAGTCAGGAGTGTTCCCTCCCACACCCCAGAGTCGACTGCCCGGACATTCAAGGTTATTCTTAGTAACTCTCAGGTTTCACCCTAGCACACTGAGCATGCTCAAATGAGTAAATACAGAAATCTTCTATTTTGTATTTTGTTTTCCACTTGCCCACTTGTCCGTATTATAATGTGATTTTACACTGTTTTTCAGACTAAATTTTGATTTGAGGCCCACCTGGGCTACATAGCTAGCTGACAGCCAGCCTGAGTTTTTAATGAGGAGATCCAGTCTCAAAACAAAACATCTCCAAAACCAAACAAGTAACAAAAACCAAACACATACCAATCCAAGTTACCCTTGTAATATATGTGAAGTATCCAACTTCCTATATTCAGGTTATCCTAGAGGTATAAAAAAGATTATTCTAAAACAAAACAAAACAAAAAACCCCAAAACAACAAAACCCAAAAAACTAAGTCTAAAGTGAGTTTATACCTATACATACCTATAATCCTGGCACACCTGGGAGGCTGACTACAAATTCAAGACCAGTTTGAGTACATATAAAGATGCAGGCAGGCTGGGCTATGGAGTCACTCTGTTCAAAACCAAACAAGCACACAGAATTCCTCCTAAAACCTGAATAATCTCTGGTAACATGCATTAGTCTCAGTGGTGGTGGTGCACACCTTTAATCCCAGCACTTGGGAGGCAGAGACAGGCGGATCTCTGTATGTTCAAGGCCAGCCTGGTCTACAAGAGCTAGTTCCAGGACAGGCTCCAAAGCCACAGAGAAACCCTGTCTCAAAAAAAACCAAAAAAAAAAAAGGCTTGCATTTATCTATTATGTTTGTTTTACTTTATTCATATGAGTGTTCTGTCTGCATATGTGCATGTGTACCATATGATTCCCTGTAACTAAAGTTACAGATTGTTGTGAGTAACCTGATGTGGGTGCTAGAAAATAGACTTAGGTCTTTTAGTAGTGCTTTTAATTGATGAGTCATCAGTCCAGCCCCATAAATACTAATTTTTTGTTTATTTGCTTTGTTTTTTTTTAGGAGACGTGATCTCACTATGTAGCTTTGGTTGTCCTGAACTCTGTAAATCAGATCAAGCTGGTTTTGAACTCACAGACCTGCCTGCTTCTACCTTCTGAGTGCTGGGATCAAAAGTCTGTGTCTGATAAATAATAATTATTATCTTTAGACCTTCTGCCCTCTAGGCCCCACCTATATGCCTTGTAAAGTACTGATTGGTAATTGTTATTTCAGTGCAAAAACAAGTGGCAGAGATATTAAAGATACAAAAATGTTATATGGGAGGGATCAATTAAGGAGAGGGATGGAGACAGTCTCGTAGGACTACCGGAACATGCACAGTAGTAAAACTGGTATAGCTAGTAGAAGCAGCTAAAGGATAGGAATAGCACACAAATGGGCCTAGATTAAAGGAAAAAGAGACCATGAATAAAAAACAATAGACAAGGGCTAGGCCTGACTGGCAGAACTCTTGCCCAGCACTTGTAAGGGCCCAAGATTCAATTTCCAGTACCACAGAAACAAAAAACAAACAAAAAAGAGGTCTGCGTATTCATGCCATGGTAAGACATCTAAATTTAGTGATATTAAAAAATAAGAAATAATTACTCATTATTATTCAGATTCCATAACTGGATAGCTTGACCCTATGACCATTCTGTAAATGACAATATATGTGGAATTCAAACTGAAATGGCGGCGTATGTTGACAATCCAATCACAAATCCAACCTTACCCTCTGCAATGTCTGAGCATGATGTTCCAATGGCTGTGTCCCCACTGTCAGCTATGCTTGAACAACGGCTGAAGCGGCTACGAAAGGCCTCTGAGATAACTGGTGTCTGCCATTCAGTTCCCAGAGAACTGCTTTTTTGAATCACATTGGAACCTGTAATAAGAGACATTATTCACTTTGGTGTAAACCAGCTGATGAAACTTAATTAAGTACTTTTTTTTGGGGGGGGTTAAAGTCAGTAAATTTTTATTTAGGGGATTTCACATGTAATTCCTTCATTATCCATCCATGTTGCTGAAGTTTCAATTTCTCAAGATAACCCTTTTTCAAATAATTAGGAATTAATCCAGTTATGTTATTCGTCCTATATGACAAGAACATGGAAGTAATCAACTAAGTACCTGGAGCTATATTCTACCTCAGTTTGACCTACCTACATTACAACACCTTATCACTAGCAACATAGAAGGATATACAATAGATTGTTGCTCTAAGTATGCACTATAGTGATAATTTGCAATGTGGTTCTTAAAACCTCAACAGCAATAAAAATGCTCCTAAAAGGTTGCCTACTCATATAGCAGTACATGGAAAACCCTAGATGGATGGGTTTTTATGGTTTATTGCCACAGCAAATGAGAAATTGCATTCTAAAAGCCTGGTTAACAACCATTTCAAAGAACTTTTTTGTTTTGTTTTATTTATTTTTATTTTATGTGGTGTTTTCCTGCATGTATGTCTGTGTGAGGATGTCAGAACCCCTTGAACTAGATCTATAGTTGTGAGCAGCCATGTGGATACTGGCAATTGAACCCAGGTCCTCTGAAAGAGTAGCCAGTGCTCTTAACATCTGAGCCATCTCTACAGCCCCATTCTGTTTTGTTTTCAAGACAGGGTCTCTCTGTGTAGCCTTAGCTGTCCTGGAACTTGTTCTATAGACCAGAGATCTGCCTCAAACTCAGAGATCTGCCTGCCTCTGCTTCCCGAGTGCTGGGATTAAAGGTGTGCTACCACCATCAGGCTGAGTTAGTTGATGTTTAATGGAAATACATGAGACATACATGAGACATGAGAATGCTGAAAGATGGGTACCTAACAAGAAGCCTGGCATGGTGGCACATATCTATAATACTGTACTTGGGAGGAAGAAAGGTCACTCCAAGTTCAATGACAGCCACATTTACATAGCCAGTTCCAGACCAGTCATTGCAATAGGGTTCTACCTCACACCCTCACACACCCTC
>NC_022016.1:50634263-50635547 GCF_000317375.1 Microtus ochrogaster | reverse complement strand
AAAAAAAAAAGGAAAAGAAAGAAAGAAAGAAAAGGTGTTATCTTGAGGGTAGTAATACAGAGAAAGCACATAACAGGCCAGAGAGATGGTTCACCAATTAAGAGCACTGGTTGGTTACTCTCCCAGGGGACCCAGGTTTGATACCCAGCACCCACATGATGTTTCACAACCATCCATATCTCCAGTTCTATGGGCTCTAAGGCCCTCTTCTGGGCATCAGGCATGTACTTGTGCATAGACATACATGCAGGCAGAACAGGCATACACACAAAATAGTCAAAAAAAATCTCTTAATGTAAAAAATTAAAACACTTTACTTTCTGAGCATGTAAGAAAAAGCAAGACTAGTAGAATTTGACTTCAAAGCTTGTTGCATATACCAACAGGTAGGTCAGATTATGATTTTTAAAAATTAACAGTCATAGAAATGGCTCAGTAGTTAAAGCAAACTGCTCTCACTGAGTATCCAAGTTCACTACCCAACACCTACTTTGGGTGGCTCACAGCTACCTGTGACTTCAGCTCTAGAGGGAATTTATCACCTGCTTCTGGCCTGGCCTAACACCTATACTCATGTGCACATACCCACACATACATTTAATTTTTAAAAAAAAATTAAAAAAATCTTTACAAAATTTATTACTATACTAACAAAGCCAGTATTTTAGCTAAAACAAGATGTTCCCAAGTTTGAGGCCAGCCTGAACTACATAGTAAGCTCTTGTCTACAAAATCAGTAAGAATCAAACAAAACACAAAGCAAATCCTAGAAAGACTTAAATCCAAATTATTTTTGTTTTTGAGACAATATCACCTATGCCTTTGAACTCTTGATCCTCCTGCCTGTCCTCAAGTATGTGTGTTACTGACTTGTTTTATCATTCGTTAATTCCTTTCTTTCTTTCGAGGGAGATGTAGCTCAATGGCAGAGTTCTTGTTTTACTTCTACAAAGTTCAGGGTTCAAAGCTTAACAACACCAAAAAACAAAACAAATATATTATTTCTCTCTTGAAGTAGATTCTGGATGCACAGACAGCCCAGGATAGTCTTGAACCTGTGATCTGCCTGTCTCCCAAGAGCTGTGTGTGGGATGCACCACCATGATCTAGAGATACATCCCCACAGCTGGTATACAAGAATTCCAATCTTTGTGGACTAATAGGTTGAGTGGAACACAGTTATCAATGCTGTTTGTTTCCCTCTACTGCACACAGAACTCTTGTCTCACAGACACGGAAGTTAACCTCTGGACTCCACATGCACAAAAGAACCCAACACAGCCG
>NC_022016.1:50625179-50632484 GCF_000317375.1 Microtus ochrogaster | reverse complement strand
TCAGGATGCAGAAGGAATACTGCAATTCTGAGGCCAGCCTGTGTTACAGAACGAGACTCTATCTCAAACAAAACAAAAACATGAAAAAAGATATTGCAGAGGACACAGATAAAGAGAGCACAGGGCAATGGCAAATAAGGGGAGTAGAGCTTCAAAGAGCACACCACACCCCTCGACTCTGCTACTGATGGAGCAGCTAGAAATGATAAACTAGTGTTATAAAGGATTTACCAATAAACTTGGTCTGGAAAAGTAAAGTTACACAAAAGCAGAATTTAGATAAAGAAATCCTGCTACAAATATGACTAGAAGATAAAGTAGTATACCAGCCAGATTTTCTAGAAACTAAAGAAAAATAAAGTTGTAACCCTAACATAAAGAGAACTTTAGGGCTATTGTAAAAGATTTGTCCACCAGGACTCCTGCCCATTAAGTTCTACTGCCATATCAAAAGGAGTACAATTCTTCCAGACAGAGAGACAGAATAACCCTGGTTAACACCTAAAGGAATAAAAAAAAAAAACTACCCAGGGGCTGTAAGCCAACAAGTCAATTTATTAGCATATGGAAAGATAAATATCATTTTGAAGATTCTAAGGCTATTTTATTAGTATACTAAACAAGCAAGAGAAAAAAATACATACATTACAATAGTATACAATACAGTCAGGTATTCTCCCATATTTTACTTTGAAGACTATTTTAGGACTGGGGAGACTGATTGGCTGTTAAGAATACAGGCTGTTCTTCCAGAGGATACAGGCTTGATTCCCACATTCCCTTGGTGGCTCACAACTACCTTTAAGAATCCAACATCCTCTTCTGGTTTCTGATGGCACTAGGTACACATGTGGTACACACACACACAAAAGCATCCAGATATATAAGATAATGATAAAACCTCATTTTTAAAAGTTATTTTAAAAAGCAAACCATGAGCTTGGTTAGCAGCAAAGGTCTTCAATCCCAACATTCAGAAGAAGCCAAAGCAGGTAGATCTGTGAGTTTGAAGCCAGCCTGGTTTATTTAGGGAGTTCCAGGGTAGTCAGGGATACACACACAGAGAACGTGTCTCAAAATACAAAAATAAATAAATTAAAAAAAACCAAAACAAAACAAAAGCAAATCATGGAAGCATAGCAGACACTACATGGAGCACAAACATGTAGTCCCAGTTACTCAAGAGGCTGTGACAGGAAAACTGCTTGATACTACAAGAAGTTCAAGATCAACTTGGGAAATATGTAGTAAGATCACATTTCAGAAAACAAACAAAAGGGGCTGGAAAGATGGTTCATTATTAAAAATAGGTTAGATCAATATGTAAGAGCTAACCAATAAGAGGTTATAACAAATGGGCCAAGCAATGTTCAAAAGAATACAGTTTCCATGTAATTATTTCGGGGCATAAGCTAGCCATGCGGGCGGCCAGGTGCCAGGAACATAGCCCGCCACTCTAGCCGGGTGGCGGGACGCAGCCCGCTGCTCCTATCACAACAGTTAAGACAGTGTACTACTACTTACCGTAGAGGACCTGGGTTCAATTCTAAGCACCCATGTCAAGCAGGTAATAAACCCTATAACTCCAGCTTCAGGGGATCTAATATCCTCTTCTGGACTCCATATGGGCACCTACACTCACATCTCACATGCACACACCTACATACATATCTACACACATATACATATAATTAAAATTAAAAATATATATTTTTAGGCGGAGGGTGGTGGCACATGCCTTTAATCCCAGCACACAGGAGGCAGAAGCAGGTAAATCCCTGTAAATTTGAGGCTAGCCTGGAGTTCCAGGACAGCCAGGGCTAAACGGAGAAATCCTGTCTGAGGGAAACAAAAAGAGACTATTCTGGGTACATGAGACCCTACCTCAGAAAAGCAAATGAAATAAAGGAGAGAGGGAAGGAAAGAGGATGAAGCCAACCGTCAAGGTTAAGTAGGCTTTTCACTCAGGTAAAGCCAGACCTTTGGCTAGGCTGCAGGGAAGACTTTCAAGACCTGTCAAAGTGAAGCTAAGTTGGTGACCTTATTAAGTATTTAGACAGATACACATAGGAAAGACACTATATACATGCAGGCTATGGGTATGGGCTTCTCAAGAGGGTACATTAAGGTGTCTTTACAACTGCTGTACTATGATGCTGTGGCTAAGTTTCAATGCTCTAAGTATGTAATTTATAATAAGAGTTATGATTAAGCAGCATATAAGATTTCATTTAAAAAAGTTAATGAATAAGTTAAGTTTTCTAAAGCATTTTTTCTTTTTTTTTTCAAGACAGGGTTTCTCTATATTAAGAATTTTCTTCTGTAAATGAAATTTTGTAAGATGGTTTCATGAACTGCACTGTTTAGACTCAAGATTACAAACATACCAGCCCTAAGTACACAATTATCTGTTTTTTTTAATGCTTTTGTTTAACATGTTGTTAGGAAATCAAACAAAAATGGGGGGGCAAAAGGAATTCAGAAACTCTGAATTTAACAGTGCCCAAAATAATTTGGGAAAATTCACAAGATACAATTCTTAGAGGTGAAATTCAATTTTGAAAGGAAAAAAAGAGGGGGTGTGTGATTATATGGTATAATGTACTTTACTGACCTCTACAGTTTATCTTAGCAACAACCCAAATGGTCATCAACTCACTGTGTACAATAACATAAATGAAACAAACTCCAAAACCACACTTCATAAAAGCATCAACCTAACACCCAGGAAGCAGAAACAGAAAGACTTTAAGTTCCAGGTTAGCCGGGGCTACACAGTGAGGCTGGAGAGATGGCTCAGTGGGTAAGAGCACTGGCTGCTCTTCCAGGGGACCTGGGTTGGATCCCAGCACCCACACAGTGCCTCAAAATAACGAGCTTTAATTCCATTCCAGGGGATTAACACCCTCTTCTAGGCTCTTTGGGCACTGAAGCACATGGTGTAGACATACATGCAGGCAAAACACCCATCATACACATAAAATAAAAATAAAAACCAAGGGGCTGGAGAGAGAGGGAGAGAGAGAGAGAGAGAGAGGGAGAGGGAGAGAGGAAGAGGAGAGAGAGAGAGAGAGAGAGAGAGAGAGAGAGAGAGAGAGATATTGATTAGAACTAAGAGCACTGGTTGCTCTTCTAGAGGACCCAGTTTCAATTTAGCACCCAGATGGCAGCTCACGACTGTTAATTCCAGTCCCAGAAAATTTAACACCCTCATATATGCATACAGACAAAACACTGATGCACATAAAAATGAACAAATCATGTAAAGAAACAAAAACTCAAAGAAAACAACAAGAGCAAAATGCTTCAATTTATGGCTAGTTATCAACAATTTATGGCTAGCCATTCAACTGCTGGCTAGTGAGTTAATGACACAGAAGGATAACCATGCACTGGCGACTAGTTATGTTTCCTGTCAACACCAAAACCCTTTCATTGAGCCTCTTCTTTTGCCTTCTACCTTTGAACTTTTGGTTCTCTTTCTTGATGTAGGAGGATCTTCTGTTTTGTGTTGATTTCATTGGTTAAATAAAGAAACTGCCTTGGCCTTTTGATAGGACAGCAGCTTAGATAGGTGGAGCAGACCTAACAGAATGCTGGGAAGAAGGCAATGTGGCAGACACCATGATTCTCCAGGCTGAGATGGACGTAAGTTAGAATCTTCATGGTAAGCCACGACCCGGTGGTGATACACAGATTGCTAGATATGGGTTAAAGCAAGATGTGAGAGTTAGCCAAGAAGAGGCTAGATATAAGGGCCAGGCGGTGTTTAAATTAATATAATTTGTGTGTTGTTATTTTGGTGTATAAGCTAGCTAGCCAGGCAGCTGGGAGCCAGGCTGTGGGAAGCGGCCTACCACTCCTTTTTGCAACACTTTCTCTCCTCCCTACCTCCAGGACCAGTACACAATACCAGTTCCATTTTATTACCCTTTAAAGAAAAGAATAAAGGTGCCAGTACCCTTCTGTAGTCCCAGCACTGGGGAAGCAAAAGCAGTACTACTGCCAGTTGGAAACCAGTGTAGATTACATAGTGACATCAGTCTAAAAAAATTAAAAACTGGGGGAAAAAAAAGGATAACAAAACAGTAGCCAAATTCTGAAATATTTTCCAACTCAGAAGAAAATGACAAAAGTAGAACTCCCAGTCCAACAGAGTTACCTCAAAGACTTGAGTCATGATATTTAGGAACTCAGTGCTCCTCTAGAATGGTCCTCCTATATCCATTTGGAACTAATTCTAGGAATGCCTTAGACAGCAAAATTCACAAATGCTCATGTTCCTTATGTGGAATGGAATAGTATTTACAAATAACATCTGTACACATTTTCCTATACATTTTAACCATTAACTCTAGAGCCGAGGTAATAGTCCACTCCTATAGTCCTAACTATTTAGAAAGCTAAGGCATAGAAGTTTAAGGCCAGTCTGGGCAAAGCAGCAAGATACTCCCCGCCCAAACACACACACACACACACACACACACACACACACACTCCCAGCCTAGCTTTTTGTAGGTACTGAGATGGAACTTAGCTCATGCTTGCACAGTGAGCATTTTACTCTCCTACGCACCTTATTCCCTTTGGTATATGTGTGAGATGTATATGCACATGTACATGTTTGTGTGTACATGGAGGTTAGAGGTTGATGGTGCACGTCTCTATCCCTCTCCACTTTTTTTTCCCTCCTTTTCAGACAGGAACTCTAGTTCTCTGGTTTAGCTAGACTGGCTGGCCAGTAAGCCCCTGAAATCCTCATGGCAATGCTTCCCTAGCACTGTGATTACAGCCATGCACTAGCTTTTGCATGGGTTCTGGGGATTTGAACTCGGGTCCTCATAATTGCAGCTAAGCGCTTAACAAGCTAAGGTCTCTAGCTCACTTCATTCCATTTGTTGTTACATGATGCCCAGTTTTATAGTTATATCGCATTTATCTGTCATATCTATTTCATGAATTTAGGGTTGTTTGTACTTTTTGATATATAATTATTTACTTTTTGTAAATAATGCTATTAAGGAGATTCACAGACAAGCTTTTGAGTGAATATATATTAATTTCTTTGAATGTACCATTGGTGTTCTTTGCATATTGAACCAATCATGGACTGAAAATGTACCGTGAACAGGAAAACTATCTATATTGAATAGGTACCTGACTTTTTCTTATCATTATTCCCCCAAACAATATAGTACAACATGTGGTGCACATTGTAAACCCAGTACTCTAGAAGCTAAACAGGGGATCTTCAGCCTGGCCTACACAGTGACACCTGTATTAAAACATCAAATCAGGGCTAGAGAAACAGGTTAGCAGTTAAGAGTGCTTACTGGTCAGAAGTTCAGTGCTTAGTACCCATGCCAGGTAGCTCACAACTGCTGTAACTCCAAGCTTCAAAAGATCCAAGACCCTCTTCTGATCGCTGTAGGAATTTAACATGTGCCATGTTGCATGCACACACACACCAAATACACAAGTCTAAAAAAGCAACCACACAACAAACTAAACAAGAAAAGTGTTTTGCACTGAGGAGACAGCTTAGGGGTAAAGCACTTACCAACCACTCATGAGCTCAAATCCCCAGAAACCATTTTAAGGGCAAGCACAGTAGCACATCTGTAATCTCAGTACTCCTACAACTGAGTATAGACAAAAGAATCCCTAATAGTTCATGGGCCAGTTAGCCTGGTGCAGCAAACAAAGACCTTGTCCCAAACAATCTGAAAAACACGAACTGACACCTGAGGCTGTCTTTTGACCTCTACACACATGCCATGTCACAAGTGTGCCCACACTCACATGAATAAACACACATACCACATAAAATAGAATAAACATCAAAAACATTTTCAAAAAAGATTTTTAGTACCCACTGAAAGATACTCTCTAAAATAAAAGTAAAATTAATGAGTATATAAGAAACAACACAAATAACCAATTATTCAACTAAAGAGATACAACTGAAGGAAGGTAGAAAGGTGGTAAAGCACTCAACCTAACAGAGCACTCACACCACAAAAATGCTCATTCATGTAACAAATTCAACATGTATACAGCACTTCCTATCTATATAATATATAAGTACCATGTGTCACACTCATGCTCATATCAATAATATAATAGTAACTGATAGTTACTATTATCATTCTCCTTTTACAGAAAAGAAAGTAAAGGTTTGGATTTAGAGAATGGGAAGATGGCTGAGTAGTTAAAATGCTCGCACATAAGCATGAGGACAAGAGTACAAACAGAACCCTGGCAAATGCCAAATGGGAGTGGAAGCTTGTCTGTAATCCCAGCTTCAGAGGACCCCCGGAATGGGAGCCTGTCTGGCTAGCAAAACTATACTGGGAAGCTCTGGGCTTGACGATTCTGCCTCAATGAACAAGGTGGAAATTGATTACTTACATCACCCTTCTGCCTGTGTGTTCGAGTATGCATGCGTGTGTGTGTGTGTTCAAGTATACATGCATGTGTACACTCAAGTCTTCAGACCTAGTAGCGAACCCCTTTACTCATCCTTCAGCTATCCTCAAGGCCCAGCATACATTTTTGTCTGTTTTGTTTTTCAAGACAGGGTTTCTCTGTGTAACCCTGGTTGTCCTAGAACTCACTCTGTGGACCAGGCTGGTTTTGAACTCTGGAGATCTGTTGGTCTCCACTTCCCAGAGTGCTGAGATTAGATTAAAGGTGTTTGCCACCACTGACCAGCTTCAGCACATGATTTCTTAACTATGGGTTGATAGGTGATACAATACAAAGTGGACAAAGAGATCCACCTGCTTCTGTCCCCTCAACTGCTGGAATTACAGGTGTAGGCCATCCCTACCCAGCTCAACTACACTGTTTTTACTGTGCATTCAAAGTTTTCTGCTTTTATGAAAGCCTACTGTTTTACAAACAAAACAGTTTTAAGGTTTTCCTATTGTCTTTTTTAAAAATGTTATTATCAAGAGTTCAAGGTAAACCTTTGCTACACAGTGAGGTCCTAACCTGGCTAACCTGGGATACATGAGACCCTATCTCAACAAACAAAACAACAACAAAAAACACAAGGAGGCAGGCATGGCAGCACATACCTTGAGTACTTGTGAGGTAGAGGCAAAAGGATCTCTATGAATTTGAGGACACTCTGGTCTACACAGAAGTTTCAGGCTAACCAGGGCCACAATGAGATCTCACAAAAAAAACTAACAAAAACAAAACAAAATAGAAAATCAAAAAGGTTAGGGATGTACCTAGGCTAGGAACTTCTCTAGTACACACAAAGCTCTGAGTTGGAAGCCGGGCGATGGTGGCGCA
>NC_022016.1:50618220-50624869 GCF_000317375.1 Microtus ochrogaster | reverse complement strand
AGAGGTCCTGAGTTCAATTCCCAGCAACCACATGGTGGCTCACAACCATCTGTAATGAGGTCTGGTGCCCTCTTCTGGCCTGCAGACAGAATATCAAGAATACTGTATATGTATACATAATAAATAAATCTTTAAAAAAAAAAGTCATCCTTGGCACATGAAGCTTTACATAGCATGTGCATGTGATACGTTGTTCAGATATCTGACTTGGAAAACTGCTGTCTGACCGGCTGATGAGCTAGCTTAGCAGATAAAATGACTTGTCACAGCCTGATGACTTAAGTTAATCCTTGGATCCTACAGTATAAGGAGAGAACCAACTCCTGAAAGTTGTCTCTCTCTCTCACTCACATGCACACACAATTAAATGGCCCTAAACACACTTCTGCCATTTTGTACTTTGTATTTATGGGAAGCAGTTTTCTCATTATTGATGGTGATAAAATCAAAGCATCAACTCTGAAAAATGTTGTAGATGGTCTGTACCCTGCAGTATCAAACACTCAGCCAAGATGATTTTTGGTTTCTGAGACAGGGTCATGATCTAGCATCTGTTATGTACTCAAGGATTGCCCTCAAGCCTCTCTCTATGTTCCGAGTGCTGAGAATATAGGCATGGACCACCATCCCTGGCAATACTGAATTATAAGCATATGCACCTCATTAGTATATGCAATAGCTTTTGTCTTTAATAAATGGTAAAAATTATACACAGACCAAAGAATTGGGCTTTGAGTTAGGGTCTTGCTATGTAGCCCTGGCTGGTCTGGAACGCAGTATGTATACCAGGCTAGCATTGAATGCCTGGGGAAATCTCCTGCCTCATGGGGCACCATACCAAGCTCCAAAGAATAGTCTTAAAGTAAGTTTCTTTATTACTTATCAGCAAATCTTTGATTTTTAGACAATCAAGGTCTCATAAAAATTTTCCAGACAAAAAAAAAAGGGGGGGGCAGGCCTGGCAGTTTAAAGAACCTGGCCAGACACTGTATTCATCAACCTAAGTTTACTGATCACCTACTACCTCCCCGGCTCTGTGCAGTGAAAAACTACTGGCTGGGTGCGAGCCTGCAATTTCAAACAACTTGAAGGCAAGACAGCCCGGGAGGTAAAGGCAGGAGGATCTCACAGAGCGAGTTCCAGGTCAGTCAGGATTACATAGTGAGACCTTGTCTCAAAAATCCAAAACAACAACAAAAGCCCAGCCTGGAATAAACAGAAATTCCATGCCAGCCTGAACTACACAGGAAGACCAAATAACAGAAAGAAAAGGGAGGGAGGGCGGGCGGGCACAGGCCATAGCTCAGTAGTCGAGTGCCTGCCTCAATAGGGCCGAGGGCTTCTTTAAAGTTCGGTATTTCAACAACAAAACCAAACCCGACCTGGTCTGGCCTTCCTGACTGACTAAAAGTCAAAGGTTTTAATACTCTGTTGGACAAACTTGAACACTTAATTTTCGATTCATCGCGAGCCTCGGACCAGATTCCTCCACTCTGACACCACTGACCTCGGCTTCACTAACTCGGGTTGGGGGTGGGAGGCTGCCCTACGTACGGGGATTCTGGAAGCATCTCCGGCTTCTTCGCGGGTCTAGGCCGTTCCCAGCCCCCCCCCTCCCCACACACACACAACGTTCGGCTCCTCAGCTCGGACGCCACCTCGGCGGGAATGGCTCCCTGACCAGCGCCTTCTGTTCCCGGCCCTTTGGGAAAGGTGTCCCCTCCACCAGCCGAGTGACAACACTAGCGGACCGTCTGACTCTGTCCCCGGGTCTGCCCCGCGGGCCGGCCCTACGAGGGCAGGGGGCGTCTGGCACACGAACATGGCAACTGCAACAGAGTTAACGGCGGGGGACAGCGAGGCGCGGAGGGGAGGAGACGGGGACCCGAGGGGGCGTGTGGGGATCGTTATCCAGGAAACGGAGCCGGGGCGAGCAAAGACTGGGCCGGCATTCCGGCCAGGTCCACCTGCGCATGCGCCTCGCTCTCCCGGGCGCTGTCCCGGGCACCCTCCCCACGCCCCCCCCACCCCTCGTAGGTCCCGAGTTTCCACGGTTTTCCCGGGGCTACGGAAAGAGGGACAGGGACGGCCGCCGCGGCGGGAGCCCCCAAGAAGAACTTACAGAGAGCCCCGAGAGCGGGCGGCGAGATCCCTCCCCGGGATACTGCCGGCGGCCACCACGTCCGCGCGAGTCTCGAATCCTCTCCTCAGGCCGCCTAACGGCCGTTACACGCCCGTCAGGCCGCACGCCTCCGAGCGCGCGCCGCCCGGCGCCGCCCCTTTCTGCTGGCTCCTGACCAATAGAAAGTCGAAGCATGTGGCTGTCCCGTCTCTTTCTGCCTTCCTTTGACCAATGGAGACTCGGGCCGCTCGGGAGTCCCGCCCCTGCACGGAGCCCTAGGTGGTGGGCGGGAGGATCACTGCGTAGGCGGTGCGAGACCGGCGGATCGCTCTGCGCATGACCCAGCGGCTACTCAGCTCGGACTCCTCGCTCCTTACCCGGTGCTGCCTCTAGGTGGCGCTGTGCCAGCGAGGCTTCGGGAAGCTGCTGGGTTCAGCAGGGGCGGGGACGAGAGGCCAGGCTTGAGGGACGCAACCTGCCTCACTCCCCTCCCTCAGGAACGAGGAGGGCAGGGGGTGCCAGTGACCTGCCTGGGTCACTGCCTATTAATAGTTAATGATGAGGAGCTGGAGAGCTGGCTCAGAGGCTAAGAGCGAGGGCTGCTCTTTCAAGGGTCCCAAGTTCGATTTCCAGCATCCTTGTCTGGCTACTCACAACTCTCTTCTGCCCTCCACTGGACCGCGAAGACACACACACACACACACACACACACACACACACACACACACACACACTGCATTCACACATAAAAGTTAAAGACATATTAAGAATAACAAATTAATGGATGGATGTTGGACCTGGGAATGACAGAAGAATTTAGAAATTAGGAACAGGGGCTTTATTACTATGAACGTTACATCTGGATGTCTTAAAAATGAATTTATAAACTAATAAACAGAAATTTGAGTTTTCCCAGTTGATAGCTTCTGCTTGTTTTCTGAGGAAGGAGGGAGCAAGGACAAGAGCTGGTCCTGAAAAGAGAAGAAAGTTCAACCGTGAAAATGCTGTGTGCGTTAAGGAGCTGGAAGATGGAGTATATCTGTAATCACAATTCAGAAGGCTGAGGCAGGAGGCTCAGGAGTTTGATGCTGGCCTGGGCTACACAGTGAGATCCTGTCAGGAAAAAAAAGTGTGTTTATACATTCCTGCTCTTCAACAGGGTCTTGCTATTTAGCGCAGGCTGGACCTCAGCCTCCTGGTACTTCTGACTTGGCCTCCTGAATGGGTTCTTGTACAGTTTTTTTTTTTTACTTTAAGGTTTTATTATTTGTGTGTGTGTCTGTGTGCCAGTACCCTCAGCCAGAAGGGATTCCTTGGAGCTGGGCTTATAGGCATTTGTGAGCCACTTAATATGCTGGGGTCTGAATCAATTGTTCTTGGCTTCTTCCCCTTATTTTGTTTTTGACAGGGTTTCATGTAGTCCAGACTAGCCTGGAGTTTGCTTTACAGCCAAGGTCAATTTTGAACTAATCCTTCTGCACCCATTTCTCAAGTGCTGAGATTACTGGTGTGAATAAATATGCCAGCTCAGTTTCCCTCTGTAATTTAGCAGTACCTCCATCATGTGATAATTTTCATATGAAAATGAGTTCTCATATTTCAGCAGTCTTTAGGTTCTCGCTTCAAAGACTATTCTTCATTTTAAGTTACTTTATTATTGTTTGTTTCTTTGTTGACACAGGGGTTTCATACTCACTTTGTAATTCAGGGAAACCTTGAACTTCTGGTCATCCTATCCTACCTGTGGTTACTTCATTATTTTTAAAAGATTTGCTGCATATTTAATAAACTATATTAATGAAAGTGTCCCAACTAGCACGAGGAAAAGTGAAAAGACTAGATTTGGGGCTGGAGAGATGGCTCCGTGAAGAGCACTTGCGGCTCTTCCACAGGACCTGGGATTGGTTCCTAGAACCTACATTGTGTCTCACAACTGGTCATAACTCCAGTTCCAGGGGATCCAGTATTTCTTTTGGCCTCTGTAGGCATCTGTAGTGATGTACAAGCAAAGCCTTTATATGTCTGGCTTTAAGTGAAATGTATACCAAAGCCTTTGTGTCTGGCTTTGAGAAATGGTTCAGCAAAGCCTTTGCCATGTTTGGGTTAATCGGTAGAGGCTGAGGAATTGTTTTGAGACTGTTACAACCTTAAAGAGTTGTTTCTCTGGAGTCTACACTTGGTGCTGCGTGAGAGCTTGCAACTGCACTGACCTTTGTCCTAAGACACTCCTGGCAGACCTGAGTTTTTATTTTTGATTATGGCTCAGTAGTTTGAAGCTTTGGTATGACTTTGGTAGTTGGAACCTTTGCCAGCCCTTGCCAACCTTGTATATGTTTAAATAAAGTAACTAAAGTGAGCTAGTTGAGTGTGAGTCTTTTCCAAGAATCCTGTATGGTTGCAGACTGTTACTTTAATTATGTAAAGACGCATTGCATTTGTTTAACGATGTAAAGATGTATTGCTTTACCTGCCTAAGGCACCTGATTGGTCCAATAAAAAGCTGAATGGCCAAGAGCTAGGCATTAGAGGGATGGGTGGGGCTGGTGGGCAAGGAGAATAAGTAGGAGGAAGAATCTAGGAGAAAGAAAACCAGAGGGAGTGGAGGACGAGGGAGAAAAGGGGGAGATGTCTTGCACTAAGCAGCTAGCTAGACATTGGAGAAGACAATGAAAGGAGGTTATACAGAATGAAAGAAGGGTAAAAAGCCCTGAGGCAAATATAGATGAGGGGAAACAGGTTAAATTCAATTATAAGAGCTAGTGGGACAAGCATAAGATAAGGCCAAATATTCATAACTAATAATAAATCTCTGTGTCTTTATTTGGGAGCTGGTAGGTAACTAGAAAAAGCCTGGTACAGTGTACCCTTCTGCTTTTCCAGAAAAAGAAGGCTTGGCATCTTGGTGATCTTACCTCTCTACTTTGGCATCTGTGACCCAACATCAAAC
Organism: Microtus ochrogaster; assembly: GCF_000317375.1. Classification (NCBI taxonomy): domain Eukaryota; kingdom Metazoa; phylum Chordata; class Mammalia; order Rodentia; family Cricetidae; genus Microtus; species Microtus ochrogaster. Next base: position 50,619,800 of record NC_022016.1, on the reverse strand, counting down.
AACAGGTTTCAAGCATGTAAGCAGTGGGTTTACACACATGCAAACAAAACACTCATGCATAGCTGGGCATTGTGGCGCATGCCTTTAGTTTCAGCACTCTGTAGACAGAGGCAGGCAGATCTCTGAGGCCAGCTTTGTCTATATAGAAAATTATAGGACAACCAGGAATACATCAGGAGACCTTACCTAAAAACAAACAAACAAAAAACACTCATACACATAATTTTTTTTAAATGTTAGATTTGGTTAAATATAATTTTCTCATTTAACCAAAGAAAACAGGAGGAGTCAAATTCAGGGGTGCATGCCTGCCATGTTGGCTCTCAAGATTGAGACGTCAGTACAGCAAGTTCAGCTTGATCCACACAATGAAACGCTGTGTCAAAAAGACAAGATGGACCCGCATAAAGAGGGATAGATGGGGACTCCACACATGTTTATCCTCTGACCTCCACGGGCTGTCCTGTGGCAAACAGGCCCACGAGCACACTTTGGACAAGCATGTGATTATTCTCTAAACAAATAGAAAAAAGAATGCTGAATTGAGCTTAGTTTTGTGTTTTTTTCAAGACAGGGTTTCTCTGTGTAGCTCTGGCTGTTCTGGAACTCACTGAGATCTCTGCCCCTGCCTCCCAAATGCTGTGATTAAAGGTGTGCATCACCACCGCACCACCACCCGACTTTCTGCATTTCTTGAGTTTTCTGTTTGATACATGGCTTCATAATGCCCAAGCTAGCGAACTCACTACAGAGCTGAGGATGACCTTGAACTCCCAGTCTTCCAGACTCCAGCTCCACCTTTCAGGTGCTGAGGTTACAGACGTGCACCACTGTACCTGGCTCCCGTTTTCTGATTTTTTTTCTTGGAGTATGTATGTTTGGGGTTCGTATAAATTTATTGCTGTTTGGGGACTCAAACTCACACCCTGCATGTGCTACGCAAGCGCTCTATCACTGAGCAACACCTTCGTCCATTTTTGTTTTGTTTATGTTTGTTATTTGTTTGAAGCAGGGTCTTGATATATAACCCAGGCTGGTCTCAAACTCAGAATAATCCTCCAGCCTCAGTCTCCAGGTAGCTGGGATTACAGGTACACAGTACCTCGCATGGCTTGCCTGGCTGTTAACTGTGACATCCAAAGTCCGGCTCCTCAATATTTTACCACAAGGTCGCATCCGATCCCAAAGCGAAAACCGTTGTGAGTTAACTGGACCTTCCTGAGACCCTTTGCAGCTAGGGGAGGGGTTTTTTATAGTGGGAAAGGTTTGCAGAATCCCTGTAGGCTTGGGATTGGCTGCCCCCTATGGGGTGAGGGGGTTGTCTGCTTCTGATTGACTCCTCTTGTTAGGGGGAGGAGTCCAAGGTGTCTCAGGGAGAGGTCACTACTCTAGACTAGAGGTTACTGCTGCCTACTCAGGGATTGGCCAGTTTTTCCTGCTCAGGGATTGGTTGGTTTCGTGTCAGCTAGAGGTGGCTCTGATTTCAGGGCCAAACTGTGTTTCTTTCTCTGGTCCTTTTTATCTTTTAGGCTCTAATTTTAGGGCCAAGGTGAATTCCTTTAACAGGTTCTGGTTCTAGG
>NC_022016.1:50610852-50618110 GCF_000317375.1 Microtus ochrogaster | reverse complement strand
CCCCCCCCCCCCCCCGCTGTCTCAGGTCCCAGATCCGGGGTGTGTTTCTTTCCCTGGCTCTGGGTTCAGAGTCAGGGTGCTTGGGGATCGTGCTATGGCTACAGATCTTCCGGGGGTCTGGGTCTCTCATGCACAGCTAAAGTCTGTCTTGTCTCCTGGTCCACAGCCTCCTTCCAGCTCTCATCCCCGGGGCATAACATAGTCCCAGGTATGGAAAAGATTCTTGTTTGGGACGAATGAGGGACGACAGCACAAACACTGTGGCTGTATCGCTCTCAAATAGGAAAGGTGGCCTAAGGCAGCCACAGGTTACCAAGCTATAGGAGGAAAAGGCTTGGGCAACAGGACGGCCATTTTGCAGGAAAAAAAAAAAGAGAGAAAGTAGCTGACTAAGGTCCAAGGATTTCCTGTGAATGATTCCCAAGCTGATCAGGTCAACACTTCCATTTTACCTGTGTGGAGAGGAAGCCCCAAAGGAAAAAAGTGGCCTCCACCCCCCTCCTCCCTTTCCAACCCTTCAGTCCATTAACCTGGAGCACGGAAGCCTTAAGGTCAAATTATAGAGACAGACGTCAGAAAAAGCAGAATTCTGTGTGTTTATTGGCCATAAACTCTCCACTTCCCCCTCGTGTTGAGTGGTCTAATCACACACCCTCCCCTAAGAACTACAAGGATAGGAAACAAAGGCATGACAATCTTCCCAACGCTGGGCTACACTCTGGTCCGAGGTCAGCTCCTCTGGTGCCTAACAGAAGTCACACTTGCCTCTCATCAAGTCTTCCTCTGCTCCATCCTCGGCTGAGGCAAGTAAACTAGACACTAAGTGCTCGTGTTGGAGTGGGGAGGCTGGACCAGCTTTTAGTCCAGCATCCAGCCTGTCACCATCAGGAGGAGCAAGATGGACATCCAGGCTCCTGCGGGAAAGAAAGAAATGATTACGAAATAGACTAAGGGGGGCTGGAGAGGTGGCGCAGCAGTTAAGAGCACATAGCTCCTGCAGAGATCCTCAGCTTGGTTCCCAGCAGCCACATCAGACAGCTCACAGTAGTCTGTAACTTCAGTCCCAGGGCAGTCGGTCACCTCTGACCTCCATGGATGCCAGCACTCACGTGCATATCACACAAGCATGTATACACAGAATTTAAAATAAAAATAAGTATTCAAAGTGGGATTTGAGGAGCTTTCAGAGTCTATGAGCCTTTTTAAATATTTCTTTTTATTCCAGTTATTATGTGTGCATGTTGTGGTGTACACGTTGAGGTCAGAGGACATATTCTTGGGTCCCCTCTATCCACACATGGGTCCCAGAGATAGAATTCAGGCCATCCAGCTTAGCAGCAAGTACCTGTACTCACAGAGCAGCCTCAGTTAGGAGTGTTATTAAACACACTGCTGTTTTTTTTCTTTTTCTTTGAGACGCATGGTCCAGGCTGGCCTCAAAGTTGCTCTGTAGCCAAGGGTGGCTTTAAACACCTAACTCTCTTGCTTGCACCTCCTAAGTGCCGGGATTCCAGGGTAAGCCACCACACCTGGCTTTATGTGGAGCAGGGTCTGCTATCTTGAACAGGCTGACTCAAAGCTTCTGGGCTCAGGCATGCTCCATGGTGCCCAGGGCACTTGAAAGCTTCAACCCTTACTCGGAATTATTTCTGGGTAGTTTCAGATTTTTTGAGGCCGGATAAAGCAACAGCCTCACATTAATTCTGCCATATATTACTCTAGCTGAGAGAGGTTAATTGACTTCTTGGCCACAGAGCTCAGGAGAAGAAACAGCATCCAAACTCACCAGCAGCCTGAGCGTGTCACGTGAGAACTTACTTCATTAGAGCGATCCTCTTGTACTAACCTGCTCTGCTCCTGCTGCTGGAGGCTCTGGGCTCTGCAACCACACGAAAAGAGAGATTGAGTTCCAAGTGCCCCGGACATGGCCAGCACTCACCTACCGTTCCACCGGGATTAGACAAAAGAGGCTGGCAGATTTTGGAAAACTGGGACTCAGAAGGATGAGATATTCTGGAATTCCCAAAAGCGTGGGATTTCCAGCGAGGGCAAAAGGACTCTTACAGACTAGAAAGGAGAGAGAGTACTGGGCCAGGAGTAATGACCAAAGAGAGCCTGGCGTGAAAGACAGCATGAGCAGAGTGGGTTGCTTGGCAGGAAAGGAGATAGTGTCTGAGTGGCTGGAGTGATGGCTCAGTGGTTAAGAGCACTGAATGCTCTCTCAGGGGATGCAGGTTCGATTCCCAGCACCCACAAAGTGACTCACAATTATCTGTGACTCCAATTCCAGAGGATCAAATGCCCTTTTCTGGCCTCGAGTGGACACCAGGCACACAGGTGGTCCACAGGCATACATGTAGACAAAACACTCATACACGTAAAATTTAAAAACATGTTTTAGAGAGACGCTGGAAATGAAGATGGCCCAGACCTGAGAGTGGCATGATGGGTTAGTGTTGCCAACCTGGCAGAATCTAGAGTCACCTGGAAGATGGGTCCCTTGGGCATGCCTGTGTGGAAGTATCTCGATTACATTAGTTGATGTGGGAAGAATCATCTTAACTGTAGTGAAGCCACCAGTTCTCTGGGCAGGGGACCCTGAACTGTTGAAAATGCAGAAAGTGAGTTTGAGCACTAGCGTGTGTTTCTAGCTCTCTGCTTCCTGGCTGCAGATGTGAGGTGAGAAAGCCAGCAATCCTGCTGCCGTGATCCCCTGACACACTGCACGGGACCCTTGAACCATGAGCCACAGGAAACTTTAAGCTGTGTCTGTATGTGTGATTTCCCACAGTAACGGGCAGAGAAACTAAGATGAGCGCAAAGAGGCCAGGGTGGTTGCAAGGACTTGTCCAGAGAGAGGGAGAATGTGGGCTCAGAGAGGACCCTGGGTACAGGGGAAGAGTGTGAAGACACAAAGGTGAGGGGCGACTCAGAGGAAGGTCAGGGTCTCAGGACAACACATTAGGAAGGTCTTGGCAGAGGAGCTGGGGCCGCCCTCCAAAGGTCCATCCATGTACCGCTTATTCGGAGAGGCCCAAATACGATCCACTTGCTACCGCCAGGTTCCAGATGGGTCCCAACTCGAGAGTCCCAGGGTGAATTTCTCCGCAGGGAATTCTTCCCACTACAAGACTGTAGGTGACAGGACAGTGTGGGGACTTTCCCCAGGACCTCAAAGACTCGTGTTCCACTACCCCACAATTCAAATAAGCTTTCCCATTTCCACCTACAAGATCTAGGGCTTCAAATGCCCCTCTTTAAGTCTTCCCCAGCCCAGGCAGTCCCGGGAAAAGGAGGCCAGCACACAATCACATGACCACCCTCGGTCTAGTCCCGGCTGCATGGCTGGGCTTCAGGAACCCCACTCACCGGCTGGCATGGGCGGGACGCTTGCTTGTCACAGAGGGTCACTTGGGCGTGTAGGTAGAGCAAGTCGCTATTAAAGAATCGTGACAGAGTGAAGGCCAGTGTCACCTGTACGGAGGCTCCATTGTTCAAGTCCTGGAGCAGCCGGTCCCCGACTGGGCAGCTGCGGGGAGAAGGCCCTAGTGCTGATCTTTGGGACCCAGGCTTGGGACCCCAAGTGTCAACACACAAAGTTTGATTTCGGCCACTTTAACGTGTTCTGTGTAATTGTGGGTGCTCCTGCTGAGAACTAACTTTACACAGATTAATTTCATTCCTACAACCATATTCTGAGGATGACCATACTTTTGACTGCTTCCCATTTTTAAGTGTTTATTATCTTATGCCTGCCCATGTCTGTGCAGCAAGGAAGTACAGTTCCCACGGAGGTCAGAAGAGGGTGCTGTTCCATCACCTGGAATTGGAGTTACAGATGGTTGTAACGCCATGTGGGGGCTGTGAACCCAACCCAGGTCCTCTGCAAGAGCAGCCAGTGCTTTTTAACTGCTGAGCCAGCTCTCCAGTCCCCTACCCTTCCCTTTCTTTTTTTAAAAAAAGGAGGAAACCTAGGTTTGGAGATGTTAGGTAGGTCCTCAAATTTGGGCCAGGGTGTTCTAGCATGATGCTGGCCCCCGGTGGGAACCCCAGAACCTCAGGAATAGAGGAAAAGCTTATTACAGGCTAGGGCAAATTCAAGAGTGTGTTCCGGGACCACATTGAGCATGACCAGCCCTTGGTCACACTCAGCCCTCTGCTCTCATCTGTGCAGTGGAGAAAATAATCCTTCCTGGGATGCTTTGTGAGCTGATGAGCAATCCCTATGCTTCTACGAAAACTATTGTCAATATTATTGAAATTTGATATGGAAGTAAGACATATTCTCTCTCTCTCTCTCTCTCTCTCTCTCTCTCTCTCTCTCTCTCTCTCTCTCATGTCTCATTGTGATTCAGGATATCAGGTATGCACAAGCTGTCCTGGCTCTATGTAGCTGAAGGCAGCTTTTACTTCTCAATCACTCTACATCTCCCTTCTAATTGCTTAGGTTACAGGCATGCACCATCATACCCAGTTTTTATTTTATTTTATAATTATGTTTTTTAAAAAGGTCTTGCCATGCCAGGTAGTGATGGTGTACGCCTTTACTCCCAGCACTCAGGAGGCAGAGACAGGCAGATCTCTGTGAGTTTGAGGCCAGCCTAGTCTACAAGAGCTAATTTCAGGACAGGCTCCAAAGCTACAGAGAAACCATGTCTTGAAAATAAAACAAAATAGAACAAAACAAAAAAATAGGGTCTTGCTGTCTTACTTGTCTAACCTGATATTCTAAGTAATTCCTCAATCTCCCAAGTACTTGGATTTGGGGCATAAACCAGCACACCCGACTAAGAGGCTCAACTCTGACCCGACTGTGCTCAACACTCAACACAGTCACCTCCCATGCACCTGAAGTGAGTCTTAGCTTCTCGTATAAGATGCTAATCAAAATAGAACTATGTCACAGTGTGTGGTAAGATTTAAATTAATTGATAAGCATGATGTGATTCAAACTACATCCAGCATGACATAAATATTATTTGTAAATAACTAAATTATTAGCTGTCGTTAGCTATTCCATGTAGTCTACTTCAATAACAACATAGCATATGGCACTCTGGCATGGTAATGCTATATTTCTAAATCTCATCATAGGTCCTCAATACCTGTCTGGGTGAACGAATAGAAGAAATGAATCTCACCTATTGACTGTGAGATCTTGAGCAGGTTTAATCTCCCTGGGCCTCAGTTTACTCATCTGTAAAATGCGGCTGAATGCATTCGCTCAACCAGCATTCCCCGATCACTTCCTTCCTCCCCCACTTTGTTTGCCAGAGATACTGAAAAGAATGGGGGGGGGGGTCTGTGCTCATGGGAACAAAGTACCTGCCTAAGTCACAGACCAAGAGCTGGAGCCTGATTGGTCCTTACCTCTCATTCACAAAATGATAGGTGGCCTTAGCCACTATGTTGGAGAGGTTGTCACTGGCAAAGACCTCATTAGCCACCAGCGCAAACCGGTCAGGATCACTGCTGGTGGATTTGAGGACCACGTAGAGGGGCATGCCCACGGGAGCTGCACGGTCCTGGAGTGGTTTGTGGAGTTGAAGGTCTGTGAAGACACTCAGGGTGATGACAGTCTCTCCAGTGCCAGGAATATGGATAGTGCTGAATCCAAAAAGAAACAAGAGTTAGCCCTCAGAGGGAAGGGGGTGGGTAAAGGGCCCTATTGTACAGCCAGAGGATCTGAGATCAAGCCCAGGCATAATGGCGTGCTTGCGAACTTACTGCTAGAGAGACAGGCAGACCCACAGGGCTTGCTGGTCAACCAGGCTAGCCCTGCTTGATGAGTATGAGACCAATGGGAGATGCTGCCTTAAAGAATAAGGGAGGGCCGGGCGGTGGTGGTGCACGCCTTTAATCCCAGTACTCGGGAGGCAGAGGCAGGCGGGTCTCTGTGAGTTCGAGGCCAGCCTGGTCTACAGAGCTAGTTCCAGGACAGGCTCCAAAACCACAGAGAAACCCTGTCTCGAAAAACCACAAAAAAAAAAAAAAAAAAAAAAAAAATAAGGGAGGGAACTCTGTGAGGCAGCTTCCATGAGGTCACCATCGGTGGTTGGAGGGGCCTTCGTGATGAAGTAGTGTTTGGGGGTCTCCAATAAATATATAAAAGCAAGAAAAGATGGCCGGGGAGGAGCAAACCTGGTCACCTTCCTCATGGACCACATAAACTATGAAGTGTCACTTCATAGGTCCCCAGACCTTGGCAGGTATCTAACCTCATGGTAATTTACATAAACAACCCATAGCTTATCTCTTCCCAGAAGCATCCCGTTTCTCTGTCCATGTAAGAGATGCTTACATATGGTGGGTGAGCGTGGGGGCCGATTTCTCGAGAGTGTTGAGGCTTTGGCTAGATTCAAGGTAGCAGTGAGAACTTGGGGGTGGCCTAGCTGCAGAGACAGCTGGTGGGACACAACTCACGGAATGAAGGCCTCCTGGTAGGAGACGGGCTTGCTGACGTTCACCACCAGGGGGTACGCACAGCTGAAGTGGAGCACTCTGGAGCCAGAGCCAAGGCGAGCCTGTTCAAGGTGCACATTCACAGAGTGCAGGGCATGGCTGACGTTGGTCTAGAAAAGACAGGTAGGTGAGCAGACACTACCCACAAGTCCCTGGGGTCAACACCTCCCATCCTCTCTGGCAACAAGGTGTTTATTTCGATAAAAGCTGTAGCCGAAGTTCTTTGAGCCTGGTTCTCTGGCTTGAACACAGCTCTCCTTTATTGGCCCCATTTTATAAAAGGGTAAAAGAAGGCTCAGGAAGGTTAAAAGATGTCCTCAGCAAGTGACAGCTTAAATCCAGCAGCACTCTGACTCCAGGGACCATCACTTTATCCCCCCAGCCATGGTTCTAAGTTTCTTCTCTTGAGATGGGGTCTCATGTAGACCAGGCTGGTCTTTGTGACTATGTAGCTGAGGATGGTCTTGAACTCCTGACATGTCTGGTTCCACCTCCCAAGTACCAGGATTAACAGTTTATGTCACAATGCCCAATGTCTATGGTGCTGGGAATTGAACTCAGAGTTGCCAATGGAGGTTCTTACTCCATGGTCCTAAAATGTTAATATTTATTTTATTTTACTTTATTTTGAGACAAGGCATTATGTAGCCCAAACTAGTGTTCAACTATGTACCCAAGGATGGTCTTGAACCCTCCCCTGCCTCTGCTTCCCAAGTGCTGAGCCTATCTGCACACACCACCGCATCTGGGCTGTTTTTATTTTTGTTTTGTTTTGTTTTTAATTTATTTATTTATT
>NC_022016.1:50604958-50608447 GCF_000317375.1 Microtus ochrogaster | reverse complement strand
GTCAGGGAGGGCTCCGTGTCCTGAAAGCCCCAGGAGTCAGTCTCAAAAAAATAAAATAAAACTAGTATCTGAATGCTGGTGCAGGCATGTAATCCCAGGACTCGGGAGGCTGAGGCAGGAGGATTACCTCAAGTTCCAACTGTAATTTGGGAAAATCCCTTAGATTCTCTGAGCTATGGATTCCTCATCTATAATGAGAACTTCTCAAGATTAGAACCATTAAAAATAAATTGATAGGCATGGCATTTGGACAGAAATCAGTAAGAAACTGCTTGTGGTTGCTCTTTTAAAGTGTTTTGTGGCTGAGAGTTTGGGAACCTGGACCCCAATTCAGCAAATACAGCACATGTAAAGGCATTCCCATTCTGGAGACAGATTGGCCATTTTCTTCAACAAGACTGGTCTGATGGCTAAGATTTGAGACCTCCCAAGACAAGAGTTACCCAACCTCTCCAGTCTCAGCTCAGTCTCCAGAGCCTTCCCAACCCCGCCCACAAGCTTCCTGGCCCCGCCCCCACAGTTTTCCCAGCTCTGCCCCAGGACTTTCCCCTTTCCCTAGAGTTGAGGGTCAGCTTACAGAGATGTGGAGTCCACAAGTTCCTTCCTTCTTCTCCAACTGAAAGACCTGGACCCGGTGACCCTGGTCTGTTGTATTGGTACTGGAACACCCCGAGAAGACATCTTTCTTCAGGACCCAGTGCTGGTGCTTCAAGAAGCAACTCCTCAGAGCCACCTCAATGACCTCTGGTTTGCAGTGCAGGGTCCCTATCTCCTTGGATAGTTCTGCAGGGGAACAAGAGCCAGGGGCGGGGTCTCTTGAGGATCCTGGGATGATACCATGAGAAGGAATAATTTTCCTCAGGTGGGTGAAGAAGACGGGGGATATTTGCCCACTCTCCACTCCCTTAAATACAGCCAGCAAAATGGTTCAGTAGGTAAAGGCTTGCCATGGAGACCTGAGTTCAATTCCCAGGGCCCACAGAAAGGTGAAAGGAAAGGAGTGACTTCACAAAGCTGTCCTCTGACCTCTTCACCATAGCAAGTGTACCCCCAATACACACACACACACACACACACACACACATACACACAATGCACACATAATAATTGTTAAAATTGTAAACATGTCTGGGTGTGGAAGTGCACGCCTTTCATCCCAGCACTCAGGAGACAGAGGCAGGTGGATTTCTGTGAGTTTGAGGCCATCCTGGTCTAAAGAGTGAGTCCAGGACAGCCAGGGCTACACAGAAAACCCTGTCTCAACTCCCCCCCAACACACACACATACAGATCTCACACATGTCTTGTAGGATCCTGATCCTGGCCCTCACAGGTCCTTAAGATCTCTTTTCCCAGAATTAGTGCCTGGGTCACAAAGCGTCTGCGGGAGCTGGGAAGGAGCTTTGCTGGCAGAGAGCTTGCCTGCCATCATTTGATCTCCACTGCCACATGATAGGGCATGATGGCGGCCGCCTGTAATCCCAGAATTTAGGAGGCAGAGGCAGGAAGATCAGGAGCTGAAGCTCGTCTTGTCTTCAGTGGTCAGGGCAGCTCTGGACTAAGAGAGCTTGACTAAACAACAAAGCTGGGGTGGGGGGGGGGATGAGGCTCCCGTCTTGGAGCCAGGTAGCCTGAGGGTCGGGCAGTGGATACAGGAATACACGAAGCCTGGAGGCAGAGCCAGAAAGGTAAGAAGAAAAGAAGGAGGTGGCTCCGTGTTCCTGCCACACTCTTCAATTTTCAGCCCCCAGGGAACCAAGGAAGCCTGGTCTGGGCCTCAGTGAAAGAGACTGACTTTGGCGAAGGCAGCTGGTATCTCTAACTTGTCTGGCAAGATTGGGGTTTCAAGGGGTTAATTTGTTTATTCTCCAATTTTTCTCTCATTCCAAGCTGGACGCTAGAACCTGGTGTGTGTGTGTGTGTGTGTGTGTGTGTGTGTGTGTACCAAAGCTGGGCAGGTCATATATGCCTGTAATCCCCATCAGTACCTGGACAGCAGTTCGGGTCCTGGGGGCTGCAGGCTGGGGCTGGGGCAAGGTAGATGGTCTCATCTGCTCAGCCAACTCTGAATGGACTCATTCCATGCTCATGTCTTACCAGCTTCTTTGAACAGGGTTCCGCTGAGCCTTTTCAGAGTTCCCTGACTGCACTTGTCCTAGCCAGTTATCTGGTTCGTTCATACATGTTATTCATGTTATTTACATATTTACATCCATGCACATAAATTAAAATCAAAGAGAAAGAGGAGGAGGAGGAGGGGAAGCAGCAGCAGCAGCAGCAGCAGCAGCAGCAGCAGCAGCAGCAGCAGCAGCAGCAATAATAGACTTCCTGGAAGGATTATTCAGACTTACCCAAGTGGGAATAGTAGCTCTTGTTGCACATACAGCCTCTGGTGCTGTCTAGATACTCATCCAAAGCACAGGCACCACCCCCTGGACCACTACTTTGGCTTGAGCTGGGGGGTGCTGGACTGGTCCCAACTATAGTGGAGGATTTGGTTGTCTCTGAGCCGTTATGGACAAGGCCTGTGGGATGTTCAGGTGACTGGGCTGTACCAGTGCCTATGCTTGAGTCTGTCTGTGCTGGCTGGGAAGGCGTCTGTGTCACAGAGCTGTATGGGTCTGGTGGTTTGCTTGTTGTGGGGGTTGTCGCTGGGGTTGGGGGTACAGCTGCAGTGTCTTGTTCCTGAGTCTCAGCTATGGCTGTACTGAGAACAGTTGTCCTCAGGGAGGCTGTGGTGGGTAAAGAGGTGTTTGTAACTGCCATGGTTGTCGTGGGTAAAGGTTCGTGTGTGTCCCTGGCTTTGTCCAGCGTTGATGAGGGTGGAGTTAAAGCTGACTTCTCAGGAGCAGTAGGTGTCCCAGTTCCGGATGTTGGGATGGCTTCCTCTGGTGTGCTTAATATTTTTAATGCCATTGAAGGTGTTGCCATGGTCCCGTCTGTGTCCCTGGAGCTTGGGGGCACTGATGATCCCGTTCCAGTGGACTTTGGTGGTGATGGAGTTGTGTCTAGAGTCATGCCAGCATCAGAGGTCATCAGTGCTGGCTGGGAAGGCGTCTGTGTCATAGAGCTGGGCTGTGGGTCTGGTGGTTTGCTTGTTGTGGGGGTTGTCGCTGGGGTTGGGGGTACAGTTGCAGTGTCTTTTTCTTGCATCTCAGCTGTGGCTGTGCTGAGAACAGTTGTCCCCTGGGCGACTGTGGTGGGTGAAGAGGTGTTTGTAACTGCCATGGTTGTTGTGGGTAAAGGTTCGTGTGTGTCCCTGGCTTTGTCCAGTGTTGATGACAGTGGAATTTGATTTAGTTGTGGGGTCTCAGCTGAAATGGCCAAGCTGAATAAAGCTGTGGTTTTGGATGTCACTATCGATTCCTTTACTGCAGAGGTCATTATGGAATCTGACAGTGACATGCTCTTAGTGACTGTCATGGCAGGGGTGTGTACTGTTGATGTCATCTGTTCTGTGGGCCCTGCTGTGCCTCTGCTCTGGGGTGAC
>NC_022016.1:50604518-50604858 GCF_000317375.1 Microtus ochrogaster | reverse complement strand
GAAGAGTAGGTGATGTCATCTGTTCTGTGGGCCCTGCTGTGCCTCTGCTCTGGGGTGACGCTAGAAGAGTAGGTGATGTCATCTGATCTTGGGACTTAGATGTTGGTGTCTCAGTCACTGACGAGCTGTTGGGTTCTTCTGTGGAGTTGTGGCCTTTCGTACTGTGAGGCAGACTTGAATTTGTAGATGGGTAGGGCAAACTTCCTTTACTCACAGAGCTCTCTGTGGAGGGTGAATCTGAGGCAAGCACCCAGACTGAATCACCACCTACAGAAATGACAACAGCAACAAAAATAAAGACACCAACCACCATGCCTTCCTTTCCCCCCAGTGCTCTGCC
>NC_022016.1:50603150-50603886 GCF_000317375.1 Microtus ochrogaster | reverse complement strand
GCGCTCCCCTGATGGGTTTCAGATGCTGGCTGAAGAGCTTACTGTGGCCACTTTCCTAACTGCCTTTGAAATACTCACCCTCCAACCCAGGCACAAGTGTAGCTCTCGCTCATCAAAGGAGCTTTTTATGCAGCAGATGGACACCGTTACCAGAAAGTCACAACCGGGCAAAATGCAGAGAACTGACCTTGGAGTGCCCAGCCCCAGTGGCTGCACCTGAAACACACCCCTTCACCCAAGGCCAGAGAGGAGGGTGCAGAAAGATTGGAAAGTGTCTACTCGAGACAATGTCTTCAAAACAACAAAAGGACACAAAGTGAAATAAGGAGGAAGGGTCTGGGAGGAGTGAGGGAGGGGAGGTGACATAGTCTATAAAAGTCTCAAAGAATAAATCTCTTAATTTTTTAAACTGCTGCATGCCCGAGAGAGGAGAGTTTGTAACTGCGTGCGAATCTCCTTCAGTTAACAGCTACTCCGGGGTGGGTGAGAATCCGGTTAGCAAATGTGGAAACCGGTTCTGCTTTAATTTTGCAGTGTGGGAATCAAACTCAAGGCCTTGTGTACATTAGGCAAGTGTTCTTTTTTATTGGTCGAGAGAGGATCTCACTAAGAACCTAAACTGGCCTGGGGTCTGTGGCTACCTTCCTGCCTCTGCCTACTAAGTTCTGAGGTTGTAAGGTACTTGGCACCATGACCAGCTTTTTGGGTTATTGTTTTGGTTTGGTTTTGGTTTTTT
>NC_022016.1:50579786-50601055 GCF_000317375.1 Microtus ochrogaster | reverse complement strand
TGATCTAGGACTGTAATCTGTGAGTCTACCCCTAAATAAATAACCCCTTATTATACGTAATTCTGAACTAGTGTGGGATTATTTCCTCTCTACCATATGTACATGGCTTCTTGGGTTTGAACTCAGGTTGTCAGGCTAGGCAGCAAGTGATTTTATCCACCAAACCACTGAACCAACCATTCCTACTTTGTATCTAGTTACTTATTTATGTATTATTTGAGACGGGGTCTTTCTATGTATCACAAGCTGGCTTCAAACTATGTAGACCAGGCTGAGCTTCAAACTCATAGATATTCGCCTGCCTCTGCCTCCTGAGTGATGGGATTAAAGGCCTGTGCCACTATACCCAACATTTTTATGTGTATACATCTTTTCCTGTATGTATGTGCACCATGCATGTGCAGTGTTCTTAGAGACGAGAAAGGGGCATTGGAACCCCTGGAACTGAAGCTATAGACAATTGTGAGTCCCCATGTGGGTGCGTGCTGGGAACCAAATCCAGGTCCTCTCCGAGAGCATCAGTGCTCTTATGGCTGAGCTCTTCAGCCCTCTATGTTGTTTTCATGCTGGATTTATTCCTTATTTAATATGTTTGTGTGTTTTTCCTGCATGTATATGTGTGCCTGGTGCTGTTGGTGGTCAGACGAGGATGTCAGCTCCCCTGAGACCCGCACACACGCTGAACCCACAGGCGGCTGTGGGTGCTGGGAACTGAACCCAGGACCTCTGGAAGAGCAGTCTCCATGCTCTTAACCACTGAGCCATCTCTCCAGCCCCATTCTCCAGCCCTGCTGTGGTTTTTCTTTGGTTTGGTTTGGTTTTTGTTCGTTTGCTTCATGTGTGTAGATGTTCCACTTGCTTGTAAGTCTGTGCACCGTGCGTATGTCTGGTGCCCATGGAAGCCAGAAGAGGGTGTTGGATCACCTGAATTAAAGTTACAGATGATTGTGAGCCACCTAGAGGATGCTGGGAATCAAATCCAGGTCCTTTACAAGAGTAGCAGCCAGTGCTCTAAACTGCCGAGCCATCTCTTTAGCTCCTATTTTTAAAGATTTATTTATTTTATTAAAGATTTATTTATTTATTATGTATACAGTGTTCTGCCTGCATGTATGCCTGCATGCCAGAAGGGGGCACCAGATCTCATTATATATGGATGTGAGTCACCACTCAGGACCTCTAGAAGAACAGCTAGTGCTCTTAACCTCTGAGTCATCTCTCCAGCCCTATGGGCTTGTATTAAACAAAGTAGAATAAATAAATCTTTATTAAAAAAAAAAGACAAGGCCTTAAAAAGCTTACTTTGTATATAGGGCTAGCCTTGAACTCACTGTGAGCCCAGGGTGGCCTTAAATTCCCTATGGTCTCTCTCACTGAATTCCTTCTTTTGCTTTGTTGAGACAGGCTCTTACGGATCTGAGGCTGGCCAGACTACATGGCAGAGGATGACCTTGATCCTCCCGCATCTACCTCCTGAGTGCCCACCGAGACTGGCTTTCCGTGTTTGATTTCTTGATAACTTGTTTGAACTTAGTTGAACTAGAGGCTCAGTGGTTAAGAGCACCGATCCCCAAAACACCCACATTCAGTTCTGAGCATCCACATGGTGGTTCATAACCATCTGTAAGTCTAGTCCCAGGTGAGCTAACACCCTCTTCTGAATGCCAAGGGCACCAGGCACACACGTGTTGTGTTGTACACACATACATACAAATACTCATACACATTAAATAAATAAATAGATAAATCTAAAACTAAAGCAACATGGGGGCTGGAGAGACAGTTTAGCCAGTAGGAGCACTGTCTGCTCTTCTCGAAGACTTGGGTTTGGTTCCCAGGGCTCACAAAAGTGTTACGCAGAATAATACAAGCAGGCTGGGGACACAGCTCAATGGGAGAAAGTTTATTTTGGTAACCTTGAGGCCTTGGCTTCAATCCTTAGTAGCATATACACCAGTGGTTCTCAACCTTCCTAAAGCTGCAGCCCTTTAAACACAGTTCCTCACGTTGTGGTGACCCCCCCAACCCTAAAATTATTTTTGTTGCTACTTCATAACTGTAATTTTGCTACTGCTATGAATCATAATGTAAATATCTGTGTTTTCTGATGGTTTTAGGTGACCCCTGTGAAGGTTATTTGACCCCCCCAAGGGGTCGTGACCCACAGGTTGAGAACTACTGACACAAACAAAAGCCAGATGTGGTAGCAGATGCTATAGTCTAGCACCTGGGAAGCAGGGGAGGTGTGCCTTGCAGCAAGTTTGGGGCCAGCTCGGGCTACATAGCAAGACCCTGTATCAAAACACAAAGAACAAACAAAACCCCCAACAAACTAAGCTGGGCATATGGGATAAACTTTCAATCTCAGCATGGGGAGGCAGAGGCAGGCGTATATCTGTGGGTTCCAGGCTAGCCTAATCTACAAAGTAACCCTTTCTCAAACAAACAAATAAAGCAAAAACAAAGTAAACCACCCCCAACAATTTTACTTCTTAAATTTATTTTTTCAACGCGGCCATCGGTAAGATGATTTATCAGGTAAGAGTGATGCCTGAGTTTAATCCCTGTATCCCAGTAGAAGAGAACTCACTCCTGAGGTTTGTCATCTGACTTCCTTCACCATGGTGCACTCCGACTTCAACAAACACACACACACACACACACACACACACACACACACACACACGGTGGGGAATGATAATAGTGGTAGTCATAACAATATTTTTTTAAAAAGCATATCACTTGACTTCTGTAACTGAGCCATGATGATGCACTCTCAGCCTGTACCCCTCCTCTCTCTGTCTCTCTGTCTCTGTCTCTGTCTCTCTCTGTCTCTCTCTGTCTCTGTCTCTGTCTCTCTCTCTCTCTCACACACACACACACACACACACACACACACTAAAATAAACATGTTTTAAAGCACTGGTGGTTATGGATGTTCAGCATCTTTCCCTCTCATTTGTCCGGAGTGGAAATGATACGCTGTTTTTTCACTGAGGTGACTCCTGCTATTTCTAGAAAACAGATCGTGGAAACTAAGGCTGAAACAGGGAAGGCATCCGTCCAAGGTCACACCCAATTGGGTGATGCTGCATTTGAAACCAGACCATCAGACCCCTCACTCTGCTTTCTCAACTGCGCTGTGAAGCCCTACAAAAACATCACCCAATTTCCAAGGCTGAGCTGGCCACTCTCCCTTGAGAGGAAAGCCCTTACACACATGCTGAACTAGATCCCCAGGGCACCTTGTTCTTTCCCCTGGGCAATGGGCAGAAACGGGCCATCACCTGATGCGCTGCTCTAGATTCCTAGCAATTACCCAAGGGCTGATTCAGGTGCTAGCCCTCCTTCCCATCAGTACTCTGAAGAGGCACTGGCCTGCCCCCCTCCTGGCCCACCTCTACTCTGACATCTCCCTTGTGTACAGAGCTGAGGGGTCAACACAGGGCAGCAGCTGCCTGGGACGCTTACAAAGAGTAGGGAGGCTTGGAGTGGGGACTGATTCTATGATATATTTCTTTCTCTTTCTTTTTATTTCTTAACAAAACTTTATTCAAAATTACAACTAAAGTGTACCCACATAAATTTTGCAGAATATATTTCACTGGGAATGAAATGTAAATATTCTTTTTTGTGAGACAGTCTCCATCATTTGAACATAACTGTAAATCTATATAATGTGAGTCCTATAAACATACCAAGGAACTTTTAATATTGTTTAATTTTTTTTTTTAAGAAAACAAACTATCTTTTTTTCATTTTATATACCAATCCCAGTTCCCACTCCTTCCCCTCCTCCCTTTCCCTCCACCCCTCTCGCTCCCCCATCCACTCCTCAGAGAGGGTAAGGCCCATTGCTTTGGGGAAGGTCCAAGGTCCTCCCCACTATGTCTAGCCTGAGCAAGGTATCCATCCAAAGAGAATGGGTTCCAAAAAGTCAGTACAAGCACTAGGAATAAATTCTGGTGCCACTGCCAGTGGCCCTGCAGTCTGCCCCAGCCATACAACTGTCACCCACATTCAGAGGGTCTAGTCTGGTCCTATGCTGGTTCCTCCCCTGTCCAGCCAGAGTTGGTGAGCTCCCATTAGCTCAGGTAAGCTGTTTTAGTGGGTGTCCCCATCATGGTCTTGTATTTCTTGTGTGACCTTGTGGCTGGCTGGCATTCCACCCCTTGCTCTGGTCTCCATGGCTCACTCAGCATAGTGAGATTCCTGGGCTCACATAGAGGAGCCACAACAGCCCAGGCTAACAGGGCAGGTGGCTTGCTAGAGGGACTTAGGTTTGTATCTGCAAGGGGGCTATCTCCATTGGCTTCGAATGCAGCTTTTTTTTTCCTTTTGGATTTTTTTAGACAGGGTATTCTATGCTCACCTTGACATCTGGATCCTCCACTTCCCCGGGTCTGGGATTACAAACATGTACCACCACACTTGACCTGACTTTATACTTTTTCCAAGGGGGGTCAACCAATTGTCTTCAGGCTTCTTCATACACACGCACACACACACACACACGCAACACACACACACATACACACACACATGACACACACAGTATCGCAGATATTGTTGACCTCTGTTCTTTTATGCTATTTGTTGTTTTTTACTTTTTTAATTCTTTGAGACTGGAGCCTAGGCTGACTTTGAATTTCTGATCCTCCTTCCTCTGCTCCCCAAGTGCTGGGATTCCAGGTTTGTGCTAATACAATCAGCTTCCCTCTCTCCTTTCTTACACACTAGAGTCAACTGATTTTAGACTATAAGCCCCTATTGGGATTTTAGTTGGGTGTAGGCCGAAATTTCAAATTTGGTGAAAATCTTCATGGTGATTGAGATTCCTTGCCTTTAGCGATGGAGTATCTTAGACGCTGGAGTCAGACCTGTGTGATTGGGAGGATGTGGAAATAGATAGGGGTGACTGGAAGCCCCAGTTTCTATGGCGGCAAAGCAGGGATGCTAACAGTGCCTACTTCACTGTGACCCTGTGAGTCTTAAGGCCAGGGGAGCCATCACGCAGTGCTCGGCACAGGCACAGTGGACCCCGCTCTGGGAGTCATCGCTCTCCCAGCCGATGCTGTCACCACACCTACTGATGTGTGTTTCTTCATTGCTTTATCATAGAGGCTCCTGTCCCTGGTCAAAGTTGTGGACCTGAGGAGCTGCTGGTGCACAGAGTGTGGCCTGTATCTTCCCTCATGCTGATCTAGGAACTCAGAACCCAAAATACCTTCCTTTCTCAAACTGTGAGGCGGCAGACGGCTGGTCTTCGTAGAGAAAGACAGAGCAGCTAGGCTGGAACACCTGAGCCCTCAGCCTGCAGGAACAGCCTCAGCTATTAACCTGCCACACTGAAAACCCAGCTATTAGCCTGCCCAGATGGGAAGGACAGACAGAAAGATAGATGAGAAGACAGACGGGATGGAGCAGGCCGACAGACAAAGATACCGCTCTGCAAGAGATGCAAGGGAGAGGCCAGAGGCGCGGAGGTCATTCTGTTTGTAAAACTCCCTGGCGCCTCTACCCCACACCCTTTAGACAGCTGAAGAGGTTAGTTAGGGAGTGGCTGAGCTTCCCTTGGCGACCAGAGAGGTATTACCTGCCTTTTTAGCACTTTCTTCCCGTCTCTGGCCAGTCAGAAAAGAAGCTACAAGTGGAGGGTGGAAAGGGGGTTGGGTACTTACTGGGCAGGTTGAAGGCTCTGTCCCTACTTAGGAGCAGCAGAAGCAGCAGAAACCAATGGCTGCCCATGTCCATGCTGATGGATGGTCGTGGGGGTGTTAGGGAGGAGCTCTGGCCCAAACAAGGGGGACAGACTGCAAGACAGAGTGGTACTGCTGCCACCAGTGTCACCTCTCTGCCTGTTGTCCAGACTGCCCGTGGGCCTCAGGGGGCTTTTTAGTTAGAACCTATGCTGATGCAGTCAGGGGCGGGGTGAGGCAGTGTTTCCCATCAGCTGCAATCAGTGAGCCTCTAGGGACTGCGGTGCCAACTAGTGAATATCCCAAGGCCCTAGCCGTCAGCCTTTCCTAAATAGCAGGGCAGAACTCTGGGCCACACAGTGTCCCCATCACCACCAGCAGCGTGTCTGGGTCACACAGCTTCCCCATCACTACCAGTGGAGTGTCTGGGTCACAGTTTCCCCATCACCACCAGCGGAGTGTCTGGGCCACACAGCGTCCCCATCAGCACCAGCAGAGTGTCTGAGGGTCAGGGATATTGGTCTTCCACTGTCTGGGTTTCCAACTGACACTTGAGCATCCAGATCTTCTGCCTATGCTGATTCAGCTTTCTCTGGGGTGGTCTCAATGAGAATGGCCCCCATAGGTTCATGCGTTAGCATGCTTGGTCCCTAGCCGGTGGAACCATTTGGGAAGGATTAGGAGGTGTGGCCTTGTTGGAAGAGGTGTGTTAGTGGGGGTGGCTTTGAGATTTCAAAAGCATTGCTAGGCAGTGGTGGCACATGCCTTTAATTCCTGCACTTGGTAGGCAAAGGCAGGTGGATCTTTGAGTTCAAGGCTAGCCTGGTCGATAGAGTGAGTTTCAGGACGGCCAAGGCTACACAGAGAAGCCCTGTCTTGGAAAAACAAAACGAACAGAAAAAGAGATTTCAAAAGCCTCCACCATCCCCAGCTACTCCTCCAGCCTCCTCACTACATTGGAAGCCCTTAAGGGATTCATCAGACTAACCCCAAGACTAGTTCTCACTGCGAAGCCCAGGCTAGCCCCTGAGTCTCCTGAGTCCTCCTATCCCAGTCTCTCAGGTGCTGGGATTGAGAGCTACGTCACCACATTCAGCACTAACGAGTGTTTGGTTTGCTTTGTTTGCTTTGTTTTGTTTGAAACTAGACCTCCTGTAGCTCAGGCTGGTCTTCTCCTGGCTGAGTAGCTGAGGATGACCTTGAATTCTTAGTCCTCCTGCCTCAACTTCCCAAGTGCTGGGAATGGAACAAGGTGTGAGCCACCGCGCCCCACGCAAACAGGCTTTTAGGAAGCACAATCTTTCATATCTAGGAAACCAAAGGGAAGGATGCAAAACAGGTTGAGAACAGCCAGTCAGAATAATTGATTATAACATAAAATTTTATTTTTGGTGCGTACAGCCTTACTGGCCTGGCTCTTTTCAATGCTTGGGTCTGCCCAGGCCTCGTCCAGCTCCAGCTGGAGCAGATGTCAGGGATAGTCATCTTTAGGTCACCGCCTGGCTACCCCTTTCTGCGCTCATCCCTGCTGTGGGGTGCTCATCCCTGCTGTGGGGTTTCCATTCTTGCCCAGAATCCTTTGTCCTGACTCCTCCGGACCTCAGGCTCACAGGCATAAGCCCTGCAGATGCTGCCACCGTCCCAGCCCCATGGCCTCTGCCACCCAGGTGGAAGGGAGAGCGATGGGCTCCAGTCAGGGATACAGGAAGATGCAGCAGCTGATCCCGTGTGTGTGCAGGCCGCTTGGCTCCCATGCTGCCTTCTCACAGGCTGAACTTGTGTTTGCTAAGCACATTTGAGCTAGACTCATGAACCTGCAAACCAAAAGGTCTTCTTGTCATTTCACTTACCTGGACGGGACAGACTGCCCCTTCCTCCTCCTGCCTCAACAGCTAGCTGCGCCTGCTGGGTAACTCTGGCACGCCTAGAACCCACTCTGAACTGAGGAGCCCAGGCATTCCCAAGACTCCATTCCCATGAGATAAGAGGCGCTCATATGCACCCTAGATGGGTTGACAGGGGTCCTTTTTCCAATGTGGGACTAAGGGCCTGTTTCCAAGAAAGAGCTGAGCTGGCAAAGCCGCTCTAAGAAAAAGATAGGTCTGTAGGTGCTGGGGAAGGGGAAGAGGGAGGGAGATGGCTCCTGATGGGAGGAAGCAGGGCCTCTCTGACTCGACTTGACCAATGGGTGCCAGTGAGATGAGGGGGGGACTTTAGAGGGTCAACCGGAAAAGGAAGGAAATCTTGACTGTGGTGCCTGTCAGGGTATTGCGGGTGGAGGGGGGGCGGGGAGAAGTTGATTAGGTAGGGAAGGGAATGCGCACCTTTTCCCTGCTGACCAGTGCAGAGATCAAGTCTTGCTGGGTAGCCACCTCACGCATGTCTAGGGAGGACTCGCTGTGGAGGGACAGGGTTTTAGAGGCGTGCTTCTGCAACAACTCCTGTTCCTGCTCCTGGTTGTAACGGATGGAGCGCACCTCCTCCACGATCCTGGGGTAGAAGAGACATTGTGTTCCTCCCCGAAGCCCTTCCGTTTCTTCCCTGGTGCGCACCCTCCTTCATCTTCCCTCCTCCCTCACTGCTTCTGCCGCGTCCCTAAGGGAAACCCAGGCCATGCAGGGACCTCCTGGGAGAAAGGCACGACCTGAAAGGTCAGGACACCAGCTCCTGAGCGGGAAAGCTTGAACTTTGGGCAAGTTACTTAGAAAATGGGCCCGACTGTGGCTAGGCCCCGCTGACTCCCCAGTACCCTCCCTACGTGTTGAGCTCCTCCCGGATCTCTTTGTACTCCATCAGGTTCTCCTGTATGGCTTCAAGCACCAGGCAGAAATTATCGCAGGTCTTTTCCGTGAGGTTGCACAGGGGACCCCCAACCAGCGGCTCCTGGGGGTGACCAGAACCCTCCTTGCGGGCCTCTGTACAATGCACCAAGGGCAGGTCGTCAGCAAAGTCTTCTTCATCTGTACCTGTCTGAGGACGATGATGGAGACGGTAGGCAGCTCAGGGCCACGTGACTTCAGGGAGGCTGAGTCTCTTAGCACATGCCCCTTTAATCCTTTTGGTATTATAACATTTTACCTTATTTTATCTGTGCCTCCAGCAAGCCAGGCTAGCTACCCTACACTGGGTCCGGTCCTCAGCTCCAGTTTATCTTAGCCTCCCTTCCTGGATGTGATGACTCAGTTTCAAGCGGGACATAAGCCCCTCTCGGATCCCTTTGGAAATTCTTGCCCCAACAAACCTTTAAAGCCCTACCTACTCTGGGTGATGATGATCCTGGCTCTCTGACCTTTCCAAAGTACTCGGCTCCATTCTGCACCTTTTAAAAGCAAGTTCTACCAAGTGAATACTGAGGAGCTAACATTTATTAAGTTCATTTTTTTTTCTTTTCCTTCCTTCCCTTTTCCTCCTCTTCCTCCTCCCTCAGTCCCCCACCCTCGTTTTGCTTTTTTCCCCCCTTCGGTTTTTCGAGAAAGGGTTTCTCTGTGTAGCTCTGGCTGTCCTATAGAACTAGCTCTGTAAACCAGGCTGGCTCAAACTCACAAAGATCCACCTGCCTCTGCCTCCTGAGTGCTGGGATTAAAGGTGTGTGCCACCACCACCCAGCTTTGTTTTGCTTTTCAAGATGGGGTTTCTCTGTAGCGTGGCTTGAACTCGCTCTGAAGACCAACCTGACTTTAGGGATTAAAGGCATGCACCGCTACACCTAGCCAATATATGACTGTTTTGCCTGCATGTATGTCAGTAAGGGCACCATGTACATACAACGCCTGTGAAGACCAGAAGGTGGCTATGGCTATGAATACCCTGGAACTGGAGTCACAAACAGTTGTGAGTGGCCATGTAGATGTTGGGACTTGACCCCAAGACCTCTGCAGGAGCAATCAGTGCTCTTAACCACTGAGTCTGATCTCCAGTTCATTTCTTGAGCTCTTACTTGCAAGCACTCATCGGATCCTATATCTCACAAGGGTCCTGGTGAGCGAGTGCTATTATCATTCCCATCATAGGGAAGAACTTCCGAATCCCATTGGGTGAATGCCCTCATGCCACCCCATCGCTCAGCTCTGAATTACCACGGCCCATCTAGGAACCCATACCCAGCCCCCAGGAGCTTCAGCCACTGAGTGGACGTTACAGAGGTGGAGGTCTGGCCTCCAGGTTTTGGATCTGGCTTTCTCCGTGCACTCGAGTGTGCAAACACACACGTACACAAGTCACTCATGCACACATTCTCCTCCCTCCCGTCCTCCCCATCCCATGCACCTCGCTAAAAGTTATCTGACGTTGTTGCCCCTCCTCTCCTATCTTCATCATCTGTTCCAGATTTGTGGTCACGACAACCACAAACAAGTTGAGGCCAATGAAAGCGCCAATGGTGATGAAGATGGCAAAGTAGATGGCACCTCCGACTTCCATGGCAATCTCCTCATCCGTCCTGCGGGTGGCAGTCAGGAGCTAGGTCATTTCCCTAGCCCTTTAAGCCTCAGTTTTCTCATCTCTAAGACAAGGGACTATTTCCCACTCCTGCTGGCTGCAGAAGCAGCTCTTTGACTGAGGCCTGCTGTGCTGCCTGCTAGGCAGCAGAGCCAACACTCAAACCAGCCCTACCAGGAGATTGGTGTGTCAGCATTATAAAGCACAGGCTATGCTTACATATGCTATAAATAGAAGAGCGCTATAGAAGCTTCTAGACTGACCCTCACGGCACTCTATGAGGTAGTCAATATTGCCCTGGAGTCTCTAATTATGAATTCGTAAACTGAAGATCGGAATCCCAGCACTCAGGAAGTAAAGATAGGAGATCAGGCATTCAAAGCTATCCTGGGCTACCTGAGCTCCTGTCTCAAAAACAAACAAACAAAAAAACCAAAAAACAAAACTAGGAGTGAAACTTAGTTGGTCGTGTTTGCCCCGGGTGCACAAGGCCCCAGTACAGCATAAACCAGGGGGTGGTGTATGACTGATCATTTGGGAAGACGTTCAAGGCTATCCTGGGCTATACTAGACTCCACTTCAAAACAAAAGTAAATCAACCCCTCCAACTTATTTTTTTGTGTGTGTGTGTTTGTTTTTGTTTTGTTTTTAGAGACAGGGTTTCTCTGTGTTGCTTTGGAGCCTGTCCTGGAACTAGCTCTTGTAGACCAGGCTGGTCTCAAACTCACAAGAGATCTGCCTGCCTCTGTCTCCTGAGTGCTGAGATTAAAGGCCTGTGCCACCACCGCCCAGCTCCTCCAACTTTTAAAAGCTAGAGGTTGGAGCTATAGCTCTGTAGGAGACGGCTTGCTTAGGAGACTTAAGATCCAGAACTACAAGGTACAAATAAATAAACAAGCCAGTCTTGGTGGCTCACTTCAGTCAGCTCAGCACTTAGCCGACTAAGGCAGGAAGATCACTTCAAGCTTGAGCCCCACGGTGGAATAGTTTGTCTAATGTCACAGGGCTGGTGCAGGGGAAAGGACTCAAAAGCCCAGTGCCACTTCACTGTGCAGTCCACGTAGATTAGACTGCCTCTGTCTCCTCAGTGTTGAGATTAAAGGCATCTTCCACCAAGCAATCAACCATGCTCTGGGCCCTAACACCCCACCTTTTGCTGGTTTTAGTTTGGCTTGGTTTTAGTTTTTGTGGTTTGGGATTTGTTGTTTTTTTTAGTTTTTGTGTTTCTTTGAGACCAGGTCTTACCATTTAAGTCTGGTTGGTCTGAAATTGGCTATATAGATCAGGCTGACTGAGTTCTCACAGAGATCCTCCTGCCTCTGCCTCCTGAATGCTGGGATTAAAAATGTGTGCCAACATATCAGCTTTTTTTTTTTTTTTGATTAGTTCTCAAATTTGCTCAGGCTGGCCTCAAACTGTGCGGTATAGGTGAATGTCACCAATCTTGGTTTGTGTGGTTAGGGGGATTGAACCCAGGCTAGGTAAACACTCTACCGACTAAGCTCCACCCCCAGGTGCCTTTCCTCCCACCCTTCCCCTTTTTTCTTCTTTGAGACAGGGTCTTATCACAGCCCAGGTTGGCTGTACTGAACTTGAACTCCTGATTCTTCTACCTCGCTAGGCTCTCCACTTCCTATGACTGAAGAAACCCTTGGCCTACTTGGCTTTTACTTCACAAAGGGGAGTGGGATGGAATGAAATCGGACTTGAACTTGACAGATAAGAAGCGAAGAACAGAACACAATAGTGGCCTTGGGGAGCAGGTCTGAGAATGAGTGGATTGAACCCCAATTTCCCAGGCCTCTAGGTGGTTGGTTGTGCTCTAGTGTGAGCTGGGGACCACCGAGTAACCTCAGGCACAACCACAGACCTGCTCCCTGGCCCAAGGCCGAGCCACACAGCTATGCCTTGTGCTCCCTGAACAGGGTCAGGCGACCCTGTGACTGTGTGAAGCTTCTGTGGAAAGGTTCAAGTATCGTGATTTTCTTGGATAGTCACTTCCTGTGAGGCCAGTTTCCTCCAAGTCCCAGGGACCCCTCTCACAGATTCCCTCACCTGCCCTAGCCAGAAGGGGAGGAAACCCCAGAACCCCATCTGTACTCACTGGAAGTCACTGTAGATGTCCAGCCAGCCATCCTGGGTGATGCAGATGAAGAGGGTGTACAGTGCAACCCCCATGTTCTGGAAGTGCTTGGGCACGAACGCACCGAAGAGTGTGACTCCAAACACAGAGAATACCTGCCAAAGAGACCACAGCCCACCTGATCTCACCCAGTGACCTTGGAGCTTGACAAGATGCGTAAAGGAATGCCAATAAATGCTCCCAGGGACCCACAAGGACTCCACCCCAAGCCCCTTGCTCTTGGAGGCGTCCATCCCCACCCCTGCCCTGCAGGTTCTGTTTGGGGAAGGAGATAGGCTGGGGCCTAGGAGACACTGACCAGCATGAAGAAGAGGATGAGGGCCACAACGTTGGCCAAGTCTGGCACCGACTGCAGGATGACCCTGATGATCTTGGCTAGGGGCTCCACTGCCATGCACACATGTACCAGCCGAAGTGCCCTGTGGTAGAACCTCTCAGGGGTGCCCCTTGACCCTTCCCAGACCCCTTCTCCTCCTTGTTACCTCCCTTCCACCAACTTCCCAGAGAGGCAGAGCTGAGCCCCAGATGGTAGTGACTGCCTTACTCACTCCTGTGGTCAGGATAGATACCCCTCTTACCTTCAGGGCTCCCAACTCACCTGAGAGTGTAGGTGACGGCAATTATATTAAGTTGTTTTATGAAGAATCCCGTGAACAATATAAAGACAATTATGAAGTTGAGGATATTCCAGCCATCCTGCAAGGGGAGCAGCCCAAAAGGGTCTGTCAAGCCCAGCCCATGGGAGCACCCTGTCTGCCTGCCACAATGGGAGACTCGATGTTCCTCTGAGAACAAAGCTAGCCAGCTGCCATCTCCTGGCTGTCACCCCCAACATGCTGTAAACACATAACCACAGTCCTATACCTATGAAAACAGTCCTTCTCAGAGACGCACAGTGAAGACGCCCCCATACATCCAAAGGTAGCCCTTTAGCCAATGACTTGATCTGTCTAGTTAGGTGACTTGAGAACTCCTGGATGCTCCTGCCTCAGTGTAAAGTGTGACAAACACTATAATTAATAACATTAAAGTACCTTGGCCTGGTGGTACATGTCTTTGGTCGCAGCACTCTGGAGGCAGACGCAATGAGAGCTTTGTGAGTTTGGGCTAGCCTGGTCTACAGAGGGAGTTCCAGGCCAGCTAAAGTTACATAGTGATACCCTGTCTCAAAACTAAGTCATAAATATATAAATACAAAAGAAGTGGAAAACAACTAACAGACCCAGCAACAAGAGACCAGTAGCATAAGCTACAGCCCATTCATCATGCACAAATAAAGAAAGATTACCAGGATCCCGTAAGTACCAGCTAAGAGCCAAGCATTGTTTACAGTAGGCTACAGTCAGAAAAGGGAGTGCTAAAAATACATGCCTCTGCCTAGGATTATAAAGCCCCAGTTGAGAGGATAAACCGGGGTTAGAAGATTACTACAGAGGTGAGCGAAGGCAAGAGGGTGAGGGATCGGACTGGATCCGATCCAGGACTCCATGTGGTTTTCTACAGCATTCTGTTCAACGTGTGACTGAGGTAAACGTTCAAAAGGAAAAGCTCTGTTTTTATGGAAGATGCTCTTCCCCTTGGGAGGCAACCAAATCAATTCAAGTCTTACTCACCTCACTGAGTCTATGCCACACACCACATACACGGGGAGACACAAGGCTGCCTCTCTGTGGAGTCAAGGCCTGGCATCCCAGTCACTCAGGAGATGGAGGTGGTGCAGGTGTGGGGGGGGTGTCACAAGTTCTGGGGATACAACTGTTGTCATGCTGGGTTCATAGACTCTTTTGAGGGAGGTGGATAGAGAACACTCTTTAACTCTGCCAGAGAGAATTTCTAGAACCTAGGAAGGAGACACAGAGCAGCAAAAGCCCAGCCTGGGAGAGGCCTCCCGAGGAGAGTCAGTGTGCGATGTGAGAGCAAGGGAAGAGGGAGGATCAGAGGGGAAGTGTGAAATTACATGAAACCCAAAGGGCAGGGTCCACACGTGAAGGCTTTCGTCCGTCTTCCGGAGATGGCGTCCCACGACCTAGGCCAGGTATCCTTCTACCTCAGCCTCCAGACTGTGCCTGGGCAAGTGGAATCTTACTGGACTAGAGCTGATCACTGGGAGGCTGAGGCAGGAGGATCACTAGAGGTCAGGAGTTTGGGGTCAGCCTGGGCAACTTAGTAAGATCCACAATCAACAAACACTTCATCAACACACAGGGGAGCGGGGAGCTGTGCTGGAATGCTGCCACTCCACCCATCTGTGTGCTGGCTGTGCTTCTTGCTCCCTGAGGTGAGTACTATAGAGCCTATAAAACTTAAAATACAAGCTGGGTGGTGGTGGCAGTGCACGCCTTTAATTCCAGCACTTGTGGCGGGGGGCAGAGGCAATCGGATCTCTGTGAGTTCAAGGCCAGCCTGCCCTACAGAACTAATTTCCAGGACAGCCAGGGCTACACAGAGAAACCCTGTCTGGAAAAACCAAGCCAACCAACCAAACAAGTTCTTCCCCCCAACACACACACCAAATAAAACATAACAAATTACTACATTACATTAAAAGATAATGGAGTTCTGATCCAGAACCATGTGAATTAAGATAGATACTCTCAGTTCCTTGACTCCATTTCCCCAAAGACAGAAACCAGGGTTCGTGTGAGTAGAGAGAGCTGGGAAGGCAAGAGCAGGGGTTCAAACACATAGAAGGGGCACTTCCTGAACAACGTACATTCTGCCCAATCACAGATCTCTCTGAAATCTCCCTCACAAGGCCCCTCGCACTGATACACTCTCTCTCCATACAAACCCTTTATTTTTCAGGACAAAGACTTGATGTGCCTGCAGACCCCAAGGAGGGATGAGGTGAGGGTATATTGACAGGAATTCCAGGGACCTTACCTTCCAGAAAACCCAGAAGCCATTGACCCAGCCCAGAAGAACCTCACACATAAGGATGGTCAGCACGATGTCATCTATGATCGAGAACAGCTCATAGTGTTGCTGCCAGGAAAGAGAAAGAGAGGGGCAGAGGCATCAGTGAGAAGAATCTGTGCCATGCTGGAGAGAGGGTGTGGGGGCCTGGAGAGAGGGTGTGGGGGCTGGAGAGAGGGTGCAGGGGGCTGGAGAGAGGATGTGGGGCTGGAGAGGGTGTGGGGGCTGAGGAGAGGGTATGGGGGCTGGAGAGAGGATGGGGTGCTGAAGAGAGGGTGTGGGGAGTACCCCTGTTACTCTTACACCTTAGCATCTCTATGGGTTTCTTTAGGAACTACTTTCTGCACATATGCCAGGCAGCGCTAAGTGCAGTCACGTGCTGGGTCAGGTGACTGTTCTGTCCTTTCCTGTCGCATCTCCCAGATGGGGAGTTAGGAGCCCAGAAGTACGCGGCGGGCCTTCACCCCAGCCTCTAGAGTAGGCTATTTGGGAAAGGGGGTGGAGGAAGGGCTAAACAGACTCTGGAACTGAAGAAAACAAAAAAAAAAAACACCAAAACAAAACAACAACAACAAAAACATAAAAAGTACCCCCCGCCCCCAGGAGTTGCAGGACCCCAGACCCTAGAGAACTTCTCTGCTAGCCTGGTCCCAATCACCCCTGTGGCTGCAGCATTCCAAGTTCTCTGGGTCAGGTCAGAGGCGTCCTCCCTCTGTAGACCCAGGACATGTACCCTGGGTGCACAGTTGGCAGATTGGTAGCTACGCTCTGTCCAAGACCAACTTCACTCTTCCTCAACCTCAATCTTGCTCTCTCAGCTTCCTTATAGCTGTGAACCCCTTCCAGTCCATGGAGTCCAGCCCGGGAAACCAGTTATCTTACCTCTTCTCTTTTGTACCCCAGGAGCCAAAAGATTCCCTGTTCTGTATGTGGGCCTTCTGCTGTCCACACTCACTACCGCCGGCCAGCTGCACCTACAGCCTTCTGGCTCTGATTTTCAGTCACAAACTCCACTCTAGGGTCTCAGGCTTTGCTTATTTTTCTTGTTCTACTATATTCTTTGAGGCAACCTCATGTAGCCCAGGCTGGCTTCAAACTATGTAGCCAAGGGTGATGTTGAATTTCTGATTTACCAACCGAACTACACTCTCCAGCCCCAGTTCCAGCATTTTTGACTGAGATCCATTATAAGATCCTGTTTTTACACTTTACAAAATGGTCCTCGGGGACTGGCAAGGTGGCTGAGTGGGTAGAGGTGCTCGTCCTCAAGCCTGGCAACCTTAGTTGGGTCCCACAGTGGAAGGAGAGAGTTGGTTCCTGGAAGTCATCCTTGGACCTTCACATTCTTGCATGTATTCACACATGCATACAAACACACACACACACACGCACACACACATACACACACACACATATACACGTGCAAAATGAAAGAAAAAACTATAATGCTGCTCCCTCTGTTTTCTACCCCCCCCCTTCTTTCCTTTTGTCTCCCCAGCTCAAGTTCACTATCAGAATGCTGGGCCGTCTGTATTCATAACCAAACAATGGCTGGTGCATGGACCTCCAGGGTCCTCACTGTGCTAGCTACAAGGCTCTTCTCACCTACACCAGACTGTGGCATCCAGCTTTAATTCGGGTTCTGGAAATCCATACTCAGGTGACCAAGCTCAGGTCCCCCGGAAGAGCAACAAGTGCTCTTAGCCACTGAGCCATTTCTCTAGCCCAAAAAGTTTCTTGACTTGCAGATCCCATGAAGGTCCACGGAGACTGTCTTTTTTTATGTTTTTACTTATTTGAACGTAATCGCACTGTACAGTCTGCTTAGCCGGGAACCTGCTACACAGACAAGGCTGGGTGCTAACTCACAGAGATCGGGCTGCCTCTGCCTCCCGAACCTTAGGGTGAAAGGTGTGCTGCACTAGGCCTGTTTGGGGACCCGAGTCCTGAAGAACATCCAATCCAACCATCAGGAGTCAAGGGCCTGGAAAGGAAGCACCTTGTCCCAGGTCAGAGCCAGTAGGGGTAGAGATCAGGCCAGCAGCCCACCTGACCGAGGTAAGAGTTGGTACGGATAGCAATGGTCACGGCGTTGGTCACTAGCAGCATGGCCAGCAGCAGCTGGAAGGTGGGATGTCGAAGCAACTGCTTGACAAACAAGGTAGTGATGAACTCCTGTATGTCCAAGGCATCCTGGGAGGGAACGGAGACCTTCCTTCAGGCAGGTGTCACCACAGGTGGCCTCTGCCTGGACGATTTACTCCCTGTTCCCTGGGAATGGGGGTCCACCTGGGGGTCTGCCTTAGAGGGTGCTATTGTTGCCAGGAAAGAAGTCACAACAAATATCATCAAAGAGAGTTGCTGTTGGGGACCTTTGGGGTCCTGGAGTATCTGCTGGTGAGTGGGGTCCCTGTGAGGGTCCTTCAGCGGGCATTAGCTCCTAACGAAGGTCCTCAGGACATTTAAAGGGCAGAGGGCCGCAGAAGGGAACTATGGGGCCACTTAAGTCTCAGCCCAGCCTGTCCCTACCTTCCTCCTGTTCTTACCTTCTTGTCCATGATGTCCCTGCGGCTGATGAGTACTTGCTCCTCATGACGGCCCATGAGTGTATAGGTGTTGTTTTTCTACAGGGGACAGGAGCAGGCCTTTAGTGTGGTCACTGCCCCTGCCCAAACCAGGACCTCCCCACCATAGTGTTCAAGTATTTTACCCTGCTGGTTTCGGGCCGCTGCAGCCACGATTTTTGATTTTCAGACATCTTTGCTCTGTCCCCTTCTCTCCAGTGAAGATTTGCTGCAGGCAGGCTCTCTCCGTTGAAGTGAGGTCACAAAGGCAGCTGTTACCCCTATACCCTTCTGTGTTCCACCAAGACATTCCAACCGGATTTAAAAAAAAAAAAAAAAGCCACTGGCTTCAGGATGGGGTCAGAGGTTAGAGGCTGGGCAGGGGAGTAGGTCGCACTCTCGTGTCATTTGAATACACTGAACAGAGGTCCCCTTCCTGGATCCAGGGACTGGAGGTGGGGCTGAGTGAAGAAGAGATGCCCAGGACTCTTTGCCTGCAGCCACCTGTCCCACAGCTGCCCACCCGGTCCTTCCAGAAAGGTAAGTTCTCTTATCTGTGAAGACGAGTGTCCCTCCCTGGGGCTAGAACAGGGGAGCAGGTCTGATCTCCCAGGGCCAAGGTGAGATGAGCAAAGGGACAAATGACCACAGAGCCCAGCACCCTGTCACAGGAGCCTTGAGTGGACACTCAGGGTAATGAGCTACACAGGGAGCTTGTCACCCACCCTGTGCCGGAAAGTGTTCACTCGAGCGGGACAGCTCTTCACCCCTGTGTGTGTGTGGAGGGAGGTATGTGCAGATTCCCAATTCACAGCAAAGACACAGGGTGCATGGTGGAGAAATCAACTTTATTCGGTAGAAAAGCATCTCTCTTGTGAAATAAATGCCCACCCAGATGTGGCCTGGGAAACCCTTCCGGGGGACCCGGGAGGCAGGTATATCCCAGATCTGAGGATGACTTAGGGGATCTCTACAGCACAGAGAGGAAGGCCACTTTCCCTCCACTCCAGGGGACACATGAGCAGAAACTGTGGAAGCCCAGGATAGGGGGATCGGTCTGAGGGTAACGCCAAGGACCAGCAGTACTTCCAGCCTCACACAGACCCCTTGGGCATGCTGTCTTAGACGTGTCAGAGGCTGGGGATGACTAGCCCTCAGGGTCAGAAGTCAGGAACCAGGCCCTAGCCAGGGTCAGAGGTCAGGAGGTTGGAGGCTGTTCTCTGAGGTCAAAGGAAAAAGCTGAGAGAGCTCCTCGGGGTCAGAGGCAGCGGGCAAGGGCTGTGGGGACTGACCTCTGGAGTCAGAGGTTGGGGCTGAGGAACTGTTCTGGGCCCGTATCCCTCCCCAGGTGCTCAGGCCCTCTGAGTACAGCTCCTGATTCCGTTCCTTCCACTGACGGAACTTTGCTCCCGTGAGCTCAGGGTCATCCAGCACTTCCTCCAGGGCCCGCAGTTCCTGCAGCTTTGCCTGAAGTGAGAATAGATGGCAAAATTCACCCCAGGAGGGACAGAACCCAGAACTAACTTCATGTCCTGTGCTCAGCACCAGGGTACCCCGGCCCAAGAGCCTGGGTTAGTATCTAGTCTCTATACGGAACCTTCTAGAACTTGGTTCAGGAAACCCTTAAGCCTCAAATGGAGTATGAAACCCAGAACTGGGCCCCAGAATCAGAAAGCCAGGGCTTCGAGCCTTCAGTCTACCACCTGGAGCTCACAATGGAGCTGGGAACCAGACACCAGGGACAGAAGCCCAGAGCCTCATCCTTGCCCATGCCCAGTGCTCCTAGCTCACCTTGAGCGTGCTCTGTAGTGCCCGCACGCGATGCGCTCGCTCATTGAGATGAGGGTCACGGTTGCGCCGCATGAAAGAGCTCCGCCACTGCTCATGAGTCAGGGGCTGCGGGTGCCCCAGGAGGGACACCCCCCCCTGCCTCAGTCCCTGAACCATTCCTTCCAGCACCCTGTCACTGCTGTCTGTGGGAGCGGGATGCAGGATGAGAACACGTGAACATATTCGGGACATCTACGCAGCCCAGTGCCCTTCTCCCCGCGCAGCACCTGCTGAAGAGCCAATGGATGTCCTCGGGCTCTGCGATGGTGAAACCGTGGGTGATGGGTCACTCCAAGCTGGAGCCAGGCTAGGCTGCATCAGGGCAAAGGAGAGCAAGGATGAGCCGGAGCCCCCCACATCCTGCTGCCCAGCCCCTATGTCCTCGTGTGAAGCGACACTACTCACCGAAGCGGAGCGGGACCCAGCCTCCTCGTCCGGGTCTTCGGCTTCTGTCTCGCTGTAGCAATCTACAGTGGGGAGTCGGAGAACCACATGGTGGCTTTAGGGAGGCCAGGGAGTGGGCCCGGGGATTCGAACTCCAGCACCTAGCCTGGGAAAGGCAGGAACTCAGTGATGTCTGGGTCCCTTCTCCCAAGCTGTGATGCTCACCTTCTTCCCTGGCAGAGGCTGCCTGGCCTGGAGTCTGGTACTTGGAAATGCAGGTAATGAGATGACGTACCCACCTGTAGAGGAAGGAGCATGTGGGTTGTGGAGTTCCCATTCACTGCCGCCCACTTACCTCTGAGCTTTTCACCCTTTACCTACAGTTTTTTAACATTTTTCCCGAACTTTTTTGAACGGTACTGGAGTCTGAGTGTAAGGAAGCAAGGATATGCTTTCTATTGGACTCTATCCTCTGTTCTCTTCCAGGTTCTTTTTTCTTTCTTTCTTTTTCTTTTTTTGTTGTTGTTTTTTGAGACAGGGTTTCTCTGTGTAGCTTTGGACCCTGTCCTGGAACTCGCTCTTTAGACTAGGCTGGCCGCAAACTCACAGAGATCCACCTGCCTCTGCCTCTGCCTCCTGAGTGCTGCTGGGATTAAAGGCATGTGCCACCACTGCCTGGCAGTGTCTTATTATATTGCTCTGGTTGACCTGAAACTCACTATGTAGCCGAGGCTGGTCTCACACTTGCAATCTTCCTGCCTTAGCTTCCTAAGTGCTAGAATTAAAGGGGTGAACCACCATGTCCCAGATCCACAGATCTGACCCTCATAGAGCAACTTAGGTTGAAATTCTCCTTTGCCCATTCTGCAGATGACGAAACTGAGGCTTTCTGAGAGCTGCAGTTTGAGTCCAATCTCCTGAGCCCAGCTTTTGAGCATGTGGAGGCTGGGAACCTCCTGGGAATAGGGAAGGAGAAGTAATACTCACATGCTTAGATCAGACAGGGTCTCAGCAGCAAACACGAAGGGCTTGTACACGTCATGGGTCAGCAGGAACACACTGCCAGCAAGCAAAACCAAGTCACAGCCTCCTCTGGGCATGCCCATTCAGAACCCAGAGAGAGTTGGATCAGGAATCCCAGGCACCTGCCACATGTCCACCCTACCCCCCCTTCCTCTCCCTTTTTCTCCCCATCCCATCCCATCTCAAGACTTAACTATTTTTTCTTCTGGTCCTGTCCACTCTCCAGACTGTAGTTGGAGATGTTGATAAGCCCTTCAGCCTTTTCATCCTGGG
>NC_022016.1:50569173-50579543 GCF_000317375.1 Microtus ochrogaster | reverse complement strand
TGGAGCCCCAGGTCAGCATGGAGCCCCAGGTCAGCATGGAGCCACTGAGCCCTCAAGCTCCCTAGTTACCTGTCTGGGTTTCTAGAGCTCAGGGCAGGAGGTGTGGCCAAGGGGCACCTCTGAGCAGGGAAAGGAGAGCAAAGGTACCAGAAAGATAGCCAAAGGGGAGGAGCTTGCTCAGACAGATCCTCTCCCAGGAGCTGCTTTGTGTCCTAAGTCTCTTCCCTTCCTGGTTTCCCTTTCCCCTTTCCCCTGACAAACATTCAAACACACCTTTCCAAAGAAGCTTCTGGACTCCCTGGACTAGATCAGACACCTCTCTGGGCTCCCACATGTTGCCTGGAAGTCCCTTCATCCTAGCAGATGGCCCATTGTCCTTTCCCCCCATGGGCCTCTAAGTTACAAGACGGGCAGGGACTATCCAAATCTCCCCTGTACCCCCAAGGCTCTAACTCAGAGCTGGGTCCAGTAGGCACCTGGATGTCTACCGAGTGAATAAGTGATTGAGCGGCCCATCACTAAGTTGGATAGAATATCAGAAGAAAAGGGAGGTAAGGAAAATAAAAATGATTTTCCCTACACTTAAAAAAAAGGCTTGCATTTATCTATTGTGTGCGTGTGTGTGTGCGTATGTGTGCGTGCGTGTGTGTATGCGTGTGTGTGTATATGTGTGTGCATGTGTGCATGTGTGTGTGTGTGCGTGTGTGTGTGTGTGCGTGTGTGTGCATGTGTGTATGCCCACCCATGCCCCAAGGCACACATGGAGATCAGAGGATAACTTGCCAGACTATGTGAGTTATGGGTATTACACTCAGGCCATCAGGTTTGGTGGCAAGCAATCTCATTGGCTCTTTTCTTCTGAGACATGAGTCTCACTCTGTTGTTTGGGCTGGCCTGAAATTTGCTATGTAGCCAAGACTGATGCGTGTCTGTGCACACATGTGTGCCTGGTGCCCACAGAAGTCAGAAGGGGCACTGAATCTCCCAGAAGTGGGATTAGAGACAGCTGTGAGTTACCACGTGCGGGCTGGGAACTACACACCAGTCCTCTGCAAGAGTAGCCAGTGCTTT
This sequence comes from Microtus ochrogaster, assembly GCF_000317375.1. Taxonomy (NCBI): domain Eukaryota; kingdom Metazoa; phylum Chordata; class Mammalia; order Rodentia; family Cricetidae; genus Microtus; species Microtus ochrogaster. The sequence goes on along the minus strand of NC_022016.1, from coordinate 50,578,472 downwards.
GACTGCCGAGCCAGCTTTCCAGTTCCCCTACAACCTTCTCTTACACACGGATGAACTCATTTCTCTGCCAAGCCACCCCACTTTACAAATGGAAATACTAAGGCCTAGGGCTAGGTATGGCGCTTCCCTGTGTCAAACAGATAAGAATTTATCGTGGTACCTATGCAAGTGTTCATGGGGTCTCACCTGGGGTTGGCGGTACCAGTAGAGGTTGTGTCCTTTGAGTACAAACCAGCAGCGGCGCCAGCGTGGGCCCATAAAACCACCGGGTACCTTGCGTAGTAGAAGCCATCCGTCACAGTCTGGCAGGCCCAGCTCCCGGCAGGACACCCGCCGGCGGCTCAACCTTGTGGCCATACCTGCCCGACAGAGCAGAGCATGCTGAGAGCCCAGCAAGCATCCCTCCCTTGGTCTGCTTGCCCCCATGGGAATCCCCAGTAGAACTGTCTGAGCTCACCCTGCACTCACAATGTCACAAATGGCCTCAGGTGGAGTGACTTTAGAGAGGCTGGACATACAGTGTAGTGGTAGAGTGCTCTGGGAAGCTCTGGGACACGCACATGCACGCACACACGTACACAAACACATGCACACCCACACACCACCTGAGATAAAACCGACGCTCAGAGGGTACTTTCTCAGTCTCAGAGCTAGCAAGAGGCCTAGGCGAGAAGCAGGGGTCCATGGTTCCAGAAAAGACTGTTGTATAGGAAGCATGTGTGTGCACTGAGGGGCCCCGCCCAGCCCTGTAAAGATTTCTAAGACCCCACCCAGTCAGGGGCGCTCATACCTTTTGTTTTCTTCCGACCAAGGGTGGAACTCTGCAAAGACCACAAAGAGCTTAGGAAAGGTTCTAGAGCCAGAGCCCATGGCCCTCCTTGCTGAGTCCTTGAGTTTACCTGGTTAGAGTGTCCAGATGTCTCCGGAGACTCTGCTGTTATTTCTGAAACGGTGCCTGGGGCTGGAGGGGGCGTGGGCAGGGACTCCGTGTCAAGGGAGGCAGAGTCTATCAGGCAGGGAAGAGAGAGAAGGGAAATCCATGAGCTCAGGGCCCAGGCCTGTAGTTAGGAAGGTCAGCACGGAGATGCCTTTTCCAGGGCGTGTGCCACCTGCTGGCGCTGGGAAACTGCCTGTCCAGGCAGTGCTCGGTTCAGGACTTCCATCTACAGACAGGTTGAAGGCAAAGAGACCTTCGGACGGAACCCTGCGGAAAACAAGAGGACAGGAGATGAGCCTATGGTCCCCGCTTCAAGAATACCCAGAAGTCGGGCCCGACGACCCACTCCTTTAATCATAGCATTTGGGGGGCAGAGGCAGGTGGATTTCTGTGAGTTCGAGACCAGCCTGATCTACAAAGTAAGTTCCAGGACGGCCAGAGCTACACAGAGACACCCTGTCTCAAAAACCAAAACAAGGGCCAGAGAGATGGCTCAGAGGTTAAGGACACTGACTGCTCTTGTAGAAACCCTGGGTTCAATTCCCAACACCCACATGGCAGCTCATAACTGTATGAACTCCAGTTCCAGGGGATCTGATACCTTCACACCAACTCACATAAAATAAAGTTTTTTGTTTTTTTTTTTTAAAGAAGTAGTACACATTAAGCTTTTTTTTAAAAAACAAAACAAAACAAAACAAAACAGACACACCCAGTAGACAGAGCTTGTTACCTGGGAGATATTGGGGTCAGAGGCAGGGACTGGCTTGGCAGGTGAGGGGAGTCCAGGGGCGTCTGGGAACAATCAAAAACAAAGTGACAGAGCTGCCCACGTGAGTGAGAAAGCAGGCAGGAGGGAGGGGTGGGGGGCAGGTACCTGAGAAGGGGTCTCGGGCACTGGGATCTTCTTCAGCAACAGGCTGACCCTTCCTGGCCCCCTCAGCAGCTTCATCACGTTCTTGTGGGACCAGCCCACCTGGGGGACAGGGACACTGAGTGAGGTTCTAAACTGCCCAGCAACTCTTCCCTGTCAGGAGCACCCTCTCTGTCCACCTTCAGGGAGCCATCAGGAGCCTCTTTAACTGAGCTCTGGGGGAGGAAAGGCCAGGGGTCACCCTGAGACCTTCCTGTGTTGGCGCATGTCAAGCAAGGCAGCTCCCACAACCCTGGTCTTCACAAGGGGCAAACCCCTCAGGCGATGTTCCTGTTGCCCCCCCACGAGCCTCCTCAACACTCATCCCCACCACCTTGCCCCCTCCCTCACTCACCACCACCTGCTCATTGATCTGGACAATCTCATCTCCTGGCAGGATCTGGGAGCTGGCAGAAGCCTAGAGTGAAGAGAAATGGGGCCAGAAAATGGGGCTTTCCTGGACCTGAAGTTGGCATGGCTTGCAGCTGAGAATTCAGGGTAGGCACGGGTGGTGAGAGTGGTGGGGCTCTTACCTGGGCACCTACTTGGGACACGAAGTGTAGGCAGTTGCTGGTGGTATGGATTTCTAGATCCTGTAGGGATAGGAACTAAGTCAAGAAAACCGGGGTTGAGCAGAGCCAATGGGCAGGACCTCACCCTGGGCACCAGGACTCTAAGGTAGACAGAATGGATACAGAGCCTCAAGATGGGATTGTAACTGCTGTGTAACTTTGGGCTCGTTGGCGACACACACACAGACACACACAAACCCATAAGGCCACAGGAAAGCTGTGTCGCTGATTTCTGAGGTAACAGAGTCTCAGAACTTTTCCTGAAGGGAGAATGGGGGATGATATGGGGTTGGGGGGCAGGGGGAGCAACTCTGGTTTCCTTTGTTTTTTAATAATTTATTTTTATTTGATGTGCATTGGTGTTCACGTATGTCTGTGTGAGAATGTCACATCTTGGAGTTACAAGCAGTTCTTAGCTGCTCTGTAGGTTCTGGGAATTGAACCCGGGTCCTCTGGAAGAGCAGTCAGTGCTCCTAACCGCTTAGCTATGGCTCCAGCCCTAATATTTATTTAACTTTATTTTATATGCATTTGGTATGAAGGTGTCAGATCCCCTGGAACTGGAGTTACAGACAGTTGTGAGCTGCCAAGTGGGTGCTGGGAATTGAATCTGGGTCCCCTGGAAGAGCAGCCGGTGCTCTTAACAGTTGAGCCATCTCTCCAGCCCTAACTCTGGTTTTCTTAACTGGTCAAGTTTAAAGTGTAAGTGTTCCTTCCCATCTCTATTAATCTGCTCCAGAACCTTGTCAGGGCTGGGATGTCACCCAGGCCACGCTAAATAGCCCCTCTGGCTTGGGGAAGGTGCCCAGCAAAGGTGAGACTCCAGGTAGGTCCTCTGGGCCCTCAATTAAACACCTGTACACAACAGACTTAGCAATGCAAGATGCTGGGACTCCCGGACCATACGTCAGGGCTCAGCCAAGGCTGTGGGTGGCTGCAGGAGAAGGTGAGAGTCAACTCACTGAAGGGTCATCCAGCTGCACCTGCTCCAGCACAGCCCTCTGCTCCAGCAGCTCCTCTGGGCTGCAGCTCAGGATGTTGTGGCAGATCCCGGCTACGTGACTGCACTGTGGGGAGGAGGGCAGGTTGTCTGGCTGAGTCCGAGTCCATATCCTAGGCCTCCCCACCCAGCCCTGAGACTCACAATCCTCAGGATGCTGCTTTCCTTCTCAGCCTCTGGGCAGTCCTGAAAACAGAGAGTACAGGAGCCCACTTTTAGATAGCAATGGGGGCCATTTTCTCCTGAGGACATGGGGAGAGGCTGAGAAGGGCCTTTGATGTTCCTCACTTGCTTTCTCTAACTGCTCTCCTTGGCAGAACTAGAATGGTCTTAGTGTTCAACGCCAAGGTTTCCTTTCTCCGACGTGACACTTGACTCAATCACTACCCACGTCCTCTCCTGCCACCCTTCCCAAATGTCACCTGAACTTCTGCCAGAGACATCCCACGACCCACCCCATTGCCTGTTACCCCATTCCCAGAGGCAGGCCTTTTCCTGTGCTTGCTCTCCCCACCCCCAGCTCTCACACCTAATCTTGGTCTGATTCACAGGTTATAAAAAGCTCTGGGACCTGGAGTGGCCCCTGTCCTCCTACCTCCTGCAAGACCTGGCCCAGCTCCCGGCACAACACACCAATGTCTTGGCAGGCAGAGAAGTCATTTAACTGCGAGAAGAGGTACCTGACAGGAAAGACAATTAAGACACTGTGTTGGAAATAATTCCTCACCTGAGAAGTGGAGACAACTCCTACCTCAGTGCGCTGGGCTCAACACAGGACTTTTTTGTCCCGTGTGTGCCAGGCCCTGTTGTTGGCACCAGGGAGACGGCCATCAAACAGACAGTTCTATTATTAATGACTTAACTTCAACTGTTCTGAGTATTACAAATGTAAGGGTGACACAGGCGTCTCTGAGGAGGTGATACTTGAGGTAGGACATGTAGGACAGACAACTGCCCGCAGAGGAGAAGCTCTCTATCCAAGAGCTGTTGAGGGACCAGGGAGATTGTTTATCCCTAAGGTGCTTGCCTGCAGTGGTGAGGGTCTGAGTACCTGAGTTCAATACCCGGGACTCACACGGTGAAAGTCAAAAACTAACTCTTACAAGGGATGCTCTGACCTTTGCATACACTCCTGTGCAACGCCCCCCTCAAAACACCCCCAAATACCCCCATGCACACAAATGTCAAACATGCAAACAAAAACTCAACTGTTGATAAAACCATTGGGATGACAAGCTCCAGGGTGGGGCGGGAAGCAAGGTGGCCCAGTGTCCCTGCACACTCTTGGGTTTGCTCTAACATCTGATCCAGAGATAAGTACTGTTTTTCAGTCCCAGGCCCCAGGATGAGAAGGGTCAGAAGTCAGCCCATCCCTAATACCTGTTGAGCCAGGAGAGGAGGGCCTGGGCTTCCCGCACCAGCTCCACAGCAGCTGTGAGGACATCAGAGGGAGTCTCGGGGTAGTTTCCCAACCGGCCTTGGACCAAGCTCTGGAAGGCCTGGGTCCTTTCTAGCAGCCCCTGAGCCAGGCTCTGCAGGTTCTCTGTAGGTAGCTTGGAGCCCTGCATCAAAAACGAGCATCTTACTGCCCCCTCAACAGCCAGCCCACGTGGGTAAACCCCTAGACTGGTGGATGCTACAACCAGTGTGGCGGATGCTATGGCCAGTGCTTACTCACCAGGGCCCGGAGTTGTTCCACCCCATCTAGAATGAGCTCCTGGTGGCCCAAAGGCCACACAGTCAGAGCCTCAAGGCTTTGGGGACAAAGCTGCAGCAGGTACTTTCCAGGCAGCTGCCAGTCCTCGAAGGGATAGTCCTGCAGAGCATCATCAAGGCCTGGAGCAAGGGGTCAGCGTGGAGAAACAGGTGTCATTACCACTCTGAGGTTCCATTACATCAGAGTTCTTCCCCTCCTACCTGTGGCTAATGACAACCCTGAGACCCGGGCTGGCTTCTGTCCCATCTCGCAGTCGATGCTACTGAGTTGACAATGGTCTACAGCAGCCACTCTAGCGAGTGTGTCCAACCTGCTGGCATTGCCATCTACCAAATTCATGCTCAAACACCTTGCAATCCAGTTACCAAAAAATAAAACAAACAAAAGAGGTGAGCGTGATGCTCCAGTGGTTGAGAACTAGACACGCTGCTCTTGCTGAGGACCTGAGCTTGTTTCCCAGGACCCCCACCCCCCGGAGGCAGGGAGAGCTGAGTGGAAGCTAACACTTAAGAGAGTCCTGTGCAGCCGGGTGGTAGTGGCGCAGGCCCTTTAATCCCAGCACTTGGGAGGCAGAGGCAGGAAGAGGCAGGTGGATCTCTGTGAGTCTGAGACCAGCCTGGTCTACAGAGTGAGTTCCAGAACAGGCTCCAAAGCTACAGAGAAACCCTATCTCCAAAAAGCAACAAAACAAAACAAAAACAGGAGAGATGACTCAGTGGTTAAGAGCACTTCCTGTTCTTGCAAAGGGCCCTGGCTCAGTTTCTAGCACCCACATGGTGGTAGCCCATAACCATTTGTAAGCGCACACATACATGCAGGCAAAATACTCATATACATTAAGGAAATAAAAATTTATTTATTATTTTCAACATGTATAGGAAAGTCGAGTGGCAGCTGCAGGCACTGTGCTGGCCTGGGCTGTCAAAGTCTCTCCAGTTACTCTGGTATGCAGTTGGAGAGGAAGTAAAAATTTAAAAATAAAGCCGGGCGGTGGTGGCGCACGCCTTTAATCCCAGCACTCAGGAGGCAGAGGCAGGTAGATCTCTGTGAGTTCGAGATCAGCCTGGTCTACAAGAGCTAGTTCCAGGACAGGCTCCAAAGCTACAGAGAAACCTTGTCTCAGGGGGAAAAAATTAAAAATAAATAAAATGGGAACAATGAAAGCACCTGCCTTCTAACCATGTGTTTTAGACGATTGATGTGTGCCAAACACTTGGTCCACCGTCAGGCAGTAACAGCCATCACACTATTGCCAGGTTGTCCACTGTGACCTGACTTTGTGTGAGGCGATGTTTCAAGAACTTTACCCTGTGTCAAGTGTGGTAGTGCCTGCCTTTAATCCCAGCACTTGGAATGCAGAGACAAGGGGATCGCTGAATTCGAGGCCAGTGTGGCCTACAGAGTGAGTTCCAGGACAGCCAGTGCTGTTACACAGAGAAACAAACCCTGCTTCAAAAATTAATAAATAAAAAGAACTTCACCCATATTTGTAGCACGAATTCTAACTGGTATTACTAATGAAAACCCAGAGTCAGATATTACAAACAAAATATCACTACACGTATCGGCACATTGATCTTCACATTTCTAGAAGGCGGGAACTATGCATCATCCCTGATACACAATGGGAGACCTGATGGAAGGAGAGACAGTGGCTTGCTCACGCCTCCCACCTCACCAGGCTAGACTGTCCCTGGGGAATGTGTGTAGTCATCGGGTGTTTCAGTCGTCCTGTGACAGTAAGAGTCCTGACTGGCGGCTCACTCAGCCAGGGTTATTTGGACAACTTCCTCCCCATGTTAAAGGTCTCCCAGGAGACACCAACACTGAGTGACACATGCTAGTCACACCAGCATGGTCACATCTTGTCTAGTTTCATGGTAGAGAAACTGAGACCTGTGCTCACACACCTGCTGAGTGGCGGCGCTGGCCTGGGCCCCAGCCTGGGAGCGTGATTGCTGGGCTGCTCACAGCTGCCCCTGTGAAAGCAATGACCAGCCTCCCCACTCCCTGCTGTGGTCACAGAAGACCCCCAGTTCTCTGAGTCTGCTGCCTGTGTTTGTGTCTCTTGATCGCCTGGGGAGTGATCTTCCCTCTGACGGCACCCCAGGGTGGGGCTGTGTTCACCCCCCTTCAGAATGGCTGGGGTTTCTGCTTCTCTCAATGCCAGCCTCAGGTTGAGGAGAGAAGCAACACCAGGGCCGGCCCTGTTCCAAGACTGAACAAATCACTTCCTGGCCCTGTACCTGTTTGCACTTCCGAAAAATGGGCTTAATAAAAAGCTGGCAGGGCCCTGGGGCACAGGGAAGATGACGGAGATAAAGGGGGCGTGGGCCGCCAGGGCCACCCTGTTTTGCCTATTACTGCACCTGCCCGTCGCCACCCTGGCAGGCGCTTGAACACACAAAGCCATACAACGATGTGGAAAGACCCTTTCCTGCGTCTTAGGGCCTCTGGTGTGGCCTGGCCTATGTCTACCAGCACGGTGCCTGTTCAGGGGAGCCTGGTACACTGGTACATGGCAAACCGTCTATAAATACCTGTTGACTAACAGACTCGGCAGGTTCTTTCTCCTTCTCCCCCTCCCTACTTTCTGTTCAAAGGACAGCACACTATTCCCTTCGAGCCCATCCCTGCCCCCAGCTCACCAACCTCTCAGCCAAGCTGCCACCTTCCCAGGGGTCCAGGCGTCCACGGGCTCCATGCTGAGCTCTGCCCGCGGCGTCCAGCCCCTGCAGGAATTTCCGCTCCCAGACGGAGCCCGGAGTCCGCCGGGCTGGGCCAGGGCGGGGCCGCCGCATACCTGGACCCACGTGGCCACCCAGGTGAGGCGCTGGACTGCCATTGGCCCCCGTCTGTCTTCCTCCTGCCCTGCCCCTTTGGCATCCTAGGACTTTGGCAGCTACGCCAGCGGGCTCCGGGGTTGACGCCACGGGGGTGTGACTCGGGCAGTCCGGAACTGGCAGGAGATTCATCTCGAAACTGGCCTCACCAGGAGGATCCCTGAGAGTTTGACTTAGCCGGGTCTACACAGCAGAATTCCAGGCTAGCCAGGGCTGCGTAGGGAGACTTTGTCTAAAACAACAAAACAAACAAAAAACTGGCCCCATCTCCCAGCCCGGGATTCTGACCTCTCAGCACCTAAAGCAACAACAAGAGAACCTGGTGAGTGGTTGGTGCAGAACCGAAGCGCATGGGTGGCCTCATCCGCCACTCGGGGGTCCCTGGATACCTCTTGTTATTGCTATCCGGGGTTGTTGCGCTGACAGCTGACCCAGTGCTCAGTTTCAGGGCACTGTCCTTGCTTCATGCGACATTTGTGAATATCGGAGGAAATAGCTTTACATGTTTGGAGAGCCGGTCACGGTGACTCCGGCTTGTAACCTCCGGGCTCTCGAGGCTGAGGCAGTGTGCATGGCTTCAAGTTCCAGGAGGACCTGTACTACTGAGAGAGCCCTTCCAAAAACAAAAATGAAACAGCAGAAATGAAAACTAAGTAAATAACAGTCTTCAGAGAGGGCCTCTGCCCCCTCTTATTGTGACCCCTTGACAGTCTGTTGAGAACTAGAAACCCTTTCTCAAAGTAAAACTTTACATTAATTTAGTTATTATTTATTTTAGGGCACAAACAACCTTTATTGGTAATAGATGAAGAGGAAACACGCCAGCCGTTCACCTGGAGAGACATTTGACATGGGAGCTGCCTCCTGAAGGCACGCTTACTGTTGCCACAACTGTTGAGAAGCTGTTTGTTCTTGCCATGTTGCGCAGACTGCTCCCCAACTCATGTGATTCTCCTGCTCTAGCTTCCAAAAAAAAACAAAACAGGGACCACATTTTGTATCACAGAGCCAGCTAGAATAATGCTCTCAAAAACAGCACAACTCAGGCTGGAGAGATGATTCAGCAGTTAAGAGGACTCCAGTTCAATTCCCAGCACCCACATGGTGACTGACAGCCATCTGTAACTCTAGTTCCTGGGATCTGATGCCTTCTTCTGGCCTCCTCAAAAGCTGCATGCATATACGTATATGTAGACAAAACACCCAGACACACAAATCCTTTTTTATTATTTATTTATTTATTTATTTATTGTGTATACAACATTCTGCTTCCATGTATGCCTACACACTAGAAGAGGGCACCAGATCTCATTACAG
>NC_022016.1:50533468-50568328 GCF_000317375.1 Microtus ochrogaster | reverse complement strand
TTGGTTTTTCGAGACAGGGTTTCTCTGTAGCTTTGGAGCCTGTCCTGGAACTAGCTCTTGTAGACCAGGCTGGCCTCGAACTCACAGAGATCCTCCTGCCTCTGCCTCCTGAGTGCTGGGATTAAAGGCGTGTGCCACCACCGCACAGCTGAGTTTACTTTTTTATGGCAAAAGTAAGCTCCTGGGCAAGAAAATGCCCCTGCCCTGACTGCTCACAGTGTGCTGTTCTAATTAGACAAGCAGGACACCAAAGAAAGAGACTGTCAAACACTGTCAAGACAAGGAGGGACAGCCCTTCCGAAAATCCTGTTTCACAGAAGAGTTTGTGGGATATGCTAGGCCTGTCGGTGTTGCAGAGGAACTTTGGGCGACTGTTGCTGTCATTTCTCACACTTTCTGGAAGTCGCTTGTTCACACTTCCTGCTTACTCAGGTAATATTATCTCCTTCTTGGGTCTATGAGAGAGCTGAAGACTAGAAAGTTATAGTTTTCCTTGCTTACCTGATGTAGCAAGCAAGTCATGATAGAGAGTAAATTAGGAGCCGGGTGGTGGCACACACCTTTAATCCCAGCACTCGGGAGGCAGAGGCAGGAGGATCTCTGTGAGTTCGAGGCCAGCCTGATCTACAAGAGCTAGTTCCAGGACAGGCAACAAAGTGACACAGAGAAACCCTGTCTCAAAACATCAAAAAAAGAAAAAAAAAAAGAAAAAAAAATTAGGTACAAGATTTTGGACTCAGATATGAAGTATTTTCTCTGAACTTGTCAAATGCAAATGGGCTAGACATTGTTGTATTATATATATTGTATACAGTCATTGTACTTATTGTATATCATTTTTCTTATATTAGTTATAGCTTTTTTATTTTAGAAAAAAAGGGGAAATGTAGTATTATTTCATTTGTAGTTTAACAAATAAAGCTTGCCTAAAGATCAGAGGGTAAAACAGCTGCCCTGGTCAGCCTTACAGACCAGGCAGTAATGAGATACACCCTTAATCCCAGTAGTAGCCACACTAGTTTGCCATAGTGCATGCCTTAAATTCCAGCACTAGAGAGGAATATAATTTGGGAGGAGACAGCTCTCAGGCTCAGTCTCTTTCTGAGAATCCCTAGAGGCAGGATTGCGATTTCGGACTGAGTTAGAGGTAAGAGCCAATGGCTGGCTGCTTTGCTTGTCTGGTCTTCGTGTTGAACCCCATTATCTGTCTCTGGGTTTTAATCATGCTACAGGATCCAGTGACCCCTTCCTGCCTGTGAGGCCACCAGGCATGCAAGTGGTACATAGACATACATTCAGGCAAATGTTCATACACATAAATTTTTTATCTTAAAAAATATCCTGGTGGTGGTGGTGACACTGGTATCACACGCCTTTTAATCCCAGCAGTGTAGAGGCAGAGGCGGGCAGATCTCTGAGTCTGAGCCATCCTGGTCTACATAGTGACTTCTAGGACAGCCAGGGTTAATCAGGGACTCTGTCTCAATAAATAGGAACATTAAGCAGGAGGGGTGGTCTGGCTTGCTTCTTACTTTTTGTGGTGCTGGGGACTGGACTCTGGGCCTTACATGCTGGGCATGCGCTCCAACACCACCACACCCCTAGTCCTTCCTTTCAGACTGATCAGCAAACAACCAAAAATAGAGAATGCAGAAGCATGGTGAAGTCTGGGTCACCAGAGTGGGAACAGCTATGGAGTGGCCATTTGGTCATCTAAGTCTGCTGTGGAGACCCGAAGTGGCCCTGGAACTAGCTCTTGTAGACCAGGCTGGTCTCGAACTCACAGAAATCTGCCTGCCTCTGCCTCCTGAGTGCTGGGATTAAAGGTGTGTGCCACCACCGCCCCGCTGGAACTCATTTCTTGTTCCTTTAAGGTTATTGTACTTTCCCTTAAAGGTTCCACCTAGTTGTAAATCAGAGTTCTGGTGTGGCTAGTTGCCAGACCTCCTGGAATAGGGAAGTGGTTGGCTCCTACCTAAAACAAAAGTCTAAGGATCCAACCCAGTTCCAGTTCCCTTTATGGAAATAACATGGGATTCTACCCAGGGAGTGGTTTGCCTACGGAGTGTTTGGTCTAGGGCATGAGTCTAGGGAATGGGTGATGAATGTAGCCCGTGACTTTCAATTTGTGTGTTAATGCAGTCTTTTGTCTTACTCCTACCTTTTGGGGTCAGGAGTATATTAACCAGTTGGAAATTAAACGTTGGCGAATTTTCAATACTCACTGAAATTCCCTTCCGATATTATCCTATATGTTTCTGCGTTTTATTATTTTCATTTGCGTCTTCATATTCTTTACTATATGTCTAAATCCCCATGCCTCCACTCTGGAGAAAGGATGCCCCCAACAGTGCTAGACACAGAAGTCTACCTAAGCGATGGTGGTTATGTGACAGGCCCGAGACAAAGAATGCCTTCAGTGTAGTCAAGAGTGGGCTAAGGACCACCATAGTTTGAAATAGTTGTACGCTGTTTCTCTGCTTTTCAGTCTTAGGGATCCCAGAAGGCCTGAATTTCCCTATATAGAGGATGATCTTAACCTAATGATCCTTCTACTGGGTCCTGGGGTTACAGACATAAGATGCTACATTTGGTTTATGGGGTGCTGGGGATGGAAGTGCAGGGCTTCACACATTGACAGGTTTGAACTCTGAGTTTCATCTGTCTTCTCTGTAGTATTTGTCTCTTTGGTTTTTTTTTTTAAGATTTTATTTATTATGTATACAACATTCTGCCTTGATGTATGCCCGCACGCCAGAGGAGGGCGCCAGATCTCAGTACAGATGGTTGTGAGCCACCATGTGGTTGCTGGGAATTGAACTCAGGACCTCTGGAAGAGCAGCCAGTGCTCTTAACCTCTGAGCCATCTCTCCAGCCCCCTGTCTCTTTGTTTTTGAGACAGTCTCTCTTTGTAAACCTGGCTGTTCTGGAACTATGCACACCAGGCAGGTCTCCAATTCACGGGGATCTTCCTACCTCTGCCTCCAAGTGCTGGAATAACAGCCTTGTACCACCATGCCCTGTTAGTTTCTATCACTTCTTTTTTGTGATGCTGAGGGTCAATTCCAGAGCCTGCAAGTGACAGGCACTCAGTCACTGTGCCACACACTTAGTCCTCTGATTCTTTGGGCAGATAATCTTTGTTTGTTTGTTAGTTTTTGGAGACAGGGTTTCTCTGTAGCTTTGGAGCCTGTCCTGGAACTCACTTTGTAGACCAGGCTGACCTCAAATTTACAGAGCTCCACCTGCCTCTGCCTCCAGAGTGCTGGGATTAAAGACATGTGCCACCACCGCCTGGCCCATCTTTATACAGAGTCTACACAGTATTTGAAAAAAAAATCATCCTTTTTGACATTTTCCTTTTCTATTTTCAGCAGTTGGTACTTTTTCTTTTTTTTTTTAAGATTTATGGGGGCTGGAGAGATGGCTCAGTGGTTAAGAGCACTGGCTGCTCTTCCAGAGGTCCTGAGTTCAATTCCCAGCAACCACATGGTGGCTCACAACCATCTGTAATGAGATCTGACTCCCTCCTCTGGCATGTGGGCATACATGGAGACAGAATGTTGTATACATAATAAATAAATCTAAAAAAGATTTATGTATACTGTTCTGTCTGTATATATGCCTGCAGGCCAGAAGGGGGCACCAGATCTCATTACAGATGGTTGTATGGTGGCTGCTGGGGATTGAATTTAGGATCTCAGGAAGAGCAGTCAGTGCTCTTAGTGGCTGAGCCCTTTCTCCAGCCCCCTTTCTGTCATTTTCACAGAGAACAAAAAGCTGGGTGTGGTGGTGCACATCTTTAATCCGAGCACTTGACAGGCAGGAGCAGATGGATCTCTGAGTTCAAGGGTAGCCAGGTCCACCTGTGAGTTCCGGGATCGCCAGGGTTATGTAGAGACCCTGCCTCAAAAAAGAAAAAGAGTGAGAGAGATAATGAAATACACAGAAGATGCTTACAACAATGACACACAGACTATATTTTAATCAGTTAATCTTTTAATACGTTATGCAGGCTGTCAGAAAAGCTCTGTGGGTAAAGGCATTTGCCGCCGAGCCTGATGAGATGAACTGGACTCCCACGGCCCACGTGTGGAAAGGAGAGAGCCCCTTAAGTTGTCCTTTGACCTCCATGTCTACACTGCCACACACGTGTATACGAACACACACACAAATAGACCCAATTAAAATTTTAACACATTATGGACAATTTTTGTTTTTCGAGACAGGGTTTCTCTGTGTAACAGCCCTAGCTGTCCTGGAACTAGCTCTTGTAGACCAGGCTGGCCTCGAACTCAGAGATCCGCCTCCTTCTGCCTCCCGAGTACTCCCGAGTGCTGGGATTACAGGCGTGCGTCACCACCACCCGGCCATTATGGACAATTTTATCTGCATAAGCAGATCTCTTTCAAAGCCCACACAAGTGAAGTGCTTGTGGAAACTGCATCTTGTGGGGAAGGTGAAGTGACCCCTCCCTCCTAGGTGGTTGAATTTACAGAACCCAGATGGAAAAGTGGCTAACACATCATTCTTCTGCTGAATGCTGACTGGTAGCATTGACTTCTCCAAGGTAGGGGTACAGTCCAGACCAGGGCTGAGGAAGCCTGCCCAGAACCTGGTTGCCTGGATTCCTGGGCACTGGCAGCCAAGGCTTTGCCTCCATGCCTGGCCTGGCCTCTAGCGAATGGGGGGAGGAGCTGCTACTCAGGCCTGATGCTGATCTCTCCTGACAGCTGCTCCTAAGGCTGGCAAGGCAGGGGGGAAGGGACCAGATTTAAAGATCCAGCTGCCCCGCCCCCTGCCAGACCTGGGGGAGCCAGCGGTGGTGAGCATCCTGAGCACATAGTGCCCAGGCAAAACAGGCCAGGGACCCCGATGCCCCGATTTCCACCTCTTGGGATACCCCGCGCAGCAATTCATCATTTCTGCTCCCACTCCAGAGGCCGACAGGGAGACCAGTGCCCCCCACTATGAGATTTCGCCGCCTGACCCCTGGCTACTTCCGGGTGCTACAGGTAAGAACCTCTAAATACTAGCTCTGCACCACCAACCACTTTCTCCTGGTCTCATGGCGAGGCTGATACCCCCAAAGGCCAGACTGTCACGTTCCCTGCTGCCTGACTAGCCAGGACCCAGATGGGCAGTGAGGCGAGAAGGATTGGGGTGGAATCTCCCTGGGGCAGAAATGGCGTCCGTATCTTCTCCACCCAGCAACACCATTTTATCCCCTTCCTTCCTAGAAGTCTCAGTTGGCACTTCACGTTCACCCTCTGCAGATGCAGGTGGCTGGGGAGCTGAAGGCGGAGCCCCGGAGCCCGCTGGTTGGGATTGTGGCTACGATGTTGGCTGTCCTCGGGTTAGGCGGCTCCTGCTATGCCGTGTGGAAGATGGTGAAGCAGCGGCAACCATCACAGGCCCCGTGATGAAGCAGGCGGCCTCTCACCCAGGCTCGGAGGTAGGTGACCGAGGGGAGAGGGCTGCAAGTTCAGAAAACCACGTTTTTCCCCTTTGGGATCAGTCTCCACCATCGCCAGAAACACAGAAAAAAACTTATCCATTCCCCAGTTTTACACTGCACCTGGACTCCAGCCCCAATTCAAAGAAGGCAGGCGGGGGTACCTTCCAAAGCTGGACCGGGTCTGGAGGACTGGAAGGGAAGTTAGAATCAGAGGTATACCCTCTTGTCCGGGTCCTTTATTTTGGGTAGAACATCCAGAAGAGATCATCTCCCCCAAACCCTCAGTCTAGCCGCTGAACCACTCACTGTCCATGGAGTTTCTCTGCCCTGCATCCAAAGGCCCCTCAGGTGGATGTGTCCATCTCAGGGATCTCAGTGGACACTTCTGTGGGCACGCCCAGACGCTGGGGGGGCACATAGGAGCCCATGCCGGCTGCCCTCTCAGCCTCTTCCTGACTGTAGGGTTCGATGCTCAGCTGCTTCAGCCTGGGAGAAGGAAGAAGAGTTTGGAGCTGATCGGGTGCAAGACCTACCTGCATGGCACCGTCCACCAACCCTCTCCTGATCCCTTCGTACCTCTTCTTGTGGTCTTTGGATCGGAAATGGGTCTTCAGGTTGGCAGAATCGATGAAGTACCTCCTGCAGGAATGTAGGATGGGGGTATAAGAGTAAAGAGGTGAGGCTTTTCAAGTATGCCTATCTCCCTGGCCCCAGCTCGTTCCCCGACAGATTCCGAGCGCGAAGAGACCCACGGGTCCCAAGACTGGAGACGCTGCCCGGACTTCCCCGCTCTGGGCTGGTATCTCAGACCCTGCTCGGCCCCGGCCTGGACTCACGCGCAGGCCAGACAGCGATGCAGGCCGTCCCCTGGCAGATCCGGGTCGGGCTCGGCGTCCAACTCCAGCTTGGCCCGCGGGAGGCCCTGCGGCCGCAGCTCGCGGTGAATCTCATCCAGGTCCGGCCGCCGCTTCTTGGCCTTCATCTGGCGGGCTAAGGAATGTGCTCGGTGCGCGCCGGTCCGGCGGGAGCGACCCATGATCAGTGACACCAAGGCCAAGGAGCAGGGTAGTACGGAAAGGTGCACACGTGCTGCCGCTTCCGGGCCGCCCAATGACGTCACGAGAGGTCCGCCCTGGGACGGAGCAGCACTGCCCGGACCGCCTGTGATGACGTCAGGACGGACTGGTGACTTGAGCGCCCCCATGTGGTCGTGGATGATAGTGACTGGGCTCTTGCGGGACAGAGGCGGGCCTGGGGTTAGTGGATCCTACTATTCTGCCAGAGCCATCATCACTTCCCGAAATCCACACCTCGGATTTCAGCTGTAAAGCATACTTTCAACGTCTCTAGAAAACACTGATGCTTGTGCCATGAATAAAGTATTTCGTGAATGAGAATAAGTTTGGAATCATGGATGGAGCACCCGGTGATACCCCTAGGCTCGAACAAAGGGCCCCTTCTCACCTCCCCTCCCCCGTTATTTTCTTGAGTCTGTGTCACTTCTGTCTTCCACTCCCATACAGATATATGGGATAAAGGGTGGAATTGTTTCTCAGAGAATCTAGCCCTTGGGGTTCTGCCAGCTTCTGGTTTTTCTCTGTTGGTTGGGTTTTCAGTACTGTGGATGAAACCCAGGGCCGCTAGGCAGGCGGTCTAAAAGGTGGGCTACATCCCCAGTCCAAGAGGAAATGTCTGTAGAAAAACCTCCGTCTCTGCTTTCTTTCTCTACCAGGCTCCCAGGAGAGGGCTGGTAAGGAAATGGGGAAAAACCATGAAGTGTGTGCTTAGAGAAGAGAGAGGGCCAGGGAGCCTGGCCTGGTGCCACTCAGGTTGGTCAGAGCCAACTCCACGGTCTGGGGGCAGAGGATCTCAGCAATAATTCAGGGTTCCTGCTCTTTGGAACCAGTTGCCAGGAAACAGGGAGACAGGCACATGCATCCCTGGGGAGAACAGGTTTCTAGGCCAGACAGAGCAGTGAAATGGAAGCCCAGAGTGCAGACTGGAGGCCTGGAGCCTGCCCACTCCAGCGGGGCCGTGAGGAAGGCACACATGGCTAGTATGTCCACAGTCATAGGATGCAAGCATATGGGTCCTGGACTCAAGAGTTTGCGTGGAAAACTTTTCTTTTCTTTTTTCTTTTTTCTTTTTTTTTTTTTTTTTTGGTCTTTTGAGACAGGGTTTCTCTGTGGCTTTGGAGCCTGTCCTGGAATTAGCTTTGTAGACCAGGCTGGTCTCGAACTCACAGAGATCTGCCTGCCTCTGCCTCCCAAGTGCTGGGATTAAAGGCGTGCGCCACCATCGCCCAGCACGTGGAAAACTTTTCCTGCAGCTATTTTTTTTTTAGAGAACTACCCCTTTTTTAATATTTATTTATTATATATACAATATTCTGTCTGTATGCCTGCAGGCCAGAAGAGGGCACCAGACCCCATTCCAGATGGTTGTGAGCCACCATGTGGTTGCTGGGAATTGAACTCAGGACCTTTGGAAGAGCAGGCAATGCTCTTAACCTCTGAGCCATCTCTCCAGCCCCCTTCCTGCAGCTATTTTAAGAGAACAACCACCACCAGTATTCCTAAGCGCAGGAAAATGGACTCTCTGAAGGGCTGTCTTCATTAACTTTGGCTAATATAGGTCAAGGCAAGGGGCTGAGGCGGCTTCTGCCCGTCCCAACCTCAGAATCATTGGGATCGGGTTTACCTGCTTGGCACTGTGCCACCCGGGGAGAATGGTGCATCTTTCATGAAGTCATCGGATCCCTGGGACAGACTCTTGGTTCTTCCAAGTTTCTGGAGCCAGATCCACTGGTGCCCTCTGAGCTACCACCTTCTGTGCCTGGGTCGGCCCCTCTCTGCTGCAGCCATGAACCAAGCCTTCTGGAAAGCTTACAAGTCCAAAGTGCTGCAGACTCTGGGTGGAGAATCTGAAGAGGACCTGGCAGAGGAGGTGGGTACCGGCCATGGTTTCTAGAACAGAGAGACAGCAAAGTAGGGAAGTATTAAACTAGGAAGGAAGATAGATTCATTTCTGTAAAGACTGTAGGCACATTCCAGGATTACACACAGCACAGGAAAATGACAGAGACAGTCAAGAACAGAAGAAAGGGGGAGCTGGGGCCAGGAGAGGAGTTGTGGGCTCCAAGGCGCTCATGAACTGCCACAGGATAAAGATTGTTCTGACGACACTTGGCAGGAGCCACAACAGTACGTTAAGCTCAGCACAGCTTTCTGGTGGACGAGGCTGAGCAGAAGCGAGACAGCTTGCCCGGAGAGGGAATGCGCTCCTGCTTGCGGGAGGAGGGAGTAATAGCTCTTACACTCTGCGGGCCACAGAAGCGACATTCCACCAAAGCCATGCTTAGACAACACTTAGTTCTGAGGGGGAGGGCAAAAAGGACCTAGAAACTACAAGTTTAGATCCAGAAGCTGTGATAAGTAGCAGTCACGGCAAAGAGATGTGGCTGGGGCAGGACCTAGCCCCGTGGTTGGGAGGTGGATAGGCATATGCCTAGGCAGGCTGATGCCCAAGGCTGGGTTGCAATGGATGTGTCTGTGGAGACTCTAGTACATGTGTGAACTGGATTAGTGACTTCTCGTGGATACGCATTTTGAGCAAGACTCTGTACCGGTATGCGTTCGTGTGGGCATTTGCAGGTGTTCCACTTGATTGGTAGAGGAACTGAGTGCTCTGCATAGGCCAGGTCTAGCTAGCTGCCTGCAGGAGGATAAGAGACAGGCTGGATTATTTAACCACGCGAGAGTCCTCGTGTGGGTGCCTGACAGCGCACACATCTGGACACAGAGGGAAAGGTGTAGCCACAAAGAGGCATGCTCACGTACAGGTGTATGTCTGTAGTCATGAGCATCGTGTGTCCTTGTCCGAGTTCGTGAGTGTGTTTGGGTATGTGTGGGAGTGGCCAAGTGTATGTGTTAAAGGACGTCTGCAGAGATTTACCATGCGGGCCCATGTATGTGAGCAGAGGCAGCATTACGTAATATACCTGTGAGCACTGCCGTGTGCCCTAGTGGAGATGCAAAGGAGGGTATACTTTGTGTGTCTATTGTATTTAGACCACAGAGTGTGTATGTGCTGGCTGGCAATGAGGTTTCTCTCATGCTGGGTGGGGGGTCTTGTGTCCCAGAGAGAGAACCCAGCATTAGGGGAGTCGGACACGGCAGAAGCCCCGGAGGAGGCCCTCAACCCCATGTCACAGCTGGCCCGAAGGGTGAGTTCTCCAGTCTTCCACCCAACCCTGGGGGGCCTGAGAGGCTATGGTGAAGCTCCAGGGGGTTTGGTGGGGCGTCCATTCTTGATTCTCAGTTCTTCCCTCCCAGGTTCAGGGGGTTGGGGTGAAAGGTTGGCTGACAATGTCATCGCTGTTTAACAAAGAAGACGAGGACAAACTGCTGCCACCAGAGCCCTGTGCTGATCAGTACGTGTGTGGCTTTATGGGGTGGGCTGGAAGGGTCCTAAGATCTCTTTTCTGCAATGTTCATCACCCCACAGGCTCCATCCGCTTATCAGGATACAACAGAGTTAGATGGATTAGATCTCTTAGGACTGAGGTAATGGGAACTCCTCGTGGGTGTTTCCTCCTTCTTCCTCAGGACAGACCAAGAGGAGGCCTTTTTCGGTGCTGCAGCAAAGGGTGGTATAGGTGGTAAACCCTCTCCCTTCAAAGGAACATAGTTTCCTTCCCCTGATTTGCTTGGTGTACATGGAGGCCTGAGGATCCCAGAGTACCCCAAGGCACACTAGTTTAGAAAGCACTGCTTTAGAAAGGTCTTGGATGTTGAGAACAGACCTAGGGTTTCCTCTCCAGGGCAGTCACTGCCTTTCCCTCAGCCCTAAGCACAGCCCTCACCCCCACCCCATCTATTACTCTTGCCTCAGGGACCTCCCCCCCACCTCCTCTGCCTTCTTGCCCAGTCCCCGGAGGACTTTTCCAGAGGCAGGGCTTCTTCTTCAAGCATGATCATCCCCCCTTGAAGCCCTTCCACACTTCAGTCCCACTTTCTCTTCCCAAAGCATCTGTGCCCAGATTTCCTCCACTTTCTCCCGCGTGCCAAATTCCTCTTTCCCTAATCCTAAACCTAACCACTTTGCGCATTTGGTTCTCCCCGCCTCCCCATCCCCGGGTGGGGTCCCTCGTATGGGGCCCAAACAAGCCCACCCTACTCTCTCCCCTGTCCCTTCCCCTCTTAGAGACCCTCCCTGGCTTTCCGGACCTGGCTTGTCCCTGTTAGCCTATTTTCTCTGCACCAGAGTTCCTTCTCCAGAATCCTGACTGCTCCACCCAACTCCGGGATCCCAGTTCACCTCTCCAGACCTTGTCCACTTCACCTTCCCCCCCCCCCCCAGAGCCTTCGAATCCTCCCTTTGATTACGTGCCCTGATCTTGCCCCGACTTTCCTGATCGCACTTGTCCCTTCTCCTGCTCACTGTCTTCTTCCGGGACCCCGGGCCAGCCCGCTGACCCCCGTCTCTCCTGCAGCCCGCTGGCGGCACCCCCCTCCTCGCAGGCGTCCGCAGTAGAAACAGAGTCGCGCGGGACGGGATTCTGGGACACCTTTGCCAGCAGATGGCAGCAGCAGCAGCAGGCGGCGTCCATGCTGCGCGGTGTGGAAACCACCTCGGAGCGGGATGCGAATTCCCAGGACAAGCCTGCGGAGGAGGCCACGGAGTGCCCCGAGACGCGGGAGGTGGATCCCGCCGCAGGCTTCAAGTGGGGTTTCCTCACCCACAAACTGGCAGAGATGAGGGTGAAGGCCGCGCCCAAGGGTGACTAGTCGGCGCCCGTCCTTCCCTACCTCCCATAAAAAAAACTCCTGGATCGACAACCAATGTGACTGTGTAATTTTTTCCCCCCGACAACAGGAAAGGCTACTTTTAGGTGGACGTTCTCGGGCGGGGTCTAGCTAAAGGGTTCTTCGCCTTCTTTCCCGACAGAAATGCCGAGACAATCCAGGTGACAGTAAGGGTGGCCTTAGATTTAAGGCACACACAACTTTCCAGAAAGCCCCAAAGGGCTTGCTCCACTGCTCTGTCCAGCTTCGTTTCATTCAGCAAACCCTGCAGGTGGCCCAATAGCGCACATAGGTTTCAAAATGTATGAAAATAACTGGAGTGACGAGGTAGCTCTCTACCAGGGGGTCCCAGACAAAGGTTTGTCGAGGAACAAAATGGGGCTTCTGGTGAGGAGAGGAGGCAGACTCGGAATTTAGGAAAGTTTCCTGGAGGAGGCTGTGACCTTCGAAGAACGCAGTTAAGGACGGAAACCTAAGGCAGAGGTCTTGAACAAAGGCTTCGACTAGAATCTGTGAAGAAAACCTGAGACTTCGTGTGTTCTGGAGGGGAAAAAGGGAACTCTGCTGGGAGTATAGGTTAGTTGTTAGAGGGCTTGTCTAGCTACCTGAAGCCCTGGGCTTGGTCCCCAATTATCACATGAACCTCAGTGGTAGCTAGCAGGGTGAGGCTGGTCTGGAACACACACACACACACACACACACACACACACACACACACACGAGAGAGAGAGAGAGAGAGAGAGAGAGAGAGAGAGAGAGAGAGAGAATGAATATGCAGGAGGTTACAGATGCCAAAATCCTGACCCAAAGGTGCCCCAGTTTTAATGATTTCCATTTCGGACCCTCCAAATGTCAGCTTTTCTTACCTTGGGACCATGGAGAAGAGGAGGGAGCGCGAAGCTCCAGGAATCTTGGGTAACTTAAGCAAGCTACAGTTTATATTCCAGGCACATTTGCACGGGCATTACAACTACTCCAGAACACTACCAACTACCTCCTTTAATAACCCAGAACTGCGGAGTGTTTGGCCAAGGTCACACTCAGCCTGGAACCCACACTCAAAACCACCCACTCAGCCGCGTCAACCAGTTCTTCCCTTTCCCCCACCTCTGCCCGCTAAACTAAACTCTGCTCCTTTTACTAAAGATTATTTCCGCTTTATTCAGTAGTTCGCTCATCTCCCACTGCACTCCATCGCTGCTCACATTCAGCCTCCAGAGAGGCTATGTGACCACCCCAACCCTTTCCGCAGTCTGCGCCTGGCTCTTGTGGTCCCGCCTGCTCAGGGAAACTGAAATCTAGGGAAAGGGTTTATTCACGGACGAGGTGAGCTCTCCGGGAGCCGTCTCCTGTGCCGTGATGCTCACACCTCGGACTCGCGCGGTGGAGCGCGCGCTCGCTGGCAGCCATACAACCACTGGATGACCCGCGCGTTGCGTTCCACCACTGACACCGAGGGGCGCCCGTCCCGTGCGGACCCTGCCGCCTCCGACCCCCCACCACAACCTCCAGCACAGTCCGGGTTGCCCGCGTCCCCGTCGCTGGATGTCCAATCGCTGGTGTCCCCGGAGCCGGGCGGCGGCGACGTTGCGACCTGCGGGCTGTGCTCGGCGCCCCAGCTCTGCGGGGAGAAGCGCTCGGCGCCCAGCACCTCCACTAGCGCGCGCTCCAGACCGCAGTAGTTGAAGAAGCGCTCCTTCTCCGACAGAGGCAGCGAGCACGTGGGACACAGCGCTCTCTTCCCTGTCGCCTCTGGACCATCAGGGGATCCAGCCCAGCCTGCGGGAGCCGCAGGTCTCTCAGTAGGTCCCGGGCTGCTCGGGACAGCATCCCGGGGGGTGCCCAGGAAGAGGCGTCGTACTAGCCCTTGGCCCTTGGCGTTCTCCTTGTTCACCGAAGCCTTGCAGTCCCGCTTCTGGCGGTAGAAGATGAGGGAGTCAGGCCTTGGCTGTCGCCTGCCGCTACCCCGACGGGCAGGCCCAGGCGTCCTGGGCGATGCAGAGGTCCCCAGCTCATTGCAAGGGTGTGGCGTCAGCGGTCCTGGCCCCCCTCGCAGGGCTGGCTCCTGACGACGTACTATCACCTGCTGCGTCTTGACGTACTTGGCTTTGTCGGCCTCCAGTCTCTCTACGGCGCTGGGGGTTCGTCCCCTCGATGGTGTGGAGGGAGAGGCCAGCAGCATCTTAGCGGAGTTGGCAGGTCAGTGCTCCATACACCCTGGGATGCACAATTAGCTGAGGAGCAGAGAAAAATTCTCTGGAGTTCCTGGGGCCTGCAGGGAGAGAGGCACTGTGTGGAAGAGGGCAGGCTGTCCCTGCCCTTCTCCTGCAGGCATTCCTGGGTAGAGGATCTCAGCTCACCCCTCCCCCATCAACCGGTGTCTTGCCCAGGGAGCAGACGCTAGACCCACCCTTCCCCAATCCTTAAGAGGCATTGGCTAATTCTTTGGGGGGGGGGCATTTATGCCCCTTTGAGAAGGCTCCGACCTGGCCACTGGATCATGCGCAAGGGACAAGCAAGCAGGACACTTGGAAAGGAAAATCAGGCGGGTCCTAGCTCAGTTCCCGAAATTGGCTTTAACCGGAAAAAATACCTCTTCCCAACAGAGCAACTTCAAGCCCAATACAAGGAGGTTCCGCAGCCACAGGCTGGCTGCAGCCGACCCACCCTTCCCGCCCCCAAGCACCGAGGTCAGGGACATAACCATAGGGTAGGAGTCCCTAGGAACTGCTGCCAGCTTCCTCGCCCAGGTCCAGCAGGGTTATTCAGGAAGGAGAGGGAGGTGGTCCCCAGACCGTACCAGTCTGCTATTGCCAGCCACTGTATGCCCCATGCCAAGGGGAGTCCAGAAAAATCTAACCATAGACACTATCTCGTCCAACCCCTGCACTTTGATTTCAGAAGCCAGGACAATGGCCAGGAGAGGAAGGAGTTTGTAGGGGTTCTTTTGAGAGCTAGGGTGCCCCCTGGGACCCAGATTTCTTGCCTTATTGGGCAGCTCTAGCTGGACCCTGGGTTGTCTGTCAGATCGTCCCTCTAGCTGCTGTAAAGCCCAGCAGGAACCCCTAGTCTCACAAAGCAGTTCACCCCACTGATTCAGCCTAATAACTTGTAAGCTCAGAGATCTGCCCTCTGGGTCCCTACCCCCTTCCCATCCAGAGACCTCTGACCCTTCTCCACCTCCCCTGTGCTCCAGGAAGAGGGCAAGAGGGACAGTAAATCAACAGCCGACAGTTTCCTTGTCAGCTAACAGAATGGGCCACCCACATGGCCCAACACACCCTCCCCTGTCCTTCACTTCCCTGTTCCCATACAGCTGAAGGGGACTGAAGGGACCTCTGACCTGGAGGCAAAAAGGAAGAGACTGGGCAAGGATGTGTGAAGAAGGTGGTAGAGCACAGACCCTTGTCCCTCCACCCTGGCCTATCCCTGTTACACTTCCAGTCTGTGGCAAGTCTGCCCAGAGTCTGAGTGACTGAGACCCAGGCAGCAGTGACAGCCTGTGCCCTGCTCTCTTTCTTCAGGGACTATAACGGGGTCAGATTCCAAGGTCCCACAAGGGCACTGAGCTGCTCTGACCTCATGGATGGCCTCTGTCCCCTCCTTCTCTCTTTAGCCTTGAGCAAGGAGGCTATAAAAAGTCCCTAAACACAAGGACCAAAATAGTCCACTGTCCCCTGCCTTGTCCCTGGTTTCTAGGCTGGCTTTGATGTTTGACCACAGACGGCCCATGCCAGACTGGCAGCCAGTCTTGTCCCTCTGTTCCTTTGCCTACCCTCTTCCAGCCCTTGAGAGGTAGAAATTGCAACCCTGTCCATTCAGAGGGCTTCAACATTTGTGCTTCTGGGTTCAGTAGCTGGGCACTAGTCTCCTTGCTATCAGCCCACAAGTACCCTCCTGTCCTCATGCCCTCTGGGCCTGCATCCTCACCTGCCTTCCGCTCCAGATGCACTCACCTCTGGGTGGAGACGCTGAGTTGCAGGGATCCCTCTGTATCCCCAGACTGAAGAAGGCCAGGGGACAGCAGGGACTAGGAAGTAACTTTGGTGGCAGCCAAGCCTTACTCTCCACAGGAAAAGCAAAAAGCCTCCACCCCCTAGGTTAACCCTTCCGGAGCCAGAGCTCAGACTCAATTAACTCTTTCCTGGCCAGTCTTGGTGCTGGCAGGACCTGTGAGCCATGTCCAGCAACTTTACAGATAGCGAGATAAGCTCCATCAGGTTCCATGGCTGCCACGGAGGCACCGTAAACTTGGGCTGAGGTACCGTGGTCCCCAAACAAGACCTTCTGCTCCTCAGGCTCCCTCTGAAGTCTCAATGCTCTGATGTAGAATGGAAGGCAGAATAGGGTGCTATGCCACTTGCTTTTTCCCCTCTGGCAGGTAGAGGCCTGTTTTAAGCCTGGTACTGGAGTGTAGCAAGCCTGCTCTTCCTAGAGGTGAGCCCGGGGCATCTGCTTCCTAAAGGTGGGTGCAGTGGTGCTGCAGGTGTGTGGAGAGCCTGTCTCAGCAAGATTCAGCATGAGGATTGAGCAAGAACTCCATGGTCCAGCCCTGATGATGGTGAAGGGCGCTAACTGGGAAGGGCGGGAAGAAAGCCGCCTTCCAGATCTAAGTCTCCATCCTTTGGCCTCCCACCTGGGGATCCCTAGTGGTCCAGCAGAGACACTATTCATCTCAAGGGGAAGCCCTAGCCATAAAGGAGCCACACCCTTCTCAGTAGGCAAACTTCTTAGCACTAGAGTTCAAAGGCCAAGGCTTGGCTCTGTCTTTGCTTCTCTCCCAGTTGTGCCCACCCCCTACCAGCCCAACCACTTAGCATAAACCCCCCCCCTCCCTGCTAACACTTTAATGTTGGCAAGGCACATTTCCTTCTCGGTTCTTGATCACCCTTGAGCCCCCTCCCATGGAACCTAGATGGGGCTCAGCAGGAATAGCAACGCCACTTCATGGGGGAGGAAATGAGTAAAGTCGGAAGGACACATGCAGACCCCCCAAATCCTCTCTTTCCACTGTCCCCACTGTCTCTCTGGCAAGATCGAGGGTCCTTCCGAGAACCCAAGGCTCATCATCTGTCAAGAAGATGCCATTACAATACCTAGGCCTGCGATGGGGTGGGAAGACTCTGGGACACACATACCTTGGTGGTAAACGGAGCTAGCTAGGAAGAGAGGGATGGAAGAGGCTCCTCTGGCTTCCTACCGGGGAGCCTGCCAGAAGAAGCCTGGAAAAGCCCTTACCACGGGAGTCCTACACTCTCAACAGGCGAACCCTTCATCACCGAGAGTTCAAAGGTCAGTTCATAGACCTGGTCCCCCCACCCCACCTCTGGCCCCTGACCTCCTGTGGGACCCTGGATTCCTGTCCACTGTTATGAAGGAGGGGAAGGGTTTATTTATTTTGTCCATAACAACAGAATTGTGTTATCGCATTTGACAAAATGCTTTCCATCCCGCTGTCGCAACTCATCTCGAGGACAGATCTTTGGGACTAGGTTTCGTCACTTTTCCCACAGAGAGCTCAAGAAACCAAGGCTCAAGTTAGTGAAATGACTGACCCAAATTCACACCATGAGGAGTAATAGCTGTTTGCTTTGTTTTGCTACGGGTTTCAAGTAGCTCAGGCTAACCTCGAACTTCTGAACCTCCTATCCCCTATACTCCTAGAATGCTGGAATCACAGGCACGAGCAACCAGGCATGATTTTGTGCAGTGCAATGCTGGGGGTGGAACCCAGGCGCTGTGTATGCTAAACAAGCCCTCCGCTGACCGAGCTACACTTTCACCCCAACAGATGACTTTTATTGAGAAAGTTATATGTGCTAAGCAAGGGCCATTCTTGCTACTTTACACCCTGAATCATAGATTTGATCCAGTGAAATGGTCCCTTCTAGTTTTGTTGATGCAGGTGGGGTACAGGCCAGTGCTCTGTGGCCTGGGCGTGAAAGGGTTAAGAATGGGGGAGGCGGGTGGGGGCCCAGCTGGGATGCTGTCAATGGCAGGAAACCTGGCCTGCCAGGGAGAGGATGAGGCTAGTGTCTCACTGAGGCCACCCCCATCCCTTTGCTCTTAAAGGAGCATCCGGGTTAGGTGGAGGGGCTGGCGGGGGTCCCTTCACAGCTGTGTTCTGGGGATCAAGGACAGATGCTAGACTACAGTAAGAAGGGGAACCCAGGGGGTAACACGGGGGTCATCCTGATTGGATATCTTGTTTTCCATACTTCTGAGAGGAGCCTGGCTCTCCTTTGGTACTCAGAGAGCAGAGACTGGGGGGGCCTTAGTCATTAGGGGAATGCCATAGCTATGTTCTTGGGGGGTCTTCAGTTAGGGGAGGTGGGGGTCTGAGAGTCTTGCTCTCAGGGGTTCCCAGTCAGAAGTGCCAGTGCTTCATGCCAGTGGACAAGGCCCAGGGACAGACCCAGGAGCACAGCCTGAGCAGGAGCACACAGGAGAGGGTAAGTGGGGTGAACCCTAGGTGAGGGATCCAGAAAGAGCTAGAAAAAAAGAGGAAGGATGGGAGGTCATATATTTTCCTGTCCTCAGAGGATAGGGGCCCACAGCCCTCTGTCTAGCTGCCCTCAATTCTCAGGGCACTCAGCAGGGCCAGAGCCTCTCTCTGGTCATGGGTCCCCAGGGAGATCTTTAAAGTGGCTCCTTCCGGCCCACTAGCCAAGACCCGCGGAGGGGGAGGCCAAGTCTGAGGGCTGTTTCCTTCCTCTATCCGACCTCAGACCTCATTCCTGGAACACCTGAGCTGGGAATGGGCCTGAGTCAGAAGCGGCTCCTTTGAGGAGAGGGTTGCTGGGCAGACTGGGAATAATTCTGGTCAGTGTCGGGAATAGTGAGACAGGGTCCCAGAAGCCTTCAGACCTGGCTTCGGACCTCAAGCCTGCATTGTCGCCAATGAGATTCTAGGTCTGCTTCTCCCCAGCCAGCCACAGGCCTCAGGCCATGGCCATCCATGCGTTAGCTCTCTTTTGATTCCAATCCTGACTCTCCACTCTATCTACATGGCCTCCGAAGAAAACCTAAGCTCTCTGGGTAGCCCTTCTTGTCAAATGTAGACGACAACCCGGGAATGGTGGTTGGATCTGACCTCTCCTTGGGCTTTCTATCAGCCGCCCTCAGACTCCGACCTGTGGCCTAAGTCTTTTCTCCCTGCCCCCCCCGTCTCATTCTCAGCTGCCCCACAGATCACTGGGAACACTTTCCCTGTGCTGTGGGGTCAGCAGATGGAGGTCACATACTCTTAAGAGACTCATCAGGAGGGTGGCAGCAGAGGTGGGACAGGGGGACCACAGAAAGAGATTGACCAGCTCTGCCACAAGGAGAAATGAACAAAGCAGATGACAGGGGTGGGGCAGGGGCGATTTGTTCTGCCTGGATGGGATGGGGAGCTTCAAAGAAGGGATTTGAGCAGAGCCTGGAGGGGATCATTGTTTGGGCTGGGGGTGAAAGAGCCCTGAGAACCTCAGGTCAGAGGACAGCAGGAGCTGGGGTCTCAGAGAGGGCAAGAGGCTTAAAGAGAAGTGGAGTACCCAGAATGCGGTGCTGAGTGGGGGCCGGTTTGCACCCAGGCAGGAACGCTGACCTGGAAGGAGGCCCCTGATGTGCTGGTGGCCTCCCCCAGTTCCTGAGAGCAGGGCCCAAACTCCTCTCTAATTTGTGGCTTTCCATTTGGGGAAAGAATCTTAGCCACAACAATAGCCTGGCCCTGGCGGCTGCCCCTCAGAGGGTGTGGCTCCAAGCAGAGCCTGACCCCCAGCACCACGGGACATGACCCACAGCAGGGGTAGCATGGAGGGAGATGCCAGGGAACATTTGTTCTTCTGAGAGCCTACACAGCTAGGGAGCAGTGTATGTAAGAAAGATCAGATAAGATATGTGCTGTCTTAGTGCTGGTCACCTAGTCAGAGCAGCAAAACCAGCTACAGCCGACGCATGTGTCTGGTGCTGGGTACTGTGCAGAGTGCTTTTCTTTTTTGATAAATATTTTTTATTATATATACAGTATTCTGCCTGCATATATCCCTTATAGGCCAGAAGAGGGCATCTTAGCTCATTATAGATGGTTATGAGACACCATGTGGTTGCTGGGAATTGAACTCAGGTCCTCTGAAAGAGTAGACAGTGTTCTTAACCTCTGAGCCATCTCCACAGCCCCGCAAAGTGCTTTTCTTTATGCTCAGTGCCTCCCTTACTTTCTACGTAAAGTAGGAATTACTCTTATGATCCTAACCTTCTTTGTATCTGTTCTTCATCCTGTCTCTGTACCCTGTACCCCCATCCCTCTGCCCACCCTACCCATGTCCAACTGTCCCTGTCTGTTGGTGTCTGTACCCCCCATATACCCTGTCCCCACGTCCTTGTCCCTCCCCATATTAGTTGTAATACCTCATTGCTACAACAAAGTATCTTACAGAATCGACTTAAGGAAAAAAGGTTTGTTTTGCCCCCAAGGCAGGAAAGGCCTGGTAGCGAGTAGGAAGCAGCTGATCACACTTCAACTGCAGGCAGGAAGCAGAGAGAGAAGAAAGCGGCTGCTCAGGGCCCCCTTTCTCCTCTTTATTCAGTCCACGACCCCAACCTGTGAAATGATGCTACCCACAATTAAAGAGAGTCTTCCAGCCTCATTAACTTAGTAGGACAACCCCTCATTGGTGCACACCAGGGGCTGGTCCCCTAGGTGACTCTGGATCCTGTCAAGTTGACAGTATTAACAACAGTTTGTTGTTTGTTTATATATCTATGTGTGTCTGCGGCACTGCCTGCTTTTAGGACTCTCAGGGAGAGGACGGAGTTCTCTTTCTATGTGTCTTTATCACTTCGCCAGCCAGATGCCTCCTCTCTCCTGAGTGGTACTTAGATGCAGCAGTGTTTTTAAAGGACATTGAGTGACAGGAGACTATGAAGCTGCATTTGTTTCTGGAGCTGTTCAGGCCACAACGTTGATGGTGGTTTTTTCTTTAGCTTTGAGACAGGGTCTCACTAGGTCATCTGCCTGGTCTGGAACTTGCCATGTAGACTAGGCTGACCTCAAACACAAAGATCCTCCTGCTTCTGCCTCTCAAGTGCCAAGATTAAAGGAGTTTGGCACTGTGCCTGACCTATTTTGAGGCAGGGTCTGAAATATCCCAGATCGGCCTTGAACACTCTACACAGCCAAGGATGACTTTGAACTTCTGATTCTACCTCCTGAGTGCTGGGACTACAGATCTGTGCTACCATCCCCAGTTTTATGGAATGCTGGAGATCAAAACAAGGACTTCCTGCTGGAAGGCCTCTGTACCCCGGTATCGGGTCTCTCCCAATCAGGTCAGGTCAGGTCAAATTAATAAATCTAGGTTTAATCTGAGCAAAGCATTCCTGAGTGGTCCCAGCTCTGGCTGTACTGAAACTCGATTTGTAGACTAGGCTGACCTTGAACTCACAGAGATCTGCCTGCCTCTGCCTCCCAAGTGCTGGGATTAAAGGCAAGGCGTGTGCCACCACCGCCTCCTCCACCATTCAGCTAGAGAGCAGAGTCTTGACACCCCATTTTATCAGGCATCTCTGACTCTGGTCATAAGTAGAATTAAGGCCGCTGGTATACAGAAAGGGTGAAGAGGATCGTGTGTGGGTCCCGGGTGCTTCCTGGAGCCCTGCGCTGATAATTGCAGACTCTGGCACCAGAAGATGCTCAGCTCTGTGAGAGCAATGAGGGTCTGCATTGTGCTACCCTCGGAGCCACCGAGGCTTGAATGGGTGAGAGGAGCGATGGGAGGGACTGGCACACTAAACGAAGGAGGAGGGACAGGGATGGTTGCTGCGGAGATTACTGTGCTGTGGGCTGTGGCGGTTCGCCCACAATCCTCCTTTTGACCCCCTCCAGGAAGAGCCACAGGGACCCAAAGAGCTTCTCTCTCGGTGCAGAGGGCAGTATGTGAGCAGCACCAGGTCTCAAGGCAGGACTTGGTGTCCACAGTCAGTGCTCTTAGCAGTGTCACCTTCTGAGTCCACCTCAGTTGCTGCTAAGGTCACTTGCGGCCCAGAACAGCCTGTATTAGATGACGGAAGACAGTGGAGTACAAAGGTCAAGTCACTTGACCATCTCGTCCTGCCCTCAAAGAGACCGGGGTTGTGGCTCATTTGGTAAAGCACTCGTTCAGGATGGGCGAGGCACTGGGTTCAGTCTCTAGCATCCAAACAAACAAGCAAACAGAAAAGAGCTGGAGATGAATCTCTGTGCTGTCAACAAGCTAGATGCAAACCATGCTGTTCCCCTTTGGGGGTTTACAGCAGCCAGAGAGGCTGGCCCTGTTGTCCCTATCGCTCATCAGGAGAAAGCAAAACCCCTCCCCCAGCTCTTGATTAACCATACCTGATCAATTGCCACCTGGTGATGATATTGCTTCCAAAGTCATCCCACCATACCTTGCAAAATGCACAGGCACATTCTTGTACTGGAGTGGGACAGACACTTTAGAGAGTGGTTTGTGCCTGTCCACCAGGGGGCAGGCTGCATCAGGTACGAAGCTTTTCTGAGCCCTCCTCAACGTCCCTGTACTTTTGGGCCCGCCCACATGGCTGCCGGCACAGTCACCCTTGCCACCTGGAAGGGCCTGACCGGCTCTCTGCGCTGACACAGGTGCTCTGTAATGGTCGCTAGCCAGCGACACCAGCCATGCCTTCATTAGTTCCCCCCCCGCGAGGTTAGGAAATGACTTTACAGATGTTATTCTCATCTGGTCAGCTAAACAATTCGGAAAAATCATTTATTATTATAGTCGCTCCTCAGAGGATTGTGTGGTGGACTGAAGTCACACAGTGAAGCTGTTGCTGCTGCTGGCACTGGTGACATTAAGCTCCTGTGCTGTTGGTGACAAGACTTTTCCTGGGGAGATGCAGCATACATGCTTACTCATCCAGAC
The DNA here is from genome assembly GCF_000317375.1 of Microtus ochrogaster. Classification (NCBI taxonomy): domain Eukaryota; kingdom Metazoa; phylum Chordata; class Mammalia; order Rodentia; family Cricetidae; genus Microtus; species Microtus ochrogaster. The sequence goes on along the minus strand of NC_022016.1, from coordinate 50,546,156 downwards.
GGGGACCCCAAGACAGACTAAAGAACAGACACCACCAGAGTCCAGCCTGGTAAGCCAGTGTTTTATAGGGGTCACTTGTAGGAATATGGGTGAGGGGTTACAGGAGCAGAAATGACTCAAAGACAAGCTGTCACCAAAGCCGACCCCAGCATGGGCGGCAGCTCATAAAAGTTAGGGATCTGGGACACACTGCACAGCCTCCAGGCAGCTCAACAGGCTGGAGGGTGTCCTTTTCAGGGGGCTGGGTTGGTCTAAGCTTTTTCTAGGCAGCTTGGCTGGTTTCTGCTTCTTCCAGGCTGCTGGTCGGGTCTCAGAGTCTTTGCAGCTTGGCTCGTCTGCGAGTGACTCTCAACAGCTTGCCTTGTTTACTCTGGGAGAGAGGGACCTAGTGAATCTGGTCAGTTTCAGGGACTTCACGAAGCTGTTTTGAGTTGTTTAAGGAGCTTTCTGGTAGGATGGAATGTTTTAGTCCCTGAAAAAACTGCCTGGTGTATTGCCAGTAAGGTTGATAGGTGTTGGGACCAATTGAGTCCTGGCCTTCAGCTGCTCTTCCCTGCTAGAGCCTTCTAATTGAAGTTACTAAAGGCTGTGCTTTGCCTAGAGGATCAGAGGATGGGATTTTCACCTGTTGGCCATTGACTGCCGCGTATTTAAGCCTCCATTGTGCTATTAAAGAGGGGCTTTTGTACCAGTGGTTGGAGGTCCATGTGTCGGTCTGTCTCTGCGTGTGTTTCCTCAACCTCCAGCCCCTTGCCCGAAGTTCGTGAACTGGATTCTACCACATAGAGCGCAGACGGGGGCCCCGCAGTGTGCGGCACTGAGGGACCATGATCAGGCAGAGTAGCACACCCCTAAATTCCAGCACTTGACAGAAGAGGCATAAGGATGGTGAGATTGTGGTCAGCCTGGATTCTACAGCAAGACACTGGGGTGGCAAGGAGACTTTTTTAATTCTACAGTAATCGGGACAGTGAATTACTGAATTTACTTGGGATAAAAAGAATACTGAAATATAATAGGTGTTATTAATTGTTCAGTTCAATGTGTCTATATTCTTTGTTTGTTTGTTTTTTGTGGTTTTTTTTTTTTTTTTTTTTTTTTTTTTTTTTTTTTTTGGGGGGGGACAGGATTTGTGTAGTCCTAGCTGTCCTGAAACTAACGCTGTAAACCAGGCTGGCTTTGAACTCACAGAGATCCACTTGCCTCTGCCCCCTGATTAAAGGTGTGTGCCACCACTGCTCAGCCAAGCTTTGGGTTTTTTGTTTGCTTGGTTTTGCTTGTTTGTTTTTGTTTTGCTTTGCTTTCTAAGACAGGGTTTCTCTGTGCAACAACCCTGGCAATCCAGGAATTCACTCTGTAGACCAGGCTGGTCTCAAACTCACAGAGATCAGCCTGCTTCTGCCTCCTGAATGCTGGGATTAAAGGTGTGTGCTTCCACTGCCTGGCAAGCATTTCTTTAAGTAAAATAAACAGTAAGTCACAAAACACCTTGCACACAGTAGGACTTACTGTTTCCAGACCATTTTCCTTTTGCTATTTTCCATACAACAGCACTGGGCTTTACTTGTCGCAGGGTGGAGACAAAGGCTTTGCTTGAGTCTGGTAGCAGGGACAGGTATTTCACTGCAAGAGAATTAAGATCAGTCAGGCTTTTGACAGGATCAGATGTGCTTGCATAGAGTGTGAAGACCGAATGCTCCCATGGGCCAGAACTGGACATGGTGGACCTGGCCAGTAAGTATCTTTGTATCTCAATGGAAGATGCTTTCTTCATCCAACCTCACTCCAAAGAGACAAGAGATCTTTCTCCAGGTGTCATGGATAATTCCGGAGAAGAGTAGAGACATCTATAGTCTAAAATGTAAAATTTTTTTTCTTTTTCCTTTTTGTTGTTTTTTTTAAGACAGGGTTTCTCTGTGGTTTTTGGAGTCTGTCCTGGAACTAGCTCTTGTAGACCAGGCTCGCCTTGAACTCACAGAGATCGCCTGCCTCTGCCTCCTGAGTGCTGGGATTAAAGGCGTGTGCCACCACCATCCGGCTTTAAAATGTGATTTATGGAGGCTAGAGAGATGGCTCAGTGGTTAAGAGCACTCACTGCTCTTCTAGAGGACCTGGGTTCAATTCCCAGCACCCACATGGGAGCTCATAACTGTCTGTAACTTCAGTTCCAGGGGACCCAACACCCTCATACAGATATTCATGCAGGAAAAAAAAAACCAACAACACACATGAAATAAAAGTAAATTTTATTTGTTTTTTTTGTTTTTTTGTTTTGTTTTGTTTTTTTTTTTTTTTGGTTTTTCGAGACAGGGTTTCTCTATGATTTTGGAGCCTGTCCTGGAACTAGCTCTGTAGACCAGGCTGGTCTCGAACTCACAGGGATCCTCCTGTCTCTGCCTCCCGAGTGCTGAGATTAAAGGCGTGCGCCACCACCGCCCGGCAAAAGTAAATTTTAAAAATATGATTTATGCTGTCTTTAATCCTTGCTGTTTGAGAAGGCTTATTCTTCCTCCATCCCTCTCTCCCTCCTTCCTTTTCCTCTCCTCTTCCTCCTTCTAGACAGTCTTACTAATAGGTGTGTGCCATCATACTCAGCTGAGTTTTCCCAAACCTCGCTATCTTAGAACAAATTTACAACAATCCACACACGAATCTGTCATTTTGTTTTCTGTTTCCCATTCTGGGGCTTGAATCCAGAGCCCAGGACTGGGCAAGAGCTTTATCATTGAGTTATGTTCCCCAGTTCTTATTTCTCCACCATCCTTCCTGTCTTCCTGTCTTCCTGTTTTCCTGTCTTCCTTCCTTCCTTCCTTCCTTCCTCCCTTCCTTCCTTCCTTCCTTTCTTCCTTCCTTCCCTCCTTCCTTTTCTTTCTTGAGACAGAGTTTTTTAGAGACTAGGCTGGCCGTGAACTTGTTACGTAGCCAAGCCAACCTTAAACTCCTGCCTTCCAGTGCTGGAATTACAGGTGTGTACCACCACACCACACCCAGTTTGCACCCAGCTTGCTCACCCTTTTCTTGTCCTCTGCTGAGGATTGAACCCTAGGCCCTTGAGCATGCAAGGTGTGATGGTCTGAAAGAAAACAGCCCCAACAGACCCATAGGGAGTGGCACTATTAGGGGGTGTGGCCTTGTTGGACGAAGTATGTCACTAGGGGTGGCTTTGAGGTTTCAGAAGCTTATGCCAGGCCCGGTGTCTCACTGTCTTCCTGCTGCATTCAGATTTGGATGTAGAACTAACTCTCAACTACGTCTCTAGCACCATGTCTGCCTGTGTGCTGCCATACTTCCCACCGTGACAATAACGGACTAAATCGCTGAAGTGTAAGCAAGCCCCGATTAAATGTTTCCCTTTATAAGAGTCTCTGTGAGCAGGGCAGTGGTAGCACACGCTTTTAATTCCAGAGCTTGGAAGGCAGAGGCAGAGGCAGGCGGATCTCTGAGTTTGAGGCCAGCCTGGTCTACAGAGCTAGTTCCAGGACAGCTAGGGCTACACAGAGAAACCCTGTCTCCGAGATCCTCATGGGCATTCACCGTCGCACCTGTTTTATTCAGTGTTGGGGCTCAAACCCAAGTCTTTTTTTTTTTTTTAAAGATTTATTATGTACACAGTGTTCAGACTCCATGTATGCCTGCAGGCCAGAAGAGGGCACCAGATCTCATTACAGATGGTTGTGAGCCACCATGTGGTTGCTGGGAATTGAACTCCGGACCTCTTGAAGAGCAGCCAGTGCTCTTCAACTCTGAGCCATCTCTCCAGCCCCTCAAACCCAAGTCTTAATGTATGCTAGCAAGAACTCTGCCAACTGAGCCACAGCCCCAGGCTCTCCCGTTTTTCTTTTCAGTTATGACTGTGTCTTCCTCGGCTGAGGGCAGGGCCTATGTGGCCTTCCTTTGTAACTACCAGAAGTAATTTTCCTTGAATGGGCAGAACCTCTGAGTTTCGCAGCAGGAGTTATACCCAGTTCTTGGACAATGATTAATTATTACAGAGACCCTTTGAACTCTTTGGATCCCATGTAGTTAAAGGAAATCCTTAGGCCAGGAAGTTTCTCTGCTAAGGCCTGGGCTTGGCTGAGATGAAGCCCAGATAAACATCTGATTTAGCTCCAGAGGCGCCCCCCGCCCCCAGCTCACATGTCAGCTACTTAGGAGTCCTCAAGAGTCAACAATCGATGAAATGCCGGCCACAGGCAGGGGCCTCACAGGTCTCAGCTTCAGGAAACCTGGTCCCTGAACCAGGAAAAGCAGAGCCAGGCTGGTTATTCCCCAGCCGGATAGAGGAGGCCCAGCACCTTGGCTAACTCCAAGAACTGTGTGCTGTTAGGTGAACCTGAGGAGAAGGATCACCTCCCAGGAGACAGCCATGAGGGGAACTGACCCACGGGAGCCTTACAATTCCTCAGGAAGTCTCCCTTGGTAAGCTTCCTGTCCCTGGCCCCCAAAGCACTTGGGACAGATTCCTGCACTCTTTCAAGGATGGGTCATGAATCTTTGGAACTGCCGGCTGAGTCTGATGGCGCTTGCCTATATTCCCAGCATTCCGGAGGATCGAGAGTTCAAGGCCAGCCTGACCTACAAACACAGGCTTCTAAACTTTTGTTTGTAATTGTAGGGGATCTGCTGACTCCTTGGAAGCCAGCTTGAGAAGCCCTAGAGAGCAGTGAGGGGTTGTGGGTAAAAGGAGAGGCAAATATAATCGACATACATTATGTCCATGTATAAAAAAAAATACGTCATGATGAAAAACAAAAAAATGCTGAGCAGGTAAAGGTGCTGGCCACCAAGGGTGAGGACCTGAGTTTGAGCCCCTGGACCCACATGGCAGAAGAAAAGAACCAACTCCCAACTCCTACAAGGTGGCTTCTGACTTCTATGTGTGTGTTCTCATACCCATACCCACACATAGCCACACAAACTAAATTTTAAAAATGCATTTTTTTTAATGCTTGAAAGACCTGCCCTAGAATCAAATGCCCAGAGGGCAAGTTTCAATAGCTCCAAATGCCCCACCTGTAGCATGCCATAAAAGAGGTCCCAAAGTGGAGATGGGCACCAGGTGGGCACTGCAGGGTCTTTTTAGCTGTTTGATAGAAGTAAGTGAATTCTCAAAATGTTTTTTGTTAAGTTGGGAGCATAGCCCCCAGCCCCCAGGCCTGAGAGTTGTATTGGTCTGGACTCCAAATCCCAGCATGCCATTTCTGACCCCTCCCTGGGGGGGTCAGGACCACTCCCACAGAGTATTTAAATAAACTCCCAAAAGAGGATCACGTGGTGTCTTTTCCTTCCTCCTGGTGGTAGCACTCTCACCTCCTGGTTCCCCCTCGGGGCCACCCGAGAGCGCAGGAATCCCATTAAACCTGGATATTTTTTAATTTGGCTTGTTGTGATTTGGTTTGATTGGGATTTTTGCGTTGGCAGAGAGCTCCAGACCAATACAACTCTCAGGCCTGGGGCCTAGGGACTATGCTCTAACTTAACACTTTATTTTTTATTTTTATTTATTTATTTTGACTTTTTTTTTTTTTGAAACAGGGTTTCTTTGTATAGTCCTGGCTATCCTGGAACTCACTCTGTTCAGGCTGGCCTCGAACCTAGAGATCTGCCTGCCTCTGCCTCCCAAGTGCTGGAATTAAAAGTGTGTACCACCACTGCCTGGCATGGAACGAAGGAAACTTAATTGAGAAAATGCTTCCATAATATTGGTCTGTAGGCTAATTTGTGGAGTATTGTCTTGATTAATGACTGATTGGGGGGTGGATTCACCGTGGGTAGTGTCTGTCACCTCTGGGCTAGGGGTCCTGGATTGTTTATGAAAGCAGGTTGAGTTATCCTTGGTGGCACAGACCTTTAATCCCAGCTCTCAAGATGCAGAAGCAGAGGCAGGTGGGTATTTGTGAGTTTGAGGCCAGCCTGGTCTACATAGGGAGCTCCAGGACCCATGCCGAGAGTGAAGCTACATAGAAACCCCAACCCTGTCTCACACAAAACAAGAGTGAGGTAGCTGGAGACTACCTCACCTTCACCGGGTTCTCCTGAAGTGGGGGGACAATCACAGCTAATCTGAAGTCTGGCTTGTGAGTCCTTTCCCCGTCATTCCCTCCGGACTTTACAGTGGTGGATTTTTGTTGTTGTTTGAGACAGAGTCACACTATGCAGCTGACCGGAACTCTGCTCTCATAGAAATCTAGAATACCTGACCACTGAAGAACTCAACGCACAGGTGCTGGTGCAGGCGTGATCTCAGCGCCTTAGAAGAACAGTGAAATGTAAGCACCATTTTCGCTTTGCAGCTACGAAAAGCCACGTACCCACTGACAAACGTTACTTATGTGGCTGTTTGCAAAAGTCAGTCTTTCCTACCGGATCTTTCAGCTGCTAGACCACGACAGCTTCTGTAATACCAAATTGCTTAACTTCAGCTCAAAACAGGCTAAGCTTGAAATACCAGGCTGAACAGGAAAAGAGTGGAGTCCACAGCCCAGGATTGTTTGTTTGTTTTTTTTTTTTTTAAACAATTCACCTTTAACCAATGAAAACTCTGCCTACCTTTAAAAGCCGCGCTTTGCTTCCTAGAGGTGTGGCCTCTGTGGGTTCTCTCCACCTTACTATCTACCCACAAACCAGTATTGCAGGGCTCTTTAGAGGCTGTCTATGATTGGCTGATCAAGACAGCAACATTTGAATTTAAAGGAAGGCCAGGATGTGGTGAGTTCCTTCTGTAGGGGAGATAAAGCTTTGCTCTGATAGGAAAGTCAGCTGGAGGCGGGAGATAGGGGTCAACACGGCCCCGGCCGGTGAGACCACCGGCTCCTGCTGCTTCTACCTTCACTAGGAAATCAGCCCCTACTTCCAGTAAGATACCTTTGTAAACAGTGAAGGGTTACTGAAGTGCTGATAGCTACAATTTATAGTTTGAAATTGAATTTTAAGAAGGTAATCTTTAAGAGAAACAAAGTCCTTTGCGGAGGCCTAGCTGCAGTAGGGGGCAGTCTAGGGCGGCCAGTGGCTCCATGTTTCCTGTCCCTCAGCTGTCCCACTGACCACCAGGGAGGCTGTATGCGCAGGCAACCATACATTTTACAAAGGTAAAGAAAAAAAAAGGCAGACAATGATCGATTTTCCCCCAAGGTTTCACCATGTAGTCCTGGCCTACAATTCAATATGTAGACTACTTACCTTGAAACTCTGCCAACCGCCTGCCTCTGCCTTCTGAGAGCCACCACTCCCAGCTAAATCTATGTCTTCTTTAGAAGTGTTTGCCTCATGTTAAGAATTGAAATTGCAGCCACTTAGTATATTTAATAGAAACTATCTCATCTGGATTGAATACTCAGCCAAATGAATTAGGATAAATGGGGGGAAAAATCTCTGGGGCCAAAGAGTTGGTTCAGTACTTAAAAACCCTTGATACACACAGAGGACCTTGCCTTCAATCCCAGCACCTACCTGGAGGTTCACACACGCCTGAAACTCTAGTTCCAGGGATCCACGCCCTGTGGTCTCCTTGGGTACTGCATGCACACAGTGCACAGACATATGAAGACAAAGCGTTCATACCTGGAAAATACCAATCTTAAAAAAGAACCTTAAACAATACACATTTCTCTCCTATATAAAGCATATGGCTTCAGAGAACTTGAAATGCCAAAGTCCTGTCATCCAATCACCTGCCTCAGTACCGGCTTCCGTGAGACAACCAGACACTTTCCCACACTGTTCATCACGTCACAGGCGCGTCTAGCGCATTGCACAACTCCCAGTCACCGAAGTAGCAAGGAGAGCGCCCAAGGTATTTTGTTGAAATTCACTTTATTAAAAAAAACAAACAAAAAACTCATGAACAATAAATTACAATACTTTCCCCTTTATAAATTCTTCATAAAATATATTTGACAATTTTAAAAGAAAAATTTTAAAGTTGCTTTCATTTCTGATGTGCCTATGACATCGTTTATTGACTATTTTGTCATGCTGGTGAATTATTTTGTAGCTGCTACAATAGTTTGATTGGTAACATTTTACAATTAAAAACAAAGAAAAAAACAAGAACAAAAATCCAGACCTGCAGAAAGAACTATTCTGTGCTATTTATCTGACACTTAACACTTACATCATTGAAATGACAAAGCATCCCTTAGCACCAAGAATCTACAGCCCCCATGTTCTAAGTGACAACTAGTGCAAAGTAACATCTAGGACCTAACTGTACAACCCTACAGTGACGGGACACAGCTGCCTATGAGCGTTATCTGAAATATTTGGTCTTTTTCAATTAAGACAAATTTCATAAAACACTAGAAACCATGGCAACAGACTATGAGGAATAACTGTTTATTGAGTACCTATCATGGGCAAGGCACTGTGCACAATATCTGGATTGCATTTGTCTTTTAGCAAATACCCAAATTTTCCAATTATCACTTCCCATCTTGATTTCTTACCCGTGACTGGAGAAAGTGCATGGCTAAATGTCATTTTTTAAAAAAAGGTTAATTTTTATTTTTTTAATCATCTGTATGTGTGTGTGTGTCTATGGAAGCAAGAGGATACTGGGTCCCCTGGAGCTGGAGTTAGGTGGTTGTGAGCTACCCAACATGGGTGCTGGGAACTGAACTCTGTTCTGTGCAAGAGCAACAAGTTCTCTAAACTGCTGAGTCCAGCCCCCCCCCAATGCAAATCTTAAATTGCTGTCAAATCAACTAAACTTTAGTGCTGAGCACACAGTAGGTACTTAATAAATACCTCTGACTGAAAAAGAACAAAGAAAGACAAAGAAATTACTATCCTTTTGTTGATTATCATAAGCTATTTTAGAATACAAGGACTTGAGAAAATTCTGGAAGATTTTTCCCGATCACCCCACACTCTTACCTCTAATGAAAGAAAGAATTATATTTCACAAATAAAAATCTTTCAAAATAAATTATAACTGGGGCTAGACATGTAGCTCAGTGGCAAAGCCTTTGTGTAGCACATGCAAGGCTCTGGTGGGATCCCAGTGCCAACCAAAACAAAAGACAAACCAAATTACACATTATTTCAAGGAGACAGGCTCAGAAGCTATGTGCTTAGGATGTACGGGCTTCTAGTGCACAGGTACTTGTAGAACAAATGAACTATTGGCTATGTCACATATCGATCTGATGCAGCGCCAAGTCATTGAGAATACATTATAATGAGACTTTCTAATTTCCTGGAACTCGATCCCCTCGTCAGATCTGTGTCAACTTGATGACCCAGAGGGTCAATTACCATGAATGTCCAGTACGCTTCTATTCCAGAAAGAATTATTTTAGTTAAGTCTGCAAGTGATATTAGGTGTGACTTTTTTTTCATTTGATGGGATTTTAATAAAGTCTTTCTATTCATGTTTCTAAACCTCCAGCTTTACATGTTTTATTTATTTATTTATTTTTGCGTTTTATCTTTTATTACCCTCTGAACACATGAGTTAACTTACTGCCTTTAGGGTGCTAGGGACTGAACACAGGGCTGCTCACTGAGCTAGACCCAGCCCCAAGGTAAAGGGAGAAGACACGGGAAGTGCTCACAATGTCAACATGCTGCTGCTATTTTGACTTTTGCATTTTAGTGCTTTATAAGGATCCATGGGGGTCAGTGTCCCACAGCTTCCGTACCTACCCAGGGCCCAGGAGGGGTGGGTGAGGGTTTAGTGCATCAGAAAGCTTCATTTGGAGATACAATGGTAGACTCTAATCACGTATTCTGGTTTAGGAAAGACTCCCTTTCCTGCATCAGCATGGACAATCTGGAGACAAACATGCAGTTAGAGTCTCACTGCAGGAGTTAGGAGGCTCTTGCTTTCTGACCGACAACACCAGGTGACGATATGATACCCACAACTTTTCTGCTCGAAAAGCAGTTGATGGCACAGAATTTTATCTATTTGCCAAACTCTGTGTGTATCATCTCTCACTTTGGAAAAAAGCAACCAATATTTATGACAGTGATTACCAGTCCCATTACTGTATCACAGTGCCAAAGTGACAGGGACTCCAGTGATCCAACAGGAAGCCACATCAGGGCCAGCAACTCGAGGGTGAGTTCATTTGGCTTCTTCAACTTTATGCTGAGACTTAGAAAAAGTCATAAAACTCAAAATTAATACATCAAGTATTACAGTCGTGTAAAGCAATGTTTCAGAGCAGAAGAATACCATCCTCAGGCCACGGCAGATGTGCAAGCACACACATGTCCCAGTGCAGTGGTTTAAACAAAAGCTCAGTTACCTGAAGGTCTGGCTGAGCCATTGGCATCCTTGCTGACATCCTACCAAGTGACTGAACAACTAATTCCACTCGAAGAGCTACAGGGCCCGGAGAGCTCAGACTTACTCCAGCAGCTTGGCTTAGCTCCAATTACGTTTACTCAGCCATTTTAGACTCTCCAAAATGATGCCTCTCAAGAGATGTGTACTGGGAAAACAAAACAAAACAACAGACAAACAAAAAAACAAACAAAAAATAAAAGTGTCTTTCCGGGAGCGGAAGGGGCAGGAAGAAGATGAGGGGTGGTTCTGTGTGAGTTTTCATCACCAATTTCACCAGCAAATCTCAAAAACCCAAACCTCTATCAAATAATTTAAACAGAAGTGGCATTTTCTTCATGTGGAATGCAAAATGCACACATTCACATACTTACATATACATAAATATATACATATATGTTTCCTTTACAAAGCTTCAAAGGTTGCATGACCAGCATGCAAACCTCTTCTTCCATGGAAATGCCTAATACTGACAAGGAATGTCTAAAATACTTAAAGACATATTTCCAGAAAATTGGACTCTCTTCTCTGCTTGGCTTTTAGGAGAATTTTTTCTGCCAAACTTTTACCAATGATCATTAAAAAAAAATTTTTTTTATACCCCATTGGTAATACACATTCAAAACATACAATAAAATGCCTGCATGGAGTAAGAAAAATGAGAGAAAAAAAATGACCCCACAATGAACCTAAACCCTCAGAGAGTGGAGTCTAACTTTCGCCTTCTTTCCGACCATGTAATGTTGAATCACTGTTGAGTCAGAAGCAGCACACCATCTAAGACACTTGCAGGCGGGAGGTCACGTTTCCCAGCTGCTGTCTTTAAAAGCAATCTGGACTAATCTGAGCTCTAGTTCAAACGCGTCCGGACGGTCCTGAGGGTTTGCGGCCAGCATCTCCTTAATCAATTGCTTCATTCGCCCGTTCATCGACTTTTTCTTCACCGGGATGAGGAGCTCCATTTTGGGGTTTTCCAGAAGTGCCTCCCCCACAGGCACAATTTCGGTCCCCTGCTTTACATAGCTCCCCAAGAGCTCCTTCTTGGTCTCTGTGTCTATGAAGGTGATCCTCTCCAGCATGGCCCAGATGATAATTCCCAGAGCAAAGATGTCAGCTTTTGCTGTGTAGTGTCCTTCCCATACTTCAGGAGCCATGTAGAAATCCGTCCCACACGCCGTGGAAAGGAAACACTTGTTTACGCTGACAGGTTCTTCAGGGTTCTGTCCAGATGCCGAGCAAACTTTACTCAGACCAAAATCGGCCACTTTCAGTGTGGGTTCCAAGTCACTGGTGTCCAACCTGCTTTGAGAAATGAGGATGTTATCAGGCTTCAGGTCTCGGTGGATGATCTGGTTTTTGTGCAAGAAAGCCAAAGCACTGCTGAGCTGAAGCATAAAGCTGGTGTTCGTCTTTCGGTTGGGCTTCCTGGACAACAGATACTCGTTCATGTCTCCTCCGTCACAAAAATCCATCACAAACCACAAGTAATAGGCGCTTCTGGGATCAAAGGCAATTTCTCCTTTTAATGAAGTCTCTACAAGCTGCGCAGAGGGAGGAGAGAAGAAGGTACACATTTTGATTATAGAAAAGTTATATAAATAAGGTTCAGCGCTTATGAGCTTACTGCCTTCAGAGGACTGGAGTTCAGGTCCTCAGCACCTTGTCAGTGGCTCACAACCACCTGCAACGAGAGCTCTGGGGAATCCAGTACTTTTTCTGGCCTCTAAGGGCATCTGCACTGACATATATATTCATCCCTGTCACAAACATAATTAAAAATTAATAAATCTATTTTTTATTTTTTTTGAAACAGGGTTTCTCTGTGTAGCCCTGGTTGACCTGAAACTTGCTTTGTAGACCAGGCTGACCTCTAATTCTGAGATCTGCCTGCTTCTGACTCCCTACTGCTGGGACTAAAGGCATGTGCCACCAACCTGGCTACACATCGTAAATACACATAGGCTGGGCAGTGGCAGCACTCAGGAGGCAGAGGCATGCAGATCTCTGTGAGTTTGAGTGAGGCCAGCCTGGTCTAAAGAGCGAGTTCTAGGACAGCCAGAGCTCACAGAGAAACCTTGTCTCAAAACCCATGCCCCCCCAAAAAAGGGGCGGTGCTGGAGAGATGGCTCAGCAGTTAAAAGCACTGGCTGTTTTTTTCAGGGGACCCAGGTTCAGTTCCAGCACCCACATGGCAACTCACAGCTGTTCCAGTTTCAGGGAATCCAACACCCTCATACAGACATGCAGGCAGGCAAACACCAGTACACATAAATAAAAAATTACCAACACAAGCTACTCTGGAGGCAGAGGCAGATGGATCTCTGTGAGTTAGAGGCCAGCCTGGTCTATAGAGTCTTCCAGGACTACACAGAAAAGCCTGTCTTGAAAAAAAAAAAA
>NC_022016.1:50520687-50533323 GCF_000317375.1 Microtus ochrogaster | reverse complement strand
AACTCACAGAGATCCGCCTGCCTCTGCCTCCCGAGTGCTGGGATTAAAGGCATGCGCCACCATCGCCCGGCTTGAACCCAGGATCTTGTACATGCCAGGCAAGGTTGACTTTATTCTTTTTGTTTGTTTGTTTTTCAAGACAGAGTTTTGCTGGGTAGCCATGGATGTCCTGGAACTCACTCTGTAGACCAGGCTGGACTTGAAATCACAGAGATTCGCTTGTCTCTGCCTTCTGAGTACTGGATTAATGTTACCATCATCCAGTACTGGATTAATGTTACCATCATCCAGCTAAGGCAAAGGTCTCTTAAACAGAAAGTAGGGGTCACACACACAAAACAAATTGCCAACAGTCAAAGGTTTAATAAATTTTCAGTTACCAAAAATTAATTCAAAACCGAATTGCAAAGTTGTCCGCTCTTATAGAAACATTAGTTTTATTGGGGAAAACAAGGACTTCTGATAGTTTTCTATTGTCATTAATCAGCAAGCAAGTACCAAGGCGGTCTATCAGTGGATTGTGTTGTGGTATAATGCTTAATTTGGGTACTATTTTCTTTCCTCTTTTTTCCCCCCTCTGTTTTGAAAGAGGGTCTCAAATAGTTCATGCAGGCCTCAATAAATTCACCGTATAGCCAAGGCTGGCCTTGAACTTCTGCTCTTCCTGCTTCCGTCTTCAGTGCTGAAATTATAGGTGTGCGTCATTATACCTTGCTCAGGAGACCACAAGTCTAAGGCCTGCCTGAGTTATACCTGAGTTATATAGTGAGACTGTCTGGGGGAGGGGGTTAATTTTAAAAATTGCTGTTTTAAGGTGGGTATGGTGGCACACACCTGTAACCTTAGCACTATAGAAGCTAAGGCAAGAGAATCATTAAATGCTGTTAGTACAGAATTTTGAACAATTTATGATTTGCCTTAAAACATATACCTACCATTTTGTACTAAACTATTTATATGAAACACTGTTGTTTTCACCACTGGTGTTCATAAAATAAAAGCACTGACTGTGGAAAATGCTGAAGATGATCTATGCTCTACAGCAATGAACATTCACCCAATAATTTTTAAAATGGCTCTATTGTGTATGTGTGCACTCTTGAGTACGGGCCCCACCCCTGCCCCCCACGAGCCAGAGGTTAACACTGGAGGCTGATTCTCTCCTGCCACCTTGTGGGACCTGAGGATGAAACTCAGGTGTCAGGCCTGCAGCAAATTGTCTGCCCACTGCACATCATGCCAGCCCAGGATTTAACTCTTTATGCAGAAACAAACAAGCACATTCTCTTCATTCATGTATAAGCCTGCTTCCTACTTTATACTTTAATAAAAGGTAACCAAAGAATTGCTTTAAAATGGAATTATTTGTGATTTTTTTCCCAGTACATGTTTATTGCACACCCATATACCCAGGGTCACGCACATGTTTCTCTGGGGAGGCCACAAGTGGAAAGGTTTGGAAGCTCTGCTCTGCACTGAGATGAGTCCAGCACCAGCCTCCAACTGTAACTAGAAACCTCTGGAATATCTCATTTCATTAGTACTTTTATGCATGCATTAAAAAAAAATTTTCAGCACTTCAAAATACCACCTTTGTCCCTACTAAATACATACTAAATGTCTGAGCCGAGAAGTAGCATTTTAATAGCCCATTTTGGAAAGTGCCCAAATGGCCTACATTTTCTACACTGGCCAATATAACTAAATTCTATCACTTCCCAGCTCGTTGCTTCATAAAAAAAAAAAAAAAAACTAAAATATAGAGCAATATTGCCTTTAAATTATTTGTTATACGGTATTTTTTAGACTGGTGTGCTGAAAGAGGGAAGATTCAGAGCTGAGCTGTTGAAGAGTGAGAAACTGGTAAATTTATATTTAAATTAATTACTACCACTACTTCCTCTGGCTATTCTGGCAAAAGCAAAGGTGCCCCTCCGTTCTGCCTCCTATGCAGACGGCAGCAATGGCAATGGCCTACAGGAGCCTTCTTTCTGCATGGTGTGCCAGGGCAGAGAATGAGACAGGTGTACTGCTTCTAACTGACTTCAGCTTTCTGTCTCTCCCTAACATCTGAACTTAATAAACAGCCTTGTGTAACACAGAATCCCAGTGCTCAATAGTGGCTTAGAGGGCAGGTGTGGTGGTACATAAGAATTCTGGCCAGCAAGAAGGCACATGTGTGGTTCTCGCCCACCTATCTAAATAATTATTGTTAAACTCTGTAAATTTTAAATAGTTTGTAATTCTTTTTTTTTTCTAGACAGGGTTTCTCTGTGAAGCCCTGGCTATCCTGAAACTGGCTCTGTAGAACAGGCTAGAATCAAACTCCCAAATATCCACCTGCCTCTGCCTTCTGAGTGTTGGGATTAAAGGCGTGCACCGCTGCCTAGCTTAGTTTTTCTTTTTTAACTCCCTAGATAGGGTCCCACTCTGTACCTCAGGCTGACCTTGAACTCTATATGTAGCCCAGGCTGGCCTTGAACTCATGATAATCCTTTCTCAGTCTCAAATGTTAACACATATATGCACATATTATGTGCAGCACACCCAGTCAATTCATAATTCTTCAGCCCTAAGATATATAGATTCCCTATCGTATGTTCCTACATCATCTATGTCACTAGTCTGAAATATACAGACTGAAGGCTGCAAAGTCCTGAGGCATGAAATTGTGTGCTTGTAAGTGTCTGTTTTACATTTTCTCTTGGATAAGGATTTTTAGCTATCAGGAATTAATTTAATGATTTCAGCTGAGAACAAGGAAGAATATATCTAGAAAAACATAAAAGAAATGAAAATTTATACAGATAATAAAGATCATGCATAGGAACTTTCTGGTTATGTTATAGATCTGTGTATTGACTATATTGTATTGTGCTGTTTTGATACAAAATTCTACTGATAAATATATGGTCAACTACGCTGGGTGAGGTAGGACATGTCTTTTAATCCCAGCACTCATAGGCAGAAACAGGTGGATCTCTGTAAGTGTGAGGTCAGCCTGGTTTACATAGTGAGTTCCAGACTAACCAGGGCTACAGAGACTATCTCAAATGAGTAAATGAAGAAAAATCTGGCTAACTTATAAATGCATAGAAAAGACTATTTTATTTCAACACAGGTACCTATTTCTGAGTTCTTCTGTGCCAAATCTTGTCTCAGCACTACCTCTGTCTTTGACTACCCAGGGAAGGCAGACGTGATTAGTGATTACCATAACACATGAACAAATAGCTACTAGGAAAGGTGGATTATTTATTTCAAGTCATTCTGATAGCAATACAGGTCTGTAAGGCTTTAAAGAGCAAAAGAGATTTACTTAAAAAAGTAATTTAAATACAAAAATCACTTAGTCAAATCGGATACTTCATATCTTAAGACCTCAAAGTACTAAACGATACATAATTGTTACAGTTGCTGGATCTGTACTCAGTATTAAACAATATCTAATTCTTGCTACAGTTGCTAGTTCTGAATTTATACTAAATCAAATGTATTAACATCTTCATTTTTCCATCCACAGGGATTGTGTACCTAATCTCTAAAATTCAATGCAGAGTTGACAAGGGTTAGGAGGGAATGTAGTTTATGTACTATGCCCCAAACCCAAGGCTCAATCTCTAGCACTGGCAAAAAAAAAAAAAAAGATTTCCAATCTTTTTTGAGACAAGGTTTCTCTGCGTAATATGACAGTCTTGACACTCACCCCATAGATATACCTGCCTCTGCCTCCTGAGTGCTGGGATTAAAGGTATGTGCCACCACTGCCTTGCTCCAATATATACATATTTTTTTAATCATGGCAACGTAAGTACTTTTAGAGAGTTAATAATGAAGACAGTTTTTAAACTTTTCTAAATTATTTATTTTGTGTAGGTGTGGGTGTTACGAGAACAGCTCTCATGAGTCCACGCCCTCTTTCTACCATGTGGGACCCGGACATTAAACTCAGGTTACCAGGTTTGGCAACAAGGTCCTTTACCCTCTGAGCCTTTTTCACAACATCAAACATAGTTTTTGTTGTTGTTGTTAACTCTCTTTGTTTTAACTGCTAAATTACATTTATTTATTCTACGTGTGTGTGTTTCAAGTATGTGCATATATATGTAGTGCTTACATGCATGCAGGACATTGTGCAAGTGTGGAGGTCAGAGGATTTTTGTCCTGGAACTCACGATTCAGTCCAGGCATGTCTCAAACTCGATATACAGGTGAGTCTGGTCTTAAACACCTGAGTCTCCTGCCTCCACCTCCCAAGCCCTAGGATTATAGGCAAATACCAATATACTCTTGTAAGGCTTATGTTTAGACCTGTGCCTTCTAAAAAAGAGAAGTTCAATTACCGATGGGTAATTGATTACTATTACTGATTGTGGTGTTTTTCCTTGTCTTCTGTGTTTATTTTAGAAAAATTGGTTTCCAGGAACTGAACTGTGATGCTAGTCTCAAAAACCCTCTGATTCCCACTCGTCCCATTCCTACACAGACTGGCAAGCACCAGGCACAACGGGTGGCTTATGCTATTTTTAGGTACGTTGCAGCTTAAAGCAAATATCTCCTCTATCCTCTGAAGACCTCTGTCTGCACCTAGCCATAAAACACCTGCGTTAAGGGAGAAGTTCCTCTGACACTCTTCACTTCCTCTTGCTGACCAATCTTACATTCATTTCCTATCCAGTGACACATACCTGTAAATAAAGGGAAGAATTAGAGCCGTGGGACATCTTTTGCACCATCCCATCTTTTTGCAGAATGCACTCTTCCAAGTGAATCACATTTGGGTGCTGGCTCTTGATACTGCTTAGTGCCCAGAACTCTCGCAGGGCTAGTTCAACATTTTCAGGTGCGTGGCATCGAATTTTCTTCACTGCTACTCTTGCAGAGGTCTTTCTGATGACTGCTTCATAAACAACACCGTAACTACCTCGGCCTACCTCCCGTATTAGATCGTACTTTGGCTGGCTACTCACCATCTTCAAGGTCGAGGTTTCTGGAAAAATCAACAAAGTACTCTGTTGAAATCAGGTATACCTATTGGCTTGTATTTAACTGTTTCAGCGCCTGTGGGAACTGAAGGGTATCTAGCTACACCTTGGACAAATCTACCAATAATAATAAAGGTAACAGATAGCACTTACCATGTATCAGGAACTATTTCAAGTATTTTAAAATAGTTTTTAGAGCTTTTGTTGTCTTTGAGTCAGGGTCTTGCCAAGTTCCCTGGTCTGGAGCTTGACAGGTAGGCCAGGCTGGCTTCAGAGGCCATGGTTACAGAACCATCATTACTGACTTTTTAAAAGTTTAATCTAGGTGTGTGAGTGCAGGCATGCTCATGCCATGACACACCTGTTCAAAGACTGCCTTGGCTCTCCTGTCACTGCTGGAGCACACGGCAGGTTAGATGCCCGTGAACTTCTGGAGACTGTTCTGGTTCTGCCTCCCATCTCACCATATGACATCTGTCTTTACATGGGTTCTGCAGACCCAAACTCTGCTCCTCAGACTTGTTTGGCAAATGCTTTATCCACTGAACTCTATCTCCAGGCTCCACCCACCCACCCCTCTTTTGGACAAGGTCTCACTGTGTAACCCTGGCTGGCCTCCAGCTCACAGAGATAAGCCTGTCTCTGCTTCCCCGGTGCTGGAATTAAAGACTTGTACCACCATGCCTTGCTTTCAGTCCTTTTTTAAAAGACAGGATCTTGCTAGTATGTAGCTCAAGATGGCTTTCACCTTTAAAAGCTGATATTCTGTGTGCATGGATGTGTCTTTCTGGAACTCAGAGGACAGTATGTGGCAGTCCTCTCCTTCTACCGTGTGGGTCCTAGGAACTGAGCGTGAGCTGTAAAGCTTGGCAGAAAATAACTTTACGCACTGAACCATCTCAACAGCCCTGGCTGCCGCTCTCTCGGGAACAATGGAACGACAGGTGCGTGACACCACACCTGGCTAAATTCACGAATCCTTAACCATAATCTGTGCAGGAAGGGGTGGGTGTTGGAACAGCCATTTTAGAAGTGAGGGGAGAAAGACACAGAGAGGGCAAATAAACAACCAGTCGTCATGCAGCTTGTTGGTTCCGACATCCAGGACTTAAACCACTAAACTACACTGCTCCCTACAGGAACTGCTGGCGCAGTTAAAACAAATCCAAAGCGGGGCAGTAGTGGCGCACGCCTTTAATCTGAGCACTCAGAAGGCAGAGGCAGGCGGATCTTTGAGTTCAAAGCCAGTCTGGTCTATAGTATGAGTTCCAGGACAGGCAGGGCTACACAGAAAACAGTGCCTCAAAAAACAATAAATAAATAAACAACCCCCAAATTCAACATTTTAGTTTACTGATCCTCAAAAAAAAAAGAAAGAAAGCAATGTATGTACATCTTCTTAAGGTTGACACATTTATGAAAGGTAATAAAAACACTGAAATAATATGCCAGGCGATGGTGGCCCACGCCTTTAATCCCAGCACTTAGGAGGCAGAGGCTGGCGGAGCTCTGTGAGTTCGAGGCCAGCCTGGACTACAGAGTTCCAGGACTTGCTCCAAATCTATAGATAAAAAAATAAAACAAACAAAAACACCGAAATACAAAACCCCCTCACAGTTAGAAATACAAATACCCAACTCCTGTTTATGGACTGAAAGTGAACATCGCTTTTGTTTTGTTTGAACTCACTATGTAGCAGATGATCCCGAACTACTGATCCTCCGGCTTCCACCTTCCAAGTCCTGGCGTTACAGGCATGCGCCAGTATGCTTGGCTATTTACTTATTTATTTATTTTACAAATAAACACAAGTTTTGTAGAAGAACTGTTCCTTAAAATGTAAGTAAGTGGCTTAGAATAGATCGACCTTTTTTATTATTATTATTATTATTATTATGCTTTAAGATAGCTACTTAATTCTAGGTAATTGTTGCCAAAGGGGAGGAGAGCATCTTAGACCTCAAAGGGAAGTCTCTGACCAAAGTTCTTGGGAGTTCCAACTTAATAAATCAGTTAAAGGCAGGCTGGAGCACAGGCCCTACAGAGCCCCTCTGTGAATGGAGAGCCTGCAGCGTACTTCCTCACGCCTCAAATGCTCACTTGCCGACTGTCAGCGCGGGCAGGAAGAGTAACCTGAGATTGTACTTGCGCTGCACAATCAGAGCAACAAAAAGTGACTGGCCCTGGAAGCCGACACTCTGGGAGCAGCTACTTTAAGCTCATAGGCCAGATTTAAAAGAAAATGACAGCTTCTGGGGGTTGCCTTGAGCTACTTCCTTTAATTGCCTAGCCTTTCAGCTCTCACTGTCTTTCCTAATGTCAGATTTCCTGGCCCCGGTGGACCTTCTGCCCCGCTCTGGCGCTGATCGCCGGGTACTACGCGCTTGCGAGCGGCTCTTTTCTCTGCAGCAGTCCCTTCTCTCCCTCCTGTCATCGTCCCCCGAAAGAGGGGCGCCTTATTCGGGAAGGTGTCTGTCAACTCCCGGGGCTCCTGGCGGGAGAGACGCCCCGGTGAAGCATCCTTCGGTGGCATCTCCCGGGCCCTCAAGCCTGCCTTGCTCCCCGGGAGCTGGGCACCGGCCGGCCTGGGCATGCACCTGCCGGTGTCGGGGAAGGGACGAGCGAGGCCAGAGGTGCCGCGCTCGCTGCCCCGGCCGCGAGATCACTCCCGGCGACAGTCCCCGGAAACCCCGAGGGACCCTCCCGTGGCTCCGCAGCCGCTTCAACTCCCGGAGGCTGCAGACTAGGGGCCGGGGACCCGGGAGTGGCCCGGGCGGGAACGGAGGCCGCAGTCCCGGCCGCTGGCCGGGGCAGTGCCGGGCCTTCCCGGGGATGACTCCGCTGCGAGGTCTGTGACAGGCCTGCCGGGGACAGAGACACATGCAGGGAGGTCGGTTCTGACCGCAGGGCATCCGTGCCACCACGAAGGGCCAGATTTACCTCAGGGCAGCCGCCGCCGCTTCTCCCTCTCATGAGCTCTGCAGGCCGCCATTATCGGGCAGCTCGCGCCTCGGCTGCCGCGGCCTCCAGTCAGAAGCCGGCGCGCGCCCCCGTGGTGCGCGGACACACCCCCTCACGCCGGGCCCCGCCCCCTCCGGCTTTCCGTAGTGCGCCTGTGCCACCGAGAGCCGCCGAGCGCCGCCGGCTGGGTGAGCGCGGTGTGCAGCGCTAGGGCGCCGCTGCTCTCCGGCGCTGCAACCGAGCCGAGCGTCGCCGGCAGTGTGAACGCTGCAGGGCCGACCACTGGTGCCCTGGCCCGCAGGGGTGGCGGCCGGGGGCGGTTGCCCTCTGCCGCAGCGGGCGCAAGTCCCTGGACTTCGGGGAAGCTGCTGCCAGTGCCCCGGGCCGCCCTCCCTGTCCCCTGCTGACCTACCGGACGGCGGGCTGCAGTGCGCGGTTCGCTGCGACCGGACGCCCGGCGCATCTTCCTCGCGGATGGCGGGTCTGGGCAGCGGGCCCGCGGGGTGGTGCGGCCGGTGCTGGGAGGCTGCACCTTCTGTCCGAGTCACCCAGCCGTGTTGGCGGGCGGCGCCGTGACCCAGGCGGCGATGTGGGATTGAGTGCGATCATCGGGGAGGACACCGTCCCCTGCCCCACCGGCGCGGTGGTATCTCCCTTAAAGAAGCCGGAACCTCATTGTTCCCCCGGCGGTGAGGATCGGGGTCGCCCTGTCGGGTGAGGGAGGTAGGGCGCCCCCAGCCGCGGCACCTCAGCTAAGAAATGGGTTAAGCAAGATGTGAGAATTAGCCAGTAAGAGGCTAGATATAATGGGCCAAGCAGTGTTTAAAAGAATACAGTTTCCGTGTAATTATTTTGGGTAAAGCTAGCCGTGCGGGAGCTGGGCGGAAACGCAGCCCGCCACTCCTCCTACACTAGGGGTGTCGGGTTGAAGGGTGAAACGACAAAGCCAAGTCGCCAAGGTCCAGGATTGATCGCCAGAACTCCAGTCGTCCGGTTGGTGGGCGTTCGATCCGAAGCCATTCAAATCCCCACAGCTGTCAATCCCCGCAGCAGTCAGCCCGAGCTCTACCGTCAGGCTGACAGTCACTCCGAGACCAGGACCAATTGGCCAGCCCGTTAGTTACACAGATTCTGTAAGCATCTGCCAGAAACACCCATTCTTTTCTTTATTATTCTGCATCTACCATTTGCTAATATGGTTGATCCTGTGCTCATTGCCGCGTCTAAGGCACGATGTCACTGAGCTCCAGGTTCGTTTTCCTTAGTCTTCTGTTTAGGGGACTAATATTTGGGAGCTTGGGAACAATCTGAACCAAACTCCACAAGTAAGAAAGGCTTTACTACTGATCCTGCTTTCACAGGAGAGAAAGCCGACTTCTGTTATATTTGACCAAATTGTGTCTAGAAAATCCGCTTCAGCGTCTCTCCTGTAAAGTTCCAGTCGTCTGTTTAGAGTTTGTCCCGAGTACCCTCCTGGTACTGGTGTTCACCGGTTTGCTGGGAATGCTGACGCCAGTCCAGACTTGTTTCCTACCCAGGAAAAGAGCGGGGCATCGGAATGCTGTGTAAACAGCTGCTACCTATGTTACAGAAGGACGGAATAGGAAGCGATCTCTCGGTCAGAGTAGCTTTTCTGTTCATTGCAGTTATTAAATGTCACAGGAACTTCGGGACACACTCACCCGTTCTGGCTGTTTCATTATTATTGTGATTAAAAAGAAAAATGAAACAACAAAAACCCACTCACCAAAGGTACTTTAGGGGAGGAAAGGGTTATCTGACTTAAACTTCCAGGGTTAGGGTCACAAATTCATCATTGAGGCCAGTCAGGGCAGGACCTGGGGAAGGCTGCTTACCGGCTTGCTCCCAGGTCCAGGGTTCATTTCTTTCTCAAACAGCCTGGCCCAGCCCGCCTAGAAGTAGCACTGCCCACATTGGGGTGAGCCCTCCTTTGCCAGTTAGCAATCAAGAAAACCCCCATAGACATGCTCACAGGTCAGCCTGATGGAGGCACTCCCCCAACTCAGACGTCCTCAGAGGGCTGAGCTGTCAGGCTGAGCTGGAGCTAGGCAGGAGAGCAGCGTTTTTGTTTTTTTTCTTTTTTTATTGGTTTTATTGAACTACACATTTTTCTCTGCTCCCCTCCGAGAGCAGCACTTTATACCACGCCATCTTCTGTGTGAATGATAAAACAACTGCTTGTATTTAAACTTTAAAAAGGCCTATCAGTCCAATACAGGAAGAGTTGTCCACATTTAGGCAGGGTCTCACTTCGTAGCCCTGGCTGGTATTGAATTTTACTCAGTCCACCCAGCTGGCCTTGAACTGACAGATCTGCCTGCTGCTTCCTGAGTGCTGGGATTAAAGGTGGGCACCACCACACCTGGTCAGCCTTTAAAAAAAATGTGTTTGTGTGATGTATACATGGAAATCAGAGGGCAACTTTGTGTACTCCATCTCTCCCTCCTCCTTCGAGTGGATTCCAGGGATTGAACTCTGGTCACCAGGCATGTCAGGTGCCTTTGATTTCTGAGCTATTGCACCAGCCCAACCTGGAACTCGATCCTCTTGCCTCTTGTGTCCCCACACTCCTGAGGGTGGGGATGTTAGAGGAACTCACCGTCACACCTGACCTAATTGCTTATGTTTAAAAGATAAACAATGGGTTTGGTATGGTGGCGTGTGCCTTTAACTCCAGCTCTTGGGAAGCAGAAGCAGGTGGATCTTGGTGAGTTAAAGGCCAGCCAGGGCTACAGAGAACAAAAGGTAAACACTGGAAGAGCAAACAGCTTCTGAAAGCGGCTGTGTTGGTGGGAGAGGGAGAGACATGGACAAGACCCGTACACTGTTGTGCATAGGTAAGATGCTGAAAGCCTATAAGTGTTTTACATATTTGTAAAAGGAGAGTGCCCCCAATAAAAATGTAATAAATTACTTTTAAATTAAGATTTTTTTTTTTGTACTTCCCTAGTGAGAATTGTTTAGGGAGAACAAAACTGCTCAGAAGTGCCATTGTAGGCCCAGTGGGATGGCTGCACCGTAGAGGTGCTTGCCAACCAGCATGGCACCCTGAATTCTGTCCTTGGAACCCCTGCAAGTGTTCCACTGACCTCTGGCTATACACCACAGCACATGTGAGCCCACATAGATGTATGTGCACAATAAATAATGTAAGTTGAAATTGAAGCCATATTCATACTGCTAGTTTGAAAGTGATTCTTAGGCAGTGGCTTTAGTAACCAAGGCCTTCTAGAGTAGGTAAGAGTCAACCGTATAAGAGAAGTTTAGGGTAAAGTTAAATCTGAGTTAGATAGTATTTTAAAATAGGTATTTTTCTCTTCAAATACTTGCAGGCTGGAGGGATGACTGCAGTTAAGAGCACCGGCTGCTCTTCCAGAGGACCCAGGATCAATTCCCAGCGTCCACATGGCAACTCACCACTGTCTGTACCTCCAGTTCCAGGGGATCTGAACCCTCATCAATGCACAAAAAATTAATTTTAAAAAATACCTTTAGCTAGGCGGTGGTGGCGCACGCCTTTAATCCCAGCACTCGGGAGGCAGAGGCAGGTGGATCTCTGTGAGTTCGAGACCAGCCTGGTCTACAGAGCTAGTTCCAGGACAGGCTCCAAAGCCACAGAGAAACCCCGTCTCGAAAAACAAAAACAAACAAAAAAAAAACTTTAAAAATTAGTATTTGAGAGAAAAGAAAAATAGCCAGGTGCTGGTGGCAAACACTTTTAATCCTAGCTTGCACTTGGGAAGCAGAGGCAGGCATATCTCTCAGTTTGAGGCCAGCCTGGTCGACTAAGCTAAGCAAGTTTCAGGACAGCCAGAGCTACAAAGAGAGTATTTGTTTACACTGTAAAGATATGTCTCTGCCTAAGGTGCCTTCTGATTGGTTCAATAAAGAACTAAATGGCCAATAGCTAGGCAGGAGAGAATAGTGGGACTTCCGAGGAGAGAGAGGATTCTGGGAGGAAGAGGGGGATGCCAGCAACTCTGCAGAAGTACAGAGCAGAGGTAACTGAGACACATGGCAGAATGTAGATTAATAGAGACAGATTAAGTTATAAGAGCTAGTTGGGGAAAAGCCTTAGCTAAGACCAAGCTTTCAAAATAATAAGTCTCCATGTCGTTATTTGTAGGCTGGTGGTTCAAGAAAGTCTGGTGAGAGAGCTTGCTACAGAGTATAGTTGGGATTTCCTTTGGGCCACCAACCAGTTCCCAAATAAAGACAGTTATTGATTACGAATGCTCGGCCTTAGCTTAGCTTTTAATTTAACCTGTTTCTAGTCATCTTTTCCCTCAGGGCTTTTTGGTTTTCTTTCATACTGTATGTCCTACTTTTCTACTGGCCCCTGGCATCTCCCTGGCGTCTCTTCTTCTGAGCCTAAATCCCTTCTCCTACTTATCTCCCTGCCCAGTTCTGCCTATACCTCCTCCCTCACTATTGGCTGTTCATCTTTTTATTAGACCATTCAGGTGCCTTCAGCAGGCAAGATAAAACAGCAACACATCTTTACATAGTTAAACAAATATTCTACAACAAAGAAACCCTGTCTGGTCAATAATAGTAATAAAATAAAATAAATATTCTGGGGCTGGAGAGATGGCTCAGTGGTTAAGAGCATTGCCTGCTCTTCCAGAGGTCCTGAGTTCAATTCCCAGCAACCACATGGTGGCTCACA
>NC_022016.1:50511946-50520345 GCF_000317375.1 Microtus ochrogaster | reverse complement strand
AGTTCAGGGTCAGCCAGGGCTATACAGTGAAACCTGTCTCAAAACAACGAAGTGGGGTAGGGTTGGGGGGAGATGGTTTAGTGTTTTAAGAGCACTTGCTGCTCTCGTTCAGTTCCCGGCACTTGCATGGTGGTTCACAACCATTGTAACTCCAGTTCCGAGGGATCCGGTACCTTCTAACCTCTGAAAGCACCAGTTATGCATGTGGTATACATATGCATGTGGGCAAAACACTCATGCACATAAATGTAAAAATAAAAAGAGCTGGAGAGACAGCTCAGCAGTTAAGAGGGTTACTGGCACGGACTGCTCTTCATAAGGACCCATGTTCGATCCCAGCACCTGTTAATCCCACAGACTAGAGGAGAAAAACCACTGACCCAAATTACAGCTGAATTAGAGCCAGCTTTATTCATGTACACATCAGAGCCGAATAGGCAGCTGTCTCTCCCTAAGGCTGTTTCGTGAGACCAGCCCTAAGCCAATTTCTCAACTGCTTTTGTAGGGTAAAACCATAGGGTAGGTGACTTTGTCAGCAAGTGTGGTTACAGAGTAAGACCAGATAGTTAAGGAAATCTTCCTGGAATATTCGTTCCTGAACATTGTATGGTTACTGGGGCTGGTGGCAGTTCACTCTGAGAAACAGAAATTTAAGTTTTCAAATATCTGTAACTACAGTTTTAGGGAATCAGATGTTCTCTTCTGTCTGTGTGTCTTTGTGTGTTTAAATCTCTAGGCCCTTGCCCGGCTTGCGAATGGTCCTGTAGTGCAGGCTCCGCAATACAGGAGTAGTACCATAGTACATGTAGTAGTACGGACAGCACACCGAGCACTGGAGAAAGAGCTCAAAATGTAGACTGTAAGTTGGCAGTCCATGAAGGAAATCATTGCCCTTAGGAGACTGAGTCAAGGGTATCGTGAGTTCAAGGCCAGCCTAAGGTGCATACTCTTCCTCAAACAATGACAAGAACAACAGAAAAGAAAGATGTAGCACGCGTAATAAAAACCCAGAGCCGGACATCGGGGATCAACCTGAAGATCAGAGAAGCAAAGCAGCCAGCCACTAGAGAGCACTTACCTCTAAGAAATTCTCAGACTGAAAAGAGAACTAGTTCCTGTCTCATCCCGGCTTAGATTCCTCTCCAGTGCTAGGGTTAAAGGCGTGCACCACTACTGCCTGGCTTCTGTGGCAAATTAGTGTGGTTACTGGGATTAAAGGTGTGTGCTACCACTGCCTGGTCTGTACAGTTGGCCAGTGTGGCTGTTTTACTCTCTGATCTTAAGGCAAGCTTTATTTATTAAAGTACAGAAAAAAAAACTTCAATCAACGCTCTTTTGGTAAGTGCCTGTCTTAGGATTTCTGCTGCTGTGATGAGACACCACGATCAAAAGCTCCTTGGGCAGGAAAGGGTTTATTCGGCTTATACTTCCATATCACTCTCGTCATAGGACAGGAACTCAGAATAGGAACATGAAAGCAGGAGCTGATGCAGAGGCTGTTTGGGGGTGCTGCTTACTGCCTTGTTTTACACGTTTTTTAAAAATATTTATTTATTTTATTATGTATACAATATTCTGTCTGTGTGTATGCCTGAAGGCCAGAAGAGGGCGCCAGACCTCCTTACAGATGGTTATGAGCCACCATGTGGTTGCTGGGAATTGAACTCAGGACTTTTGGAAGAGCAGGCAATGCTCTTAACCACTGAGCCATCTCTCCAGCCCTTTACACGGTTTTTACATGGTTTGCTCAGCTCTTAGAACCCAAGACCAGGGATGGCACCACCCACAACAGGCTGGACCCTCCCCCATCAATCACTAAAAACATGCCCTACATTTTGGTTTTTCGAGACAGGGTTTTTCTGTATAGCTTTGGAAACTGTCTTGGAATTTGCTCCATAGAACAGGCTGGCCTCGAACTCAGAGATCCACCCTTACCTCTGCCTCCCTAGTGCTGGGATTAAAGGCGTGTGACAAAACTGCCCATCTATTTTAGGATATTTTAACAGAGTATGTAAAAACCTACTTGCTGTGGGACATTATTTTAAGGTGTGTTAATTTGTTTAAGTTGTGGAACATTTAATGATGTGAAGATGTGTGGCTTTTGTTTATGCTGCATTTGTTTAACTCTATGAAGCTGGGATTCTTTGCCTGTCTTAAAACACCTGATGGTCTAATAAAGGGCTGAACAGCCAGTAGCGAGGCAGGAGAAAAGATAAGCAGGATAAGCAGGGCTGGCAGGCAGAGGATAAATATGAGGAGAGCAGGAAGAAGGAGCAAGTTAGAACAAGGAGAGGAGGACATCAGTGGTCCCCAGCCACCAAGCAACAAGCAAAACTAAGGTCAGGCGTTCATAAGTAAGAATAAGACTCCGTGTGATTTATTTGGGAGCTGGGTGGCTGTCCCCTAAAAGAGTCAAAGAGTGTAAAACAACCAACTACACCTATTAATTTATTATATATAATATAATAATATAAAAGTCTGGCTAATAGTCATAATTATATTTAAGGAAAATACATCTGTTACTGCTAGCATAAAGAACTAAACATTGTTGGGTTGGAGAGATGGCTCAGTGGTTAAGAGTACTGGCTGCTCTTCCAGAGAACTTGGGTTCAGTTCCCAGCACCCACATGGCATTGCACAACTGTCCCTAATTCCAGTTCCAGGAGATCTGACACTCATGGCAAAACAAATGCACAGAAAATAAATAAACTAAAAACTAAAAGAGAAAGAAAGAAACATTGCTAGGGTGGTGACGCATACCTTTAATCCCAGCACTCGGGAGGCAGAGGCATGGGGATTACTTGAGTTTAAGGCCAGCCTGGTCTACATAGTGAATTCCAGGCTATCCAGGGCTACATAGTGAGACCTTGTCTCAAAAAGAAGAAGAAGGGAAGAGGGAGAGGAGGAAAAGCAGAAAAAAATTTTTTTTTGTTTTTTAAATGTTTTATATCTCAGATAACTAAATAGTAGATTTTTAAATGTTACTTTCTATAGAATTCCAACCAATAAATGGATAAGAAATAATAAGATTAGAAAGGCAGAGCTTTTCAAACCCTAAAGAAATGATGAGCTCAGACAATGATAATAACAGCAGTGTGAGCCGGGCGGTGGTGGCGCACGCCTTTAATCCCAGCACTTGGGAGGCAGAGGCAGGAGGATCTTTGTGAGTTCGAGGCCAGCCTGGTCTACGAGAGCTAGTTCCAGGACAGGCACCAAAAACTACAGAGAAACCCTGTCTCGAAAATAAAAAAAAAAAAAAAATAACAGCAGTGTGAGCCAGGCGGTGGTGCATGCCTTTAATCCCAGCACTCAGAAGGCAGAGGGAGGTGGATCTCTGTGAGTTCGAAGCCAGCCTGGTCTCCAGAGTGAGTTCCAGGACACCCAGGCTATACAGAGAAACCCTGTCTCGAGATAATGAACCAACAAAACCCAAAACAAAACCCAGCAGTGTGAACAGTGGTTGGGGACATTAATGTCTAAGCAACAACCTGAGCTGACTGACCAAACATAATTACCAATGGGTGACAGACACAGTATCTCCGGAAAATGCTTTACGTCTAAGAACGGAAGGAACCTAAGCCTGAATTCAGAGGATGTCTGATTGTCAGTTCAGTAGACAGCACAGTTGTGATTCAGAGTACGGACTGTCCTACAGGACAAGCTCCCAAGTCTTCCAGGGCATCCACAACTGAAAACAGAAGGAAAGGGGAGCCTGGACTCGGGAGGGTGAGGCAGGAGGAGGAGCAGAGCTCAAGATCAGTTTGAGATGACATTGAGACACGACCTCAACAAGGTCCATTGCTTTATTGTGTTTGAGGTTTTTAATTTTATTCTTTTTAGGTAGGGTTTCACTTAGTTCAGGGTGACTTTGAGTTTGATTTGAACTCCATGCTCACCTGGAACTTGACTTCCTCTACAATAGTAGGGTTCTAGGCACGGACACCACACCCGGCTTTTGGGTGCTGGGATGTAACCTCAGGCCTCGTGGATGCTATGCAAACTCTCTGCCAGCTGAGCTGCATCCCCAGCCCTGTACTTTTTTGTATGCTTGAAAATTTCTGAAATAAAACGAATCATGCTCAAAAAAATGAAATTCGGGGTTGGACAAATGGGAATTTGGATGGGATGATCCTGCCCCCTGGTGGTGGATTCTGTGAGTGCAGCTGTCAGGTGTAGTGGCTCTTGTCCCTGTCGCTCTGACTCTGACATCCTAGGGCGGAAAGTTGTGCCAGCTGCTGCGTGTCTGTGCTGTCGATGTAACTGGAGTCAAGTATCGGGAGCCCCATCAAGCAGATCATTCTAACATGCCATTTTACTCCAAACAAAGCAAACAGACACATAGGTAAAATTCCTGTAGTCCCAAGTTACTTCTGCAAACCTGGCTTTATTTTCAAGTTTTTGTACAAGAGGCCAAGAGTCTGGAAGCACCTGACTCTGAGCTCGATCACAGGTAATGGTTGTGTGCGTGACTTCTGTGCGGAGCTTTAGGCTCACATACATGCTTGCTCACATTACATTGATAATCTTCAGAATTTCACCAACAACCCTGTGGTGTATGTATTTTTATCCATTTTTCAGATGGAGAAACTGAGGCATACAGAGGCGAAAGACGTGCCCAGAGTTACACAAAATTGACTGGATGATAAATCTGACTTGTGAGATGAGATGATACACATCCATGATCCCAGCAGCTGGGGGTTGTGGGTGGATGATCCACATCCATGATCCCAGCAGCTGGGGGTTGTGGGTGGATGATACACATCCATGATCCCAGCAGCTGGGGGTTGTGGGTGGATGATCCACATCCATGATCCCAGCAGCTGGGGGTGGGTTGTCAGGGTGTTTCATGGAGTGTGGGTCAGTTGAAGAAATAAGGCACCCCAAGTTGAGACTTGAAGGCCTCTGTGGCAGCAGGAAGGCACAGCCTCTCTGATGGACTGAACCCTAAACAGCGTACAAAGGCGTATTTATTGCTTGTTACACAAAATTGTTTTTTGGAGAAAGTTATTTCCTCATACTAAGGTCCCTAATCTAATCTGTACGTCTCTCTAAAGGAGAGCAATGTGTGACCTCGCGGCTTTAGTCCTTTACTGTGTGCCGTGTGCAGCAAACAGTCATCCAAGAGCCTCAGGTGGGCCAGAGGTGTCATGTGACCAAAGTCATGTGAAGACTGCAACGCCCTTTCAGTAAAACAATCCTACAAATCACGGAAAGCAATCACGGTTTCCCACAAAGATTCTTCAAAGTATTTCTAGAAAACTGCTACTCATTCTAATGTCTAGCCCAGATACAGTGCTCTGCTAAATTCCTACAACGTTGGTGGCAGGAGTTCAAGACCACCCGCTGCTACTTGAGGAGTTCCAAGTCAGCCCAGATGCCAGCAAAGTGGCAGAGTTGGAGGGTGGCCCAGCAGCCGGGAGCTTCCAAGGTTTACTGTGAATCCCCCTTGGAAGAGAATGCTAGCCATCTAAACTTGAGGCCTTTGTCAGTGTGAGGCTGGGGCAGATGGTCTGTTTGTCTTCTCTTCCTGCTTCAAACAGTGAAGCACCTCAAAGTGGGACAGCCAGGAACAGAGACCAGGGCCCACAGCCTGAATAGAAACTGCCTGCTCCCAGCAGAGCTGCGCTGTCCCTGGGCAGGGACAGATGCTCAGGTCACCGGACTCTCCATTCTTGAAACCCGGGTGGTGGCCTCTCTCTCAGGCTGGCTCCTTCCCTACCCCCTAGGGCTGTTGGGAGGCCCAGACCAACTGGCCGGTCCTACAGTGATTCCATCCATAGGAGGCTTCTTGGAAGTCCATGTTCTCTTGCCCCGCCCCATTTCAGTCTCTGGGTTTCCTAAAGTTCAAGGAACTGGGCCAGGGGGTCTACTGCTCGGCTAGGTTCTCTGGTGAGCAGGGTTCAATTTCTTTGGCTCTCACCATTCAAAGGATCTGTCTCAACCTCGAGAGAGGGCGAGGAGGAGCCGAGCACATCGATGGAGAGGGAAAAGGACTCAGAGATGCCGACAGATGAGACCCCGGGCGTCATTTCCCCCACTTGCTTGCTTTGGGATCCAAAGCAAGTGCATGCACCTCCCAGGAGCCTCGGTTTCTCCAAATTTAAAAAAATAGAGACACTGGAAGTATCTGTAGGGGCAGCCACAGGACTGCACATGACAAGGCAGGCACTCAAACCAGGATTGCTATGGCAACGTAACTAAACTATCTCTCTTCACAGAGCAGGAGTCGGGAGAGCCAGCTTGGAGCCACTGCTGTGACCGGACGGCCAGAGGATGCCTTTCTTATCGGTGCAGCCTCAGTTCTGGGCTATTAATACTCCACACGAGTGCCCCGCAGCCCGCGGCCCGAGAGCTAGCCGCTAGTTCTAGCAGCGAGGTGCAGAGGCGGGAGGGTGAGGCTGGGGAACAGGTGGCCTGGGTGGGAGAGATCCTGCTCAATCTCAGCGGGCAGTCCTTGGGCCCCGGCTGCCAGACACCCTCCACCTGCAGACTGGGGTCTAGACAAGTGTGAAATTCCTGAATGAAGTCAGACCTGGGGCAGGCATCTCCCTAGGCCCTTAAGGGCATCACTCTGTCCTTCCAGGGATCCGGCTGCCCAATAAAGCAGGGCCCTGATGGGTGCCAGGAGCAAGCCCACGCTTGGAACTGTGGGCTGTCAAAGTGAGAAGGCATGCAGACAACGCCAGCCTGCTGCCCGGCTACACAGGGCGCCCTCTAGACTTTGCCCGGCCTCAGGAAAAGGCTCCTTCAGCTGCAGACTCATCAGAACCGGTTCCCCGAGAGCACTAACGATTTGAACCTGTCTATGGACTGACTGTAAATCTTCGTTAGCCTGGCACGGTGGCGCACACCTGTGCTCCCAACACTGGGGGCTGAGACTCCAGAATCCTGGGCCAGACTGCAATGCCTAGTGAGACTCTGTCTCAAGAAAAACCTGACCCCTGAATATTAACCTTCATCAGGCGATGAAAGGAGACAGAGACAGAGACCAAATTGGAGCACCGGACAAAAATCTCAAGGTCCAAATCAGGAGCAGAAGGAGGGGGAGCACGAGCAAGGAACTCAGGACCGCGAGGGGTGCACCCACACTCTGAGACAATGGGGATGTTCTATCGGGAATTCACCAAGGCCAGCTGGCCTGAGTCTGAAAAAGCATGGGATAAAACCGGACTTGCTGAACATAGCGGACAATGAGGGCTACTGAGAACTCAAGAACAATGGCAATGGGTTTTTGATCCTACTGCACGTACTGGCTTTGGGGGAGCCTAGGCAGTTTGGATGCTCAACTTACTAAACCTGGATGGAGGTGGGCGGTCCTTGGACTTCTCACAGGTCAGGGAACCCTGATTGCTCTTCAACCTGATGAGGGAGAGGGACTTGATGGGGGGGGAGGGGGAGGGAAATGGGAGGCGGTGGTGGGGAGGAGGCAGAAATCCTCAATAAATAAATAAATTTAAAAAAGAAAAAAAAACCTGAATAGGGGCTGGAATGTAGCTCTTTTGGCCGCGTTGCTTGCCTACAGTACAGGAAGCCCTGGGTTTCACTCCCAGCCCTGCATAAAACTGGTCCCATGTTCCACACCCGTTATTTCCACACTTTTGAGGCAGAGGCAGGAGGATCAGTCGCTCATGTTTAAGGCTAGCCTGAGTTACATGAGGCTTGAGTTTGGCTGTTGAAAACACTAAGGAGACCACCCGTACAAAGCGCAGTCTACAGTGTGTCTTCTGAGCCGTGGCCCTGCTAGCCCAAGCCCTCTTTCCACACAGAACTGGCAGCAGAACCCAAGGAACAAAGATCTTACAGAAATCCCCTCTTCAACCACCCATACTAGGCATTACACCAAACAAAGCGTCTTTGTTCCCTTATATTGATTATAGGAGTCAATAGTGGGCTGGAGAACCGGATCAATGGTGAAGGCACCTGCACCACGACTGGCAGTCTGGGTTTGATCCTTGGGACCCATGTGGTGGAAAAAGAAAACCAGTTGTTATAATTTAAAAAACAAGGCAAAGCCAGGCAGTGGTGATCCAGCACTAGGGAGGCAGAGGCAGACAGATCTCTGTGAGTTCGAGGTCAGCCTGATCTACAGAGTGAGTTCCAGGACAGGGTCCAAAGCTACATAGAAAAAAACCTGTCTCGAAAAATCAAAAAATAAAAATGAAAAACAATGCCGCAAGAGAAGTCATACCATGTAACAAGGCTCACATGGAAGGTTTATTGGAAGAGGAGCGAGAAGGGGCAGAAAAGTGGGCAAAGAGTGGGCAGAGACTGGTCCCTGGGGACAAGAGTGGCGGAAGAGAGGGGGAGGCAGAGGGAAAGGAGAACAGGGAGCCGAGCGAATGTGCACAGGCTGTGCTGAGGACTACCCTGTCAGGACCCGAAGGGCAGGCCAGTACAGA
>NC_022016.1:50510317-50511796 GCF_000317375.1 Microtus ochrogaster | reverse complement strand
TATTTTTAATAGCATTTATTTGGATTAGAACAGAACAGAAAACCCCACGAGTATGGAACCTCATGTCAGCACCACTGAACATACACACTATAGTTTCTGGGGTTTATTTGCACAGCGGAGGAAACCAAACCCGGAAGTAGTCAGCGGTTGCCCGAGGTTCCTCCCAGAAGACTCCATTCTCATCACTGCCCTGGCTTTGGGATTCAGGGGATCTTCATCTCCGCTCCTTTTGGCATCTGCCAGGGCTGAGGCTGGGAGCCAGCAGAGGAATCATGCCTTCACATGGCTGGCAGTCCATGCTGCCTAGCGCCAGGAACATTTGAGAGGGTCCCTGCACCTGCTCACCATGTGGTCCTTGGGTTCCAGATGCTGAGCTGCTTCTGCCATTTCTTTCCCATCCCTCAGTCTTATATATAGCTGTTCTGTTTTGTAGGCAGGGTCTCATGTAGCCCAGGTTGGCCCCTAACTTGCTATGTAGTTGAGGATAACCCTTCACTCTGGATTTTTCTGCCTTTACTTCCCAAGTGCTGGGATTACAGACATGCTCTGCCATGCCCAGTTTCTTCTTGCGTGTTTTACGAGCAATACCTTTATGGACAAAGTCCAGGGTATCTTCCAGTACCTGTCCATGACACACGCTAGGTAACTAACAGACTGTGCCAAAATCATCCTTCTTCTTACTAGGTGGTGAGCTTCTTGGTGTCAAGGGACAGTTCCAGGGGCTGGGACAAAGTACTGGTGGCTGGTGAGGACCCTCCTGCTGTGTCACCCTGTGGTGGGAGGGGGCAGTATTTATTGCTTAACTTTTAGCTATTGGTAGTGAGGACCAAACCCAGGGCTTTGCACATGCTTAGGCAAGCAATAAGCATGTCCTTAGCCAAGCCAGGATCTCTTACATGCTGGCTTCAAACTCAGAGACCTGCCTGCCTCTGCCTCCCCAGTGCGGGATTAAAGGCATGTCAGTGTGGGTGCCTGGAGCCTATGGACATCAGAAGAGGATGTTGGATCCCCTGGAATTAGACTTACAGATGATTGTGAACCATTGTGTGGGTGCTGGGAATTGAATTCGGGTCCTCTGGAAGGATGACCAGTGCTCTTAAACATGGAGCTGCCTCTCCAGCCATATTCATGGTCTGGTTGTTGTACTTTAGAAGCTCTTTATATGTGTTAGCTAAGTTCTTTATCAGTTATGTCTTTTGTAAATATTTCTCCCAGCTTTCTCATTATATTTATTTATTATTATTATTGATATTTTTTCACTTTTTAAAAAAAGATTTACTTATTTATTATGTATTCAGTGTTCTGCCTGCATGTATCCATGGAGGCCAGAAGAGGGCACCAGATCTCATTACAGATGGTTGTAAGCCACCATGTGGTTGCCGGGAATTGAACTCAGGACCTATGGAAGAGCAGGCAATGCTCTTAACCACTGAGCCATCTCTCCAGCCCCAAAAAATAATAATAAAATAAAAAACAATA
>NC_022016.1:50499675-50509347 GCF_000317375.1 Microtus ochrogaster | reverse complement strand
CCACACACACACTAAAAGTGCAGAAACAAGCTGGGTATGTGAGTTACACCTCTAATCACCTACCGAGGCTAA
Source organism: Microtus ochrogaster (assembly GCF_000317375.1). NCBI lineage: Eukaryota > Metazoa > Chordata > Mammalia > Rodentia > Cricetidae > Microtus > Microtus ochrogaster. The sequence continues at coordinate 50,509,275 of NC_022016.1, read as the reverse complement.
CCTGGGCTATGGTGTGAGACCAAAGCATCTGCTGAGGCTAGCCTGGGCTATGGTGTGAGACCTCGTTTTGAGGGAGGAGGGAGTCAAAAATTTAAAGAAATAATATTACATTAGCAGATATTATTTTTAATTTATATCGTTCTCTCTCTCAATCTCTTTTTTAAAAAAACAAAACCCATTATTGGCCCCAGTTTGTGTTGGCTTCCTACTCCTGGCCATGGGCAGCCCTCCCTGGAGCATGGCCAATATGCCAGGTGTCACTTGGCTGAAGGAAACTGACTTTTCCTCTCTCAGCTCCCACAGCTCTCAGATGCCAGTAATTGTTTGCGGCTCCTCGTTCGCAGTGGGACTCCACGGCCACCCCTTCCTCCACACTGGGTTCAGTCTGGCTTGACGTGGAGGCCCTGGGCACGTCTTGTTTGTGTATCAGGCCTGCTGTGTCCAGAAACAGCTTCCTTCCAGCCACCCACCTCCTCAGGCTCTTCCATAGATCCCTGAGCCCCGACGGGAGGGCTGTGGTATGGACATCCCATGTAGAGTCACTGCTGCAGTGACAAGCTGTGGGTTTCTGCGTGAATTATCGTCTACCGCGAGAGCTTTATTGGTGAGCGTCGACTATGTTCTGCTCTGTGGGTGCAGCAGTCAGTCATCAGGAATCATTTTATTGCTATGACATTTTAGCAGAATAATAATGGTGGGTTTTCTCCTAGGAACCATAAGCTATCATGTTTCAGGGTCCAGGAGTTATAAACATAGCATGTCTTCCCAGTGAGGATTCTCTCTGCCCACAGAGACCAAAGAAAAGCTCTCTACTAAAGTGTGGCCGACCGGGGCCCATGCCCAAGAGTTGGCCCTGAACAGAAGATGTCACTGCCTTATATACACATTAGGCTGATGGATTTCACTAATGCCATTATCCTGGCTTCAGGTCACACTTTGAACAATTTAAACAGAGACTAGAGTCTGTAAGTCTGACACCCGGGCGGATGGAAGATTTACACAACAAGGATATTAGCAGAATTATTTCTTAGGTATGACGCCAGTGTTGTTATTTTTGAATGGTTGTTACCCAGGGTCATCTTGCCCACCTGGTAGAATTACGCTTTTTCTCAAGAAGAAAAGTGGGGGCTTTATGACTTTATACCAGGCCAGGGTTTGGCATTGGTCGTGACACTGCCGTGTCCCCTTGAGCTGCCTTAGAGTCAAGACGGCTGGGTCATCCTGATGAACAAACACTTACACCCTAACACTGTCAATATTGTCTATCTCTAACAGGCTTGACTAGCAGACTGCTTGTCTTTGGGGTGACTTGGGGGCAGCTCTCTCTTAGCTAAATTCTGCTTTCTGTGGCTTAATGTCTCCTCAGCAAATCTATTAGTAAACCCTTTATAACATCAATTCTATTACGTTGAGTTTCTTCTATATCGAGGATAGAGGAACATGTTTAAATGGAGTTGTTAGGAAGGCATCCTGGGAAAGGTGCATCTCAATGGAAAAGGACTAGACCATTTATTTATAAAAAGCAACCTCATAGTTTTCCATTTATTTACTTTACTGTGGCTGGTGTGGGAGGGCCTGTGGATCCAGCATAGGCATGTGTAGAGGCATCTGTGGCAGCCAGTCCTTTTTTATCAGCCTGGGTATGAGTTTGCGGCCAGAAATCAGGTCGTCAGCTTTGGCCGTAAGTGCTTCTGCCTACCGAGTCATCCTGGCAACCCTGTTTATTTGTTTTGAGACAGTGTCTTACTCTGTAGCCCATGCTGATCCCAGCACACCATGATCCCCCTTCCTCAGCCTCCCAAGTACTGAGATTACAGGTATGAGCCACCACGGTTAGCAAGGAACAGACTTTGTTTTGTTTTTCAATACCGGGTTTTTCTGTGTAGTCCTGGCTGTCCTGGAATGTTCTGGAGACCAAGCTGGCCTCAAATTCAGAGACGTCTGCCTGCCTGTACTTCCTGAATGTTATGATTAAAGGCCTGTGCCACCACTCCCAAGTTAGCAGACTTTTTTTGTTTTGTTTTTGTTGTTGTTGTGTTTTTGAGACAGGGCTCTCTAGCACTGGCTGTCCTGAACTCACTCTCTAGACCAGGCTGACCTCGAACTCACAGAGATGCAGCCTGCCTCTGCCTCCCGAGTGCTGGGAGATGAAAGATGTGTTGTACCATAGCCTGGCACATGCTGACGTTTTTAGGCAGAGAACACAGGAACATGGGATGCTTCCCAGCACAGCACTTAGTCTGGGAGAAGCTGGTCTTGAGGGGCTGGAAGGTCAGAGTCAGACCACAGTCTTGAACAAAGGCTCCCCTGCCCCAGCCTCACCGCCCTTCTGAGTTTAGCTGTACTTTTTCCTCTGCCTGCTGATGGACCACTGAGACTGGTCACCTTAAAGACACTTGTCCCTTCTAAGCAACCTCCCAGCGACTCCCCTTCATTACCCCAAGGCTGTTGCAGAGCTCCTGGCCCACCCCATTCCTTCTCTCTCCTCTCCAGTTCACGCCTTTTCCCAGGCTTCTGAGTGCTTGTGGGGTCTGTAACAGGACTTTGGAAGCTCGAGCCCGGGGCCATAGCTCTGCTCTGGCATTCACAGGGCCATGTGGAGGAGACGTTTGCTGGTGGCTGGAGCTGGCGCAGGGCGGCTGTTTGATAAGTGCAGCGCCGTGCCCTTTCCTGCCAGTCTGGGGGGGATTGTCTTACTTTCTTCACGGCTTGGCTGTTTCTGCCTGGGAGGCAGAGGGGTGTTTTAGATTTGGGGTGCCCACTGGCTCCCCTAACGACTGTTTGAGGGATCCAGATGTCTCTTCTAGCCCCGTGTGGAAGAACCTGGAACAGTAACTGGAGCTGAGCCGAGCTCTGGCTGAGATTTGCTCTTCTGCAATCCTCAAGAGCGTCCATCTTCAGCCAGGTGGTGGTGGTGCACGCTTTTAACCCCAGCATTTGGGAGGCAGAGGCACGGGGATCTCTGAGTTCAAGGCCAGCCTGATCTACAGAGCACATTCCAGGACAGCTAGGGCTGCTACACAGAGAAACCCTGTCTCTAACCCGCCTCCCCCAAATGAAATGGAGATTGGAGTCATTTTTCCCTGCCACTGTACCCGGGTACTGTCACCAGGCTACTTGGCTTCCCAGCTTCCCAGGGTGTGAGCAGGCCCCATTTCCGGCAGAAGCAGAACAGAGGTAGGCCTGAACAACTTCTTAGAGTCCCATAGTGAACTGGTCACAAAATTAGAAGGGTGTGACCCCTGCACCCCAACCTCTACAGAGAAAATTCGAAATCTGAAACTTGAGGGTGGTCTGGCCCCCCAAAAACTCAGACCAGAGGCTGATCCCAGCCCCACCCCCAGCAGTGAGATTTTAAATACCAACAGCTGAATCACGGTGTATTTATAGATGCGCCTCTTTCGCCAGGGTGTACCAGGTTCATCTGGGGCGCGGGCGGAGGGTGACAACCTGTTTATCATCCAAGGTGCCCAAGCAAGCTGTTGAGACAACCTCTGAGAACCAGGTCTGGATGCCAGCCCAGGCTCAGACCTGACCTGACCCTCACAATGTCCAGACCCAGGCAACTCTTCCTACTCCAATTGCCTCACCTCTCCTGGGACACCCCAGGCTACCCGAGGCAATCACACACACCAGGGAGCTCAGACTTGGATTAAAGCAGAAGAGAGATGCTGCTTCTTCCAGGAAGACAGCCTGGGTTAATCTGGAAGGCTGCAAGCCTTTGTTGGTCTCACTGCCGTGGGTTAAACCAGCCATAATATTTACTGGGACCTTCTACATATCAAACGCTAAGAGTTTTAACATTGCCTTTTTGTTTGTTTAAGCATTTTTTTTTAAAGACAGTCTCAACTGGGCAGTGGTGGCACACGCCTTGGGAGGCAGTGGCAGGCGGAACTCTCTGAGTTCAAGGCCAGTATGGTCTACAGAGCTAGTTCCAGAACAGCTAAGGCCGATATTTCTGTTACACAGAGAAACCACCCTATCTTGAAAAAAAGAAAGAAGGAAGGAAGGGAACGAAAAGGAAGGAAGGGAAGGAAGGAAGGAAGGAAGGAAGGAAGGAAGGAAGGAAGAAAGGAAAGAAGGAAGGAAGGAAGGAAAGAAAGAGGACAGTTTCTATTGTCCTGTTAGACAGGAACTCATCATGTATACCAGGCTGGCCTCAAACTCACAGAGGTCTGCCAGCCTCTGCAACCCCATCAACCCTGAGCTGGGATTTAAAGAGTTCCGCCATTCCTGTCTGTGAATTATTCTTGTGATTGTAGGTAGGCTGACCTCAAATCTACAGCACTCCTGCCTCGGCCTCTCAAGGGTTGGGATTATAGGCCTGCTTCCTGATACCCAACTAAGATCACACTTTCGGGTAGTGCTAGAATTCACACCTAGCACTTGAGTGTGCTGAGTAGATGGGCTATCTCTTGACACATTGTTTCACTTGCTTTTCCTTTCCTTCTCTTTTTTAAACCAGGCTGGTCTCGAACTCACAGAAATCCTCCTGCCTCTGCCTCCCAAGTGCTGGGATTAAAGGCGTGCGCCACCACTGCCTGGCTCACACTTTGCTTTTTTTCAAGACAGGGTTTCTCTGTGTATCCCTGGCTGTCCTGGAACTCACCATGTAGATCAGGCTGGTCTTGAACACCTGACTATGCCTCCCAAGTGCTGGGATTAAAGATGTGTACCACCACTGCCTAGCACTTGTTAATATTGTGTGTGTGTAGGGTATGCTGGCTTGTATGCCATCACATGCCCGTGAAGATCAAAGAATATCTTGCAGGAGTCAGTTATCTTCCTGTCATGAGGGCTCTGGGGGTGGAACTCAGGCCTTCTGGTTGTCGGCAAGCATTTCTCTCTCTCTCTCTCTCTCTCTCTCTCTCTCTCTCTCTCTCTCTCTGTGTGTGTGTGTGTGTATGGCCTGTGTCTATATGAACATGCGTGCCCCATGTAGAGGTCAGAGGCCAACTTTCAGGAGTCATGCCTGGGGACTGAACTCAAGTAGTCAAATGTGTTTTTGTCACCCTCCTCCTCGTCCTCCTCCTCCTCCTCGTCCTCCTCCTCCTCCTCTTCGTCCTCCTCCTCCTCTTCGTCCTCCTCCTCGTCCTCCTCGTCCTCCTCGTCCTCCTCCTCGTCCTCCTCCTCGTCCTCCTCGTCCTCGTCCTCGTCCTCGTCCTCGTCCTCGTCCTCGTCCTCCTCCTCCTCCTCCTCCTCGCCAGGCTCTTGCTGTGTAGCCTGGGCTGCTCTGAAGTTCACTGTGGAAACCAGGAAAGCTTGCCGCAATCCTCTTGCCCCTGTCTCTCCAAGCTGGTGTCACAAGCATGAACCACCACGTGGGTTTGCGGATTTCCTTCTAGCGTTTTTGCTGTTGTTTTGTTCTGTATTTTTAATGCCTGACTCGCACTTCTTATCCATATGCTTATTTACACATCCTCGTATATTTGAGTTTGTTTTTTTTTTAAAGATTTATTTATTTACTTATTTATTTATGTATACAGTATTCTGCCTGCAGATCTCATTACAGATGGTTGTGAGCCACCATGTGGTTGCTGGGAATTGAACTCAGGACCTTTGGAAGAGCAGGCACTGCTCTTAACCACTGAGCCATCTCTCCAGCCCGATTTGAGTTTTTTTTACATCGTTTATTTACTATGTGCATTTGTGCACAACCCCCAGCAGGTGGAGGCCAGATGGCAGAGTTTATGAGCTGGCTTTCTCCTTCTGCCATAGGGTCCCAGGGATGGAACTCCAGTTGCCAGACCCTCACCTGCTGAGTCATCTCTCTGGATCCATTATTTTTGTACTGGTCTAGTAAATAGATTGGATTTAGATTAGATTAGCACGTATTGTTTCATTTATAGTACGGACATCTTTCCATATTAATATTCAGGATGGAAAGCTAGGCCCTGGGGAGATGGCTCAAGGATGGACTGCTCTTCCAGAGGACTGGGGTTCAGTTCCCTGCACCCACGCGGCAGCTCACACCTGTCTGTGACTCCTGTTCCAGGGGACCGGAAGCCCCCTTCTCACCTCCACAGGCACGTGGATGACATGGTGTGTAGACAAACATGCACGCAAAACACCCATACATATAAAATAAATTTCAGAAACGTAGGGAAAATGCCATGCTTTTTCTTTTCTCTCTCCTCTCTCTTGTTTTAACCTCTCTTGCTCTCTTTGTCTCTCTCTCTCTTCTTTCCTCCCTTCCTCCACTCCTGGTGTGAGTTTCAAGACAAAGTTTCACTATGTAGCCCAGGCTAGCCTCTAACTTGAGGAAATGCTCTTGCCTCAGTCTCCCAAGTGTTGACATGACAGGCATGAGCCAGTACACCTCATTTCTGTGCAGTTTTTAAATTTATTTATTTTTATTTTATATGTGTTGGTGTTTTGCTTGTATACATATCTGTGTGAGGGTGTTGGATCCCTAGGAACTGGAGTTACAGACAATTGTGAGCTGCTGTGTGGGTGCTGGAAATTGAACCTGGGTCCTCTGGAAGAGCAGCCAGTGCTCTTAACTGATGAGCCATCTCTCCAGCCCCTATGTAATTTTTTTTATTATGTATACAATATTCTGTCTGTGTGTATTCCTGCAGGCCAGAAGAGGGCACCAGACCTCATTACAGATGGTTGTGAGCCACTATGTGGTTGCTGGGAATTGAACTCAGGACCTTTGGAAGAGCAGGCAATGCTCTTAACCTCTGAGCCATCTCTCCAGCCCTGTAATTTTTTTTTAAAGTGGAAGAATTCTTGTGTAGATTTACGTACTGATATTTGTTTCTGTGAGGACAGTGGGGATAATTTTTAGGGTGTACTTTTGATTTGTTTACATTTGGTTTTGAGACAGGGTTTTACTGTGTAGCCCTGGCTGTCCTGGAACTCTCTCTGAAGACCAGGCTGGCCTTGAACTCAGACAGCCACCTGCCTCTGCCTCTGAGCGCTAGGATTAAAGGCCTGTGCCACCACCACCAGGCTTCACTGGGACTTTTACAAGGAGCAGGGTAGACATTCCCTGGCTGTCCCCTAGTTACTCCTTCCCTGGAGAAATTCTCCAAATGCCAGGGCCCTGTGCTTGCTAGACTGTGTGTTGCCAGCTGAGCCGCGTCGCCAGCTCCAGCCATTCTGGCTTGTAAGGTTTAGGTTTGTTTGCCTGTTTTGAGTGTTACAGAAAGACTCCAGGTTGGACCCTTTGGCTCAGCACTGCTGACACTGGTTTGCGTCATGGGCAGCAGCATTCCTTTGTTCCGATCCGCACAGTCCCCTCTGTGGCCACACGGTTTACACACACGTTTATATATTTCTTCCACTGCTGGTAATCTGGCTTGTTTCCAAGGTTTTTCATTTGTTTGTTTTGGTTTTGCTCTTTTTTTTTTCTTTAAAGTTTTTAAGTTCTAATTAAAAAAAAAATCTTACAAGCCAAGTGTGTAATCCCAGCTCAAGTCTGCGATCCCAGCATTCTGGGTGGCTAAAGCAGGAAGATTGCTTCAAGTTTGGGGCTAGCCTACGCTATATATTCAAACACTTGCTCAAAAAAAAAAAAATCCTTGTATGTACAAAGCTAAGACATCTCTTACCCATTGATGGTTTCACAAAGCTCCATTCCTTGGAGCACAATTGCTGAGTCACATGTGTGTCTATATTGATCTTTTCATTTTATGTGTATGGGTATTTTGTCTGCCTGTATGTCTGTGCACCATGTGCATGTAGTGCCCAAGGAGACCAGGGAGGATGTTGGATCCCCTGGGACTGGAGCTTCAGGAGGCTGTGAGCTGCCATGCTGGATGCTGGGAGTCACACTCAGTTCCTCTGTAAGAGCAGCCAGTGCTCCTAATCACTGGGTCACCTCTCCAGCACCTTGTGTGAGTAGTTTACATTGAGAGGTTCATCAAATTGCGGTCCCCAAGATCTTAAGAGGAGTCAATCACTAATATCTTTGCCAGTTTTATGGAAGAAAATCCGGTTTTATTAGGCCTTTGGTGTGAAGTTGGTAAGTCGGTGCAGATAGGCTCTCTGTCGCCTCTCTCTTTGTCAGGAACTCGGTGTGCCGGTGCACCCCCCCCCCGTGAACCGCCTCTGTGTGCCCTTTGCTCCCCCTTACCTATGAACTCCCAGCCCTGCTGACGCTTGGCCAGGACACGTGTCTCTGGTGTTCTTCCCCCTCGGCCAGTTACTTGTCTTTTAGTCTTGTTTATGGAGCAACTGCAGGTTTAAATATAGTCTGTTTCTCCCCCTGCTTGTTGTTTGGGATTTGGATAGTCCTGGAAGCTGTGTGTGGCAAACCCCAGGGTCAAGCTGGTGAGGGTGGGGTGCAGCAACAGCTTGACCCCCAAGACTGGCTCTCTGGGGCACAAGCAAAGAAAGGAACAGTAGAAGCAGCCCAGAGTCACTGGTTAGCAGTGTGTCTGGGATACTTCCTTCAGTTCTTTCTGGGTCTTTCTGGGGGGGTGTAGGGTGGCTGCCAGTGAGGACAATCTCTCCTTCAGACCTGGGCCCAGACAGGAAGTGTGGGAGCCAGTCAGTGTACACAGGGCAGAAGAGAAAGGAGGGGCTGGTAAGGTGGCTCAGAGGTAAAGGGACTTACCACCATACCATACCTGATGGCTGAGTTGTTTGGTCCTGGGACACACATGGTAGAAGTCATTCTCTAACTAATACTAAAGAATGTGTGAGCCTGGCCGTGGTGGGCACGCTTTTAATCCCAGCACTTGGGCGGCAGAGGCAGGCAGATCTCTATGAGTTCGAGACCAGCCTGGTCTACAGCCTGGTTACAGGACAGGCTCCAGAGCTACTGGGGTGTGTGTGTGTGTGTGTGTGTGTGTGTGTGTGTGTGTGTGTGTGTGTGAACTATCTCTATCACACACACACAATTAAAATGCAATTATCTACTTGGGCTGCAATAGCAACTGCTTTACAGATTAGCAAAATTTAACACTAGAAATAGATTTCTCATAGTTCTGGAGCCTTTGAAACCCCAGATCAAGGAAGGAACTAGCAAGGTAGGCCAGGAGGCATGCCGCATCTCGCTGTGTATCCACGCAGATCTTCGTTCCTGTGTGCACGGACGGAGGAACACTACCTTCCCTTGTGGTCCCAGCCCCCTCCCCCAGGGCCGTTTTTTATTATTCAATTTTTTAAAGTCAGGGTCTAGCTCGTCCCATCTGGCCTTGAACCTCATGTATAAAGGAGGCCTGGTCTCTACGCATAACCACCCTCTGGTATGGCTGGGAATTTGGGGCAGCACAAGTTCCCAGCCCCTTGTGATGCCCCAGGCTGTTTTCTGGACTTGTTACCCAGTGTGCAAGCGTATTGACATAGTTTCCTTATCTGTGTAATGGGGATGGAGCTGGAATGGACCTCATGAACTAATAAATCGGTATCTATAAAATCCTCAGGGCAGGCTGTAACCAGCTTCCAAGAAAGCCTTCAGCAGCTCTTGACCCCCTCACAGAGCACCAGGCTTGGACTGTGAGCCCAGTAGAAGTCACACACAATGAGAGAGGGCCAGACTAGAGAAATGGCTCACTGCTCGCCACTGAATCTGACCTGGGTTCAGTTCATGGGACCCATATGGTGGAAGGAAAGAACTGACCCCTGTACATGGTCCTCTGGCTTCCA
>NC_022016.1:50476410-50499460 GCF_000317375.1 Microtus ochrogaster | reverse complement strand
AAAACAAAACAAAACAAAACAAAACAAAAACAAAAAGAAACTGAGTGGCCTGAATGACTCCCAGGCCAGCTCACGAAGGACATTGTCATTGTCTTGCTTCTCTGAGTCACTTACTCTGAGCTAGGTTCCATGGTTTAGGAGTGTGTGCGTGTGTGTTTGTGTGTGTGCACACGCATGCACGTGCATTAAGGCAACAACTCACAAACACTGAGTGAGCTGACTCGAAAGTGGCTCCTGTAACTCCAATTAAGCCCCCAAAAAAGAAAAGAAAAGGAAAGGAAAGAAAAGAAAAAGTGAAGCCAGCAGGTGTGGCAGCTCGCACCTGCAATCACAGAGCTCCAGAGGCTGTGGCAGGAAAATTGTGAAGTAGAAACCAGCCTGCATCATACAGTAAGTTCCAAATCAGTGTGGGGGGAGTTACACACTGAGACCAGATGCAGCTCGGGTCGCAGAGCGCGTGCCCTGGACACACATGTGAAGCCCTGGACTTCATCCCCAGCCCTACTGGTAGCAGGTGGTAGCATACACCTGTGATCTCGGCACTCAGGAGTGGAGACAGGAGGATGGAGAGTTATCCTCAGCTGTACAGCAAATGCAAGTCCAGCCTGGGATGAGTCTGTTTCAGCAAACACACAGACATACCTTCACACCATCGTGTCCAGAGTTCTGCTGAGCAGGTGGTAAGGACGCTCACGGGTCAGACAGGCTCCCTCCCACCTTCATGCTGTAGAAGGTTAAAGGACAGCCACCCTGAAGTCTCGGCTCTTGGCCCAGAGATCTCTGCTCTGCCCGACTGTCATTTCACGGGTTGGCAGCCTGACACAGAGGTGTCGACGAGGTGACAGAACTAGGAAGTGGCAGGATCAACTCCTCCTGAAAGACCCTAAACTTGACCTCAGCTGCATTGCTCCCAGGATCTCAGGGTGTGTCTCTGGTGTGTCTCACACTTCACAAAGCACTTTAAGGACCTTTTCAGGCCACTTCATATGCTTGGCCTGCATGGCCCCTAAGGTAGGCCCTTCCTTCCTTCCCTTTCTCTCTCTCTCTCTCTCTCTCTCTCTCTCTCTCTCTCTTTCCTCCTTCCTTCCTTCCCTCCCTCCCTCCCTCTCTTCCTTTCCTTCTTTGTTTTTTTGAGATAGGGTTTCTCTATGTAGCCCTGGTTGTCCTGGAACTCACTACATAAACCAGACTAGCCTTGAACTCAAAAAGATCCGTCTGCCTCTGCTTCCCAAGTTCTGGGATTAAAGGCACTACCACCATGCCTAGCCTGATAGTTCCTTCCTTTAAAGACCGTCCACTCCCCCAGCGCCCTTGAGCTGCCCATAGGTGCTGTCTAGACCTGGTGACAGTAGAAGGCCACAGGGCTCCTGGCCCAGGCTTCATGTGCTGAGTTCTGGGACACTCTGCTCCTTTCTACAGCAAGTGGGTCAGGTCCAGTGAACATCGTCCTGGCCCCTGCAAGTTTGCATCATGCCCCAGAACCCATGGACCTGACTCTGCCAACTGCTCTGACTTTAGCCAATAGATCAAATGACCATTGATTTGATCCTGTGATTTGGGCTGATTTTTTCTCTGAGGATGACATCAAAGTCTACGGCTGAGACCTCAACCCTAGCAAAACAGCCCTCATGTCTCCTTGTACCTGTTTCCGAAAGTCCAGAGCAGAGGCAGAATGGACCCCCACACCCTTCGGGGGAGGAAGGAGCAGGTGGGAGCAGGCAGGCACCTGATTCAGAGCCGCTCTGGGGCGTGCGTGATAAACCAGGAAAACATTTTCCAACAAACCGGAAACAGGAAAGCGTGAAAGGGAGGTGAGGTGGTTCCCTCCCCCGCGGCACCACTGTCCCCACAACTTCACCATCTTGGGCCAGCTCCCCTGAGAGCCGACCAGTGGGAACAGAAAAGGACCCTCCGGGATCCTCTCCAGCAGTTGTTCAATCGCTGGTGGTGGGTGTGGCCTGCTGGGTATCACGTTGCAAGTCTTGGTCAGAGAGAGAGTCAGAGACCAGGTTCCAGCCCTTGGCCGGGGTCCTCTCCTATGACCCAAGAGGCCTCAAGCTCTCAGGTTTCTGAAAAGTCCCTTTTCTAGTGACAATCCCAAAGAGCAAGGACTTAGGGACAAAACAGGCCTGCTCCAGCTTTACCAGCACCAGTTGTGGACAGGCGGCATATCTGCATACCATGGTGAGCTTCAATTTCCTCTTCTGTAAGACGGAGCTAACAAACATGACCTGGATACAGGCCTGTTAGTGCATGTCTGTAATCCCAGACCCTTGGAGGCTAAGGTAGGAGGAATCAAAAGTTGAAGGCAAAAAAGTCTATAGAGCGAGTTAAGACTAGTCTCCTCATTTTGGCAATACCCTAACTCAAAATAAAATGGGGGGGGGAAGGTTGGCAACATGATTAAGGGGGAAAAAGTAGTAGCTTTCTCCTTGGAGTCCATGATCCTGGGTTACAGAACCAGCCATCAGCTCACTGTGGTGGAAGAGGCCTCAAACTGAGCTGGGAAGTACTTGGTTAGCCCTACAACAGCTGTGCCATTATTGCACTCACGGGTGCATGTGGCCTGACGGGTCAGTATTGCAGCTTGTAGGGTTCACAGTCAAGTTAGACTGTTGGTGACTCTTCTCCTCCAGCAGCCTGTAGGATGCTGAGGGCTAGCCAACAAGGAGGAAGCTTCTAGCTCAGCTCCAGCGTGATTCTCTATGACCTGTGACCAAAGGGTGAGGTGTCTGCAGCAAGGGTTTTACCATCACGTTCTGTTGGGCCACAAAGGGCAATGGAAATATCCTGTCTTGTCTGGATGTGTATCAAAAAAGGAAGTTAACTCACCGGGTGGTAGTGGTGCACACCTTTAATTCCAGCACTCGGGAGGCAGAGGCAGGTGGATTTCTGTGAGTTCAAGGCCAGCCCGGTCTGCAAAGAGAGTTCCAGGACAGCAGAGCTACACAGTGAAACCCTGTCTCAAAAAACAAAACCCAGCCGGGCGATGGTGGCGCACGCCTTTAATCCCAGCACTCGGGAGGCAGGGAGGCGGATCTCTGTGAGTTCGAGACCAGCCTGGTCTACAGAGCTAGTGCCAGGACAGGCTCCAAAAGCCACAGAGAAACCCTGTCTCGAAAAACAAAAAAAAAAAAAAAAAAAAAAAAAAAAAAATCAAAAAAAGATATTTTTGGACCAAAAGGGTTCCCCAAAGACCACCCCAAAAGCAACAACAATAAAAAAATTGAACCCAGGTTTAATTCCCAGCATCCACATGGCATAGCCATTTTGAAGTGAGAAGCCATAAAAGTCTATTTATTAAACAATTAAGGGATGCAATGGAAAAACAGATCCACACATCCAGAACAAAGTAGACTCCGCCACTGATCCACCTGCTCCAGCTCCGACATCCCAAGAGAGCACACAAGACCCTTTCCCTCCATTTTATCAGGTTACCTCTCCAGAGAAAACCACGCCCATAGCAAATCACCCCAAAAGTCGTTGGCTGAACGGATCGAGCTCCCACGACACCATTTCATGCATACACTTCACTGTGGCTGTGTTTGTCGAGATTTGCCCAAAGTTGGACCCGTCAACATTTCAACATGGATGGAGGAGGGGCCCAAGGGGTCCCGCCCTTCCCAACATTACTATCGACAGCTGATAGAGGAGGGAAACTTCTTGAGAAGAAGGGGTTCCAGTGGGAGAGGGAAGGAGGTGAGGAAGGGGAATGGGAGGTGTGTTATAATTTGAAAAAAATAATAAAACGGCGCGAGTAAGAAAGATGCCATTCGACGGAGCTCAGGTGGAGGGATTTTTATTAAAGGGAAGGGAATGTAAAAGGAGGAGGAGGGGGTAAACGGGCCTCGGGGGACAGGAGTGGCAGAAGAAAAGATAGAGACACACACAGAGACAGGCAGAAACAGAGAGAGAGAGGTGTGAAGTGGGCAGGGCCCTTTAAAAAGGGAGCCTGGTGAATGAGCACAGGTGGTGCTCTTAGTGGCTGCAGCTGAGGATGCAGAGACCCAAGGTCAGACCAGTACAGATGCCCGGATACTCACGAGGTGAGCATGACTAAAATCCATTATACAAATGCATGGAACCGGCAATTTTTATATAATTTATTTTATTTTACTTTTAGGTGCACTGGTGTGAGGGTGTCAGATCCCCTGGAGCTGGAGTTACAGACGGTTTGTGAGCTGCCGTCTGGATGCTGGGAATTGAACCCAGGTCCTCTAGAAGAACAACCAGTGCTCTTAACCACTGAGCCATTTCCCTACTCCTGGCAAACAGTATTTTTTTTTTTTTATTGTGGCTGGAGAGACAGCCGTGGGTGCTGGGAACCCTGGCAAACAGTATTTTTAAAACAGAGAAGATTACAGTATAGCTCGGTGGTAGGGTGCTTGCTTAGCATGCACAAGGTCTTAGGTTCATTCTCCAGTAACACACATACACACACGCTTGAAATCTTCATTAAAGTGAGAATAAGCCAGGCATTGAATCCTGTGCCTGTAATCTCAGGACTTGGGAGGTAGAGGCAGAAGGATCAGGCCTTCACAACCAGTCTTTGACAAATTCCCAGTTCTACATGAGAGCCAGCATTCAAAAAAAAAGTTTGCATCAGACATGGTGGCACAAACCTTTAATCCCAGCACTTGCGAGGCAGAAGCAGGCGGAGGTCTGTGAGTTCGAGGCCAGCCTGATCTACAGAGGAGTTCTAGGCTAGCAAAGTCTACATTGTGAGACTGTGTCCCCTCTGAAACAGTCCAGGGCCCCAGCTCACCACTGATAATCCATATTGATCTCTTCACCTGCCAGTCCCATGACTCTAGTTTGTTCTTTTTGTTTGTTTGTTTGTTTTTCGAGACAGGGTTTCTCTGTAGCTTTGGAATCTGTCCTGGAACTAGCTCTTGTAGACCAGGCTGGCCTTGAACTCACAGAGATCCTCCTGCCTTCTCTAGTTTGTTCTAATGACCGGTAGTGGTGTTGTCTTATAACTTCCTGGTGATGCCACTGGCTCTGTCACTTGCTCCTGGTACAGCTTGGCCAAGTGACTGCAGGTCTCTGAACCTTGGCAGAGCAGCGGAAGGCGGAGGAGGTGCCCTGCCCCACTGAGTCACTGGGCATACTGAACGACAAGTCTGGAAGAGTCTCAGCACAATGGCCAGCCCATAATAAGCACTCAATACCTGCGCTAACAGAGGAGCCCAGGTTTGAGAATCAGGCTACCTTAGACCTGAACTAGGGTTTGGCTCTGCCATTTGTGGCTGTGTGACTTCGGCCAAGTCAGCTAACTCTCTGAACCTCCTTTCCCGCTGGGAGAAGAAAAACACAGATCTCCTGAAGGACAGATGTGGGGATCGAATGACCAGACATGTTTTGCTGCCCAGTGCAGCCCACGTGGGAATTACCCCATCTCCTCCCTTGACTTTCAACAGCGCTGGCCTTACTGGTGTCCGTGCTGGCTGGAGGCCATCCCACTGTCCATCTGCTGGGCCTCAGCACCTGGCCTGCCCGGGCTGGCTGGGGAAAGTCAACAGGGCTCCTCCCAGGTGACAAGTGTGTCCAGGACACAGACAGCAGCAAGGCCCTTCCGCGTTCACTATGCAGGCTGATCCAAACCCTCTCTGCTACTGTCCATGCTGCTCTTGCCTCCTGCCCCCTCAGACCCAGAAGTTAGTCAACTCTTTTTTTCTCTCCTGCTCCCAATACTTGGAATGTTCCCTCTGTCTTTTTCCTCTCCAAACTCGCATCTCAAAACCCAAATTCCCTCCGTCAGACTGAGACCTAGCTCGACCTTCTCATCATGAACTACCTTAGTTTTAAGTATCTTTTTAAATATACAGTTTGGGGGGGGAGTGGGAGAGAAATGGGAGGAGGTGGAAATTTTTAAAAAATAAAAAAAAAATAAGCCGGGCGCTGGTGGCGCACGCCTTTAATCCCAGCACTCGGGAGGCAGAGGCAGGCGGATCTCTGGGAGTTAGAGGCCAGCCTGGTCTACAAGAGCTAGTTCCAGGACAGGAACCAAAAGCTACGGAGAATCCCTGTCTAGAAAATCCAAAATAAATAAATAAATAAATAAATAAATAAATATTAAAAAATATATCAAGTTTTGATACATTTGGAAGTCAGAACCTTTGGAAATCAGCCCTCCTTCCACAGAGTAGGTCCCGGGAGCAAACTCAGGTCTTTGTCCCCAAGTACAGTGGATTCCTTGAGCCCTCCTGTTGGCTCCTAATATCTTTTCATTTGTTTGTTTTGAAATAGGAACTCATTCTGTGCTCTGATTAGCCTGGGATTCTCTCTGTAGACCAGGCTGGTCTACGAACTCACAGAGATCTGCCTGCCTCTGCCTCCTGAGTGCTGGGATTAAAGGCGTGCGCCACCATCGCCCGGCTGAAGCTTTCTTCTTGCACTCACGTTTTTGGCATGGAGTCCTTAGTGTTAGTGAATGCTATTGCTTTTAATATTTACTTTGGCAATAGCTGCACCATTAGACAAAAAAGAATAAGATTACCAGAATAGGCCTAAACCTCTTGTGGTTTACCCCCCATGACAGGCGAGAGAACCACTTTCCTGGGGTACCAGGCTGCACATGCCTGAATGAACCCAAGGTCCTGTGAACCGGGAAGATTGCCTCTTCTCAGATCTCATCTTCTTCTCCTCCTCTGGTGGCCTGAAAGTATCAATACCTCCGCAGAGAAACCAGAAGCTCACGCTGGGCTGTGTCTCAGAGCCACCACTGCTGGCTGTGTGACTTCACTCGGGTTACTTTGCCTCTCTGTGCCTGTCTTGCCTGTCCCGTTTGATGGGGATGTAATGGTTCAGGTGATGAAACTGCCAGAAGGCAAGCGAGTCCTTGGCACAGTGCCTGCCATGTAGCAAGTGCTCAGCAAACACCAGTCACCAGGATTTGGGGCGATCTGAAAAATTGACATGTCTTCACACTGCGGCCCAGACTCACCTGAACTCACAGTAGTCCTCCTGCCTGAATCACCAGGCCTGGCTTTCTGTCCTTAATGATCCTGTTGGGACTGGTCCCACCTCCTCATCTGCCCTCCTCTGCTGGCCCCTCTGCTCATGGGAGTCCCCAAAGGTTTTATTTGGGGGGGAGGCAGTTTATGGAGAATGGAACGTAATTTCTCATCCCACATGCTAGGTAAATGCTCTATCATTAAGTCCTACCCCTTCCTCTTTTTACCTTTAAAAATACTTAATTTTATTCTGTGTATGGGTGTTTTGCCAGCATGTATGTGCATGATAGGCATACAGTGTCCGTGTGGGCCAGAAGAGGGCGCCAGACCCCTTAGAGCCGGAATAATTGTTACACGTCACTGTGTGGATGCTGGGAACGGAATCCTGGTCTTCTGCACCGTCTTTTAACTTTTTTTTTTTTTTTTTTGAGACAGGGTTTCTCTGTGGCTTTTGGTTCCTGTCCTTGGAACTAGCTCTGTAGACCAGGCTGGTCTCGAACTCACAGAGATCCGCCTGCCTCTGCCTCCCTAGTGCTGGGATTAAAGGCATGTGCCACCATCGCCCGGCCCGTCTTTTAACTTTTAAAAAATATACACTTTTATACTTTTTCTTTTGGGATGGTATGGTTCGTGGTAAGTGGTCATGGTGGTGACTTGGGGTGTGTAGTGATAGTATTTGATTTTGAGATAGGGTTTTGTGTAGCCCAGGCTGGCTTTGAACTCCCAATCCTCCTGCCTCTGCCTCCTAAGTACTGGACTTACAGACATACACTCTTTTTTACGTTTTACTCTGAGACATGACATCACTATATAGGCTAGGATAGTCTTGGATTTGATCCTCCTGCCTCAGCCTCCTGAGTAGCTGGGAATATAGGCCTGCAGATCCGTAGATCTTGATCAACTCTTGTCTCAAGAGATTCATATATTCTACGGCCTCTGGTTCTTCCTGGGGTCTGAGAATGGACATGTATGCAAAGTCCAGGGGAGCCTCTGGCAGGCTTCCACGTGCCAGGGCCCAGGATTCCGAGGCACAGGAAGGGATCTCATGTTCTTCTTTCTGGGCTGTGAGTATCCTGTGCAGGGCAAACAATTGGGCATATGAACGCAGGATGTCAGCAAACACTTTTCCCACTGAGGCTCCCCACCGGATCTCAAGAAAGCCCTCTTAGCATGAAGTGCAGTAAGTGACTCAGGGGTGTCAGGGTGGGCTGCCAGCGTGGGAGTCCCTGAAGACCCAGTTAAGATGCTTGGCCAGAGCCTTAGGCAAGGACAAGGGCTCACAGAGGGGTTACCTCCAGCCCTTATCTTGTAGCTGCTCAATGATCCAGGAAGGGAACTGACTTAGGTTGGTACAGGAGCGTTGGTTGGTTGTCGATCCCTTGACTCCAAGGAACCCTCTCTCCAGGTCCCTTTCCTCACTCCCGCTTGACTGGCAGCGGAGGGGATGGGGGTAGGGGGATGAGGGGGGGGGCGCGAGGAGGGGGCGGAGGCCAACTTCTGCCGGAAACTCGGGTACCTGGCCCCTGCCCTGCGCCTGGCTCTGAACAGTCTGTTCTTGTTTACGACCCCCGTCCCAGGGGAACGCGATTGCTCATCCCCACGTGTGATCTGAGAGAGACAAATCTTTGGGGCCTGGAGGAAACTCAAGCCCCGCCAGCAGCTTGGCTTCGGAATGCTCAGCTGGTCCCCTCCTGGGGTTCATGTGACCGAGGTACGGCTATAAATATCAGAGGGACCTCAGACCAAGACAGAAGTCGGACGCCAAGAGAAGACAAAGAGGATCGAGTGTGTGGGGGGACGAAGGCAAGCCCTGCGGTTCCGCTTTGCTGACACGGGTGGAAGAGGCGGCCACATCTCAAAGCAATATGGATTATAAATCTAGTCTGATTCCGGATGGAAATGCCATGGAGAACCTGGAGAAGCAGCTGATCTGCCCCATCTGCCTGGAGATGTTTACCAAGCCTGTGGTCATCCTACCCTGCCAGCACAACCTCTGCCGGAAGTGTGCCAACGACATCTTCCAGGTCAGCACTAAGTAGCCCCCCCCCTAACCTGGAACCCCTCCTCCCCCAGGACGGCTTCTCAGATTTCCCCTCCTTCTCAGAGTGCAAGGCTTCTGACTCATTCCCATGTGAAGCCATAAAGAGACCTCTGGGAATGGAAAGGGATGGAGGGGAGCTAAGGGGAAAGGGGGGCTGCCCCAGCCCTTCTCCATGATAAACCATCTGGTCTCCACCCTGCCTACAGCCCCCTGCTCTGCCTGGATGGCTCACTGTCGATTCTCCACTCAGGAGTCAAATGCCTAAGTGATAAGAGGGAAGAGGAGGCGGGCAGAGAGGAGAGAGAACCCAGGCCCTGGGGCAGGAGCCAGCTCCACCATGGCAAGGGGCCTAGAGCTTTGGGAGAAGGTGGCAAGAGGCACGTAGCCACTGCAGCATCCTTAGAGGCTGTGGGCTCCTGCACGGGGGGCAGAAGGGACGCCATCTTCCTGAGCTGTGGTGACTGCATTGGAAGAGGGATTCAAGGGTCCCAAGTGGCTTCAGAAAATGGCCTTCCACAACCAGACGTTGTTGCTGAGGCAGGAGTCTGATGCCAGTCTGGGCTACACAATGAGTTTGAGATAGCAAGACCCTATCTCAAAAACAAAACCAAAGAAACCAAAAATGTTCTTTCACAGTTTAACAATCCCAAGAGCTGGCACTAATTCTAAGGCCTGTGATATCAGTGGTAAACTGAGGCACAGAGAAAAAGAGTTGAACTTTTGTTCAAAAAGAGTTGAACATGTTTTCAACATGACCTGAACTCATGTTGGCTAATACTGAACCTCTTAACTGTTTGAATGCTTCAACCAAAACACTCCACCACGTGGGTGCGCTGGTTCTAGGTAGAGACCAGGAGCCTGTGTCCTTTGGTCTGGCTAGTGTGTTTGGGTCATTTGGGGAAAGAGCTAGAAACCAGAGGAGGAAGAAACTCCAGGCTCATCTTTGCCTTGGCTCTCTTCAGGCTGCGAATCCCTACTGGACCAACCGCGGTGGCTCGGTGTCCATGTCGGGAGGTCGTTTCCGCTGCCCCTCGTGCCGTCATGAGGTGATCATGGACCGGCATGGGGTGTATGGCCTACAGAGGAATCTGCTGGTGGAGAACATCATTGACATCTACAAGCAGGAGTGCTCCAGGTTAGTGCTCAGCTCTGCAGCCCAGCCCCCTGCCCAGCTGCTCCCCCAGGAGACTGTAGCCGCTGTTCATCAGTACAGAGAGTCATCACCCTCTACCTCAGATAGAACCTCAGCTCTTGAGTTCGCTGGGTATAGTAGGGGCATGAAAGAGAACCCCGGGACCAGAGCACGGACGTGAGTGTGTGCTTAAGAGAGAAAGTCTATGGCGGAGAAAATACCTGGGCCAAATACGGCCAAGTGGTCTTAGGGCAGCAGGAGTCAGGCACCGAGAAGGCTTCATCCTTCAGGATTATCCCTATGTAGAGTAAGAAATGGAGTCTCAAGGAAGAGAAGTCACCTAAGTGTGGTGACTCACATGATCCCACCTCTTGAGAGGCAGGGGCAGGAGGATTACTATGAGTTCCAGGCCAGCGCAGCTTACAGAATGAGGCCCTGTCCCACCCCTCCTCAACAGTAACAGTAATAACAACAATAATAATCGTTTTGGTCAGCTACCCAATGTTTATTGCTTGGGAAGGGGGCGATCTGGACAGGATTTGTGGGTGCGCAAGAGGTGTGTAGGGTTGGGCACCAACTGGAAAGAGACACAGCTGCTGGGTGATCTTCGTAAAGGAGGGCGTACTAACTGGGGCTTGATGGTAGAACCTGCTGAGAAGACACGAAACCCTGGCCCAGAGTGCTGGGATCCCCAGCGCCAAGGCCAGTCAATCCACCTACCCATCAATGAAGTAAATAGAACACCTCAACAAGACTCCCAGACTGCTGACCTCATGGCCTTATAGCCTAAAACCTTCCCCAGACCATAGCTGCCATCCCAGCTCTAGGAGGGCCGAGGCAGAACAGAGCAATCGTGCCCAGCCTACATAGCCAGACTCAGTCAAGGGGACAGACGCTAAGATCTGAAATACTGGACATTCGTGGAGCACTGACTGCATGTGGGGGCTCCCCTGGGCTCCTCTGTGCGTTTCCTGCCCAGTGTCACTGTGACATTGCAAGGCTGTCTCATGCCCGTTTTCTCATGAGAAAATGAAGACGCAGGTTAAGCCATCAGGTGATAAAGATGAGCGCCTGGTGTCTGTGGAGGCCAGAAGAGGGTACTGGATCCCTGTATTAGTCAGAGCTCTCTAGAGGAACAGAACTTACAGAATAAATACATACACAGGATTTATTAGAATGGCTTACAGGCTGCAGTCCAGCGGGCCCGGCAATGGCTGATGGCTGTCTGCCAGCAGCAGGTCCAGGAATCCAGGAGCCATACAGACATACAGCAGTCCATACAGCAGTCATACTGGATACAGCGCACAAGGCTGGATGTCTCATTTGACCTTCAGTCCATGTTGGAATGCCAGTGAGGGAATGGACACGCTTGTGAGCGCAGGAGCAAAGAGGCAAAGAGCAAGCAAGCTTCCTTCTTCCGTGTCCTTTATTGGGCACCAGCAGAAGGTGTGTCCCAGATTAGGGGAGGGTCTTCCCACCTCAAAAAAAAATTGGATTAGAAGCGGGTTTTCCCACATAAAAATGGTTTAATTAAGAAAAAAGAAAGAAATCCCTTATGGTATACCCAGCCACTTGGGTTTTAGTTAATTCCAGATGTAGTCAAGTTGACAAGATATCGCTATCACGATCCCCCCCCCCCCCCGGAACTAGAACCGGAGTTATACTGGTATTACAGATGGTTGTGAGCTGTCATATGGGTGCTGGGAACCAAACCCAGGTCCTCTGCAAGAGCAGTAAGCTCTCTTAACTGCCCACCTGTCTCTCCAGTCTCAGCAGTGAATACTCTAAACTTTGTTATATTGCATCTCACATAGCTAGAACACAACACTGCAAATGGACATTGTTGAGCACCGGGCATGGTGGCATATGCCCGCAATCCCGGTCATCTGCGATCCTTAGACATGGAATCCTGAAGCAGGAGGCTCTTGGTTTCAAGGCTCACCTTGCAAATGCAGTGCCTGCCTGGACCATTCAGCCAGATCCTGCTTCAAAGCTAATAAAAATCAGGGACCGGAAAAAGAGCTCAGTGGTAGAACCCTTTCTAACTCTAACACAAGGCTTTGTCCAGTCCCTTCCCCAGGTGAGAAGACATGCACATATATTTTGAAATTACTTGTATGATTTATTGTTGTTAGTGCATGGTGTGGGGGTGAGTGTACACATGCCATGGCCCACGTGTGGAGGCCAGAGGACAACTTTGTGTAATCTGTTCTCTCCGGCCTTTCCACGAGTTCCAGGGATCAAACTCAGGTCACTAGCCTCCTGCTGCAATGCAAGCACCCTTATCTGCTGAGCCATCTTGTCAGCCCACAAACGCCTATTTCTGATGATGACGATGATGATGATGGCTGTAATAATAATAACACAGTTTATAGTCTACAGTGTCAGCCTCCTACTGTAGAGTCCTTAAGAGTAGGTTGTGTCTGGACTCTTTGGGGTTTTTCCCTAACAGGTAAATGGCAATGACAGCTGCCTTTAACCAGGGTCTGCTCAGAGCTCTGCCGGTCACATCCTGGCATGGTTAGCATAGTTCTGAGAGATGCTGAGGTTTGAAGACGAAGATCACGCAAGACCTGGCCTGGCGCCTGGCCACCAGGGAGGGAGGTGTCCTCAGGCAGCAGGCCTTCTCTGTCTTGCTTCACAGCCTCTCTTGCTACTGCCACCCTAGGGGACAACAGCAAGAGAAAACACCTATCACCACAGCCACAGTAGGGGGTCCCTGGGCTCAAAGATGAAAACAAAACCAAAAAGGCCTGGAAAGGGGCTCCTGGAAGGGGGCAGTGAGGTCATGGTCATGTGACAGCCATGCAGGGCTGCTGGGAGGTGAGACACTGGCACTGATGGAGACAGTCACTATTTGAGACTTATGAGGTGGTTACGTGTTAGGGGCTGGGGATCAGAGGTCGTGTAGGTAAGGACTTGACTCTAACACCTCAGTCTAGGTTGGGAAATGGCTGATGTTGGAGAGGAGCATGCCAGGCACCCTAAAAGGAGAAAGCAATAAAGGACAGAAAGAAGAAACTCTTGGGCTGGCAAGATGGCTCCGTGAGTAAAGGTGCTTGCCGCCAAGCCTGACGACCTGAGTTCTATCCCCAGGACCCACATGGTAGAAGGAGAGAACCAGCTCTTTCGAGCTGTCCCCCGACCTCCATACGTGTGCCATGGCACACACATCCCCCCCCCAACATACACACATAATAAATAAAGGCAGTTTTTAAAATTTAAAAAAGAAGAGCTTCTGGGCCCCGAGAGTAGCGTAGGTCAAGGTTTGCGGTACACTTCTGGACAGCCCTGCCCCCACCACGTGCTGTTAGCATGGCTTAGAGTGTATGTACTGTCCCCTTCTCTGAGCCCTCGGACGCCTTCAGGATGTGTTTGCTTGTTTATTCTTTCTACTTGCGTTTCATTTCCATGGTCTTCACGCCAGGTACTGTATGTTATAGACTTAGGGAAGAAAAACAAGCAGGCTCCCCGGCCTGGTTGGAGGCTATGGTCTGCTAGATTAAATATAGACATAAGTGTTGCCATTGGAATCAGTTGTCCAGATGCAGCAACCAAGAGTTATGGGGCTATAATTAGAGCAAAGGCGTTCTAGCCTCCCCTGCCTGTGCTGCTGGGCGACCTTGGGCAAATCCATTCAGTTTCTGGGACTCTTGCCTCTCCTCTTAGGTCAGCATCTTTGGGTCTGACTCTGGAATTCTGGGGCCCTCCCCAGGTCCCCCGTACCAACTCAGGCCAGTTCCAACACCGGAGCCCGAGTTTGGGGGTTTGGGAACAGGTGTGATCTCATTAGCTTCCTTGGTCTTGGGCTCCCAGAAGATAAAAGAGACTGTCTGGAGCAGCCTGACACACTGGGAGCTGACATGTGGATGGTGGTGGCTTCCTGTACTTGGGGACAAAGAGGAGACATCCCTGACTTGTGATTCCTCTCCCCCTCAGTCGGCCCCTGCAGAAAGGCAACCATCCGATGTGCAAGGAGCATGAAGACGAGAAAATCAACATCTACTGCCTCACGTGTGAGGTGCCTACATGCTCCTTGTGCAAGGTGTTCGGGGCCCACCAGGCCTGTGAGGTAGCCCCGCTGCAAAACATCTTCCAGGGACAGAAGGTATTGACGACAGCCGCTGTGCCCGGATGATTCCGGGGGTGGATTTGACCCCTGTGGATGTGCTGAGCCGGCCTTTCAGGAATAGTCCCTCTGAAGGGACTTCCCAGGCCACAGGGACAGCAGCCGTCGCCTCCCTGGGGGAGGTGACTGAGCTCATGGGTTATAGTTAGAACTACTTGAGAACACCTGGGTGTGGCCACAGGGATGAGGCCAGACCTTCCAGGCCATAGCTTCTCCTCCTGTGTACTCTGGGGTCCCAGGCCTCTTCCATTTGAGTCTCTCATATAGCACAAAGCAGATTCGAGGCTCTCCCCTGAGCTGCTGGCCACCCCAGCATCCTGGCTGTGCAGTAAGCGGCAGCCCTTTCTGCTCTCGGCATTCCGCTCAGCTCTTGGACTTTTCTCTTCTAGAACTTTCCAGTTCTATTCTTTCTGTCAGGAACTAGCAGACGGGTATGACAGCATAGGCTTTTTAAGCCCAGCACTCATGAGGCAGAGGCAGGCGGATCTCTGTGAATTTGAGGCCAGCCTGGTCTACATAAGTAAGTTCTGAGCCAGACAAGGCAGCACAGTAAGACCCTGTCTCAAAAATATAGAAAGAAACTAGTTTTTCCTTTGTTCCTTTTTCAATACCTTGCCTGTGTTTTGGGGTGCTTGTTTCTCTTTCTGGGTCTCATTTATCCATAAAGGATATAGCATCTGTGGAAGTCTCTGCTTTAGGCCTGAACTGCACCCCAGAAGGAGGGAGACTCCCTCAGAGAGGGGGAGCAGGCTACCATCCTGCTATGACGCTGAGAAACAGCCAGCCCTGAGTCTATTTCCGTCTCTCCTCTCTCACCCCCCTCCCCTCCAGACTGAACTGAGTAACTGCATCTCCATGCTGGTGGCAGGGAACGACCGAGTGCAGACTATCATTTCTCAGCTGGAGGACTCCTGCCGAGTGACCAAGGTGAGGGCGTTGAGCGGCCCTGGCAGCAGTGAGGCGGAGTGGAAGCCTCCAGTGCAGCTGGCATCTGGGGAGGGCCTGAGCTGTGAGAGCCTTGGGTGCCCGACAGAGATGGCAGGAAAGGGGCACAGTCATCCCTGCACTCACTCAGCAGATAGTTCCTGAGCACGGCAGCGGTGCCAGACTCTGCCCAAGGTCAAGACAGACGCAATTGCCAATAACTCCATGAGCGTCTCTAGCATCAAACATTCTGCTGCTGAGCAGGGTTCCTGGACCTTTAAAAGCTCACACTCTACCCTGGTGCCTGTAGGAGCTCAGGATCTGACTCAGTGGATCAGGAACGAAACGGAAGTCTGCACTTCCTCACTTATTTTTTAATGTATGCGGCCCTTTTGCCAGCATATATGTCTGTGCACCATGTGTGTGCAGTGCCCAAAGAGGGCAGAAGAGGGAGTCGGATCCTGTGGAATTGGAGTTACAGATGGTTGATAGCCACCATGCAGGTGTTGGGAATTGAATCAGGGTCCTCTGGAAGAACATTTTTTGTTTTTCATGACAGGGTTTCTTAGTAGCTCTGCAGCCAGTCCTGGAAATCGTTCTGTAGACCAGGCCGGCCTCAAACTCACAGAGATCCGCCTGCCTCTGCCTCCCGAGTGCTGGGATTAAAGGTGTGCACCACCACTGCCCAGCCAGTCAGTGGTCTTAACCCAGTCCTCTTTCTGTCTGTCTTTCCTATTTCCTATCTTTGATTTGATTTTTTGGACAAGGTCTTGTGTAGAACAGGATGACCTTGCATTTACTAAGTAGTCTAGATTGACCTTGAACTCCTGCTTCTCCAACTTCTACCTGCCAAGTGCTAGGATTACACGCTTGCAGCTGGCTGCACTTCTGATGAGTTTTGGAAGGCTGCAGGGACAGCAGGAGCACAGGTGGTTTTCCCAGCCAGATGTGATGTCATGTCTGTAACATCAGCATTTGGGAGATGAAGAAATTGTGTATAGGTCACCTCCTACACATAGTGTGTTCGAGGCCAGCCTGATCTACATCGTGAGTTCCACGCAAGCCAGGTCTACATATTGAGACCCTGTCTCCAAAAAGAAAAATAATCTGGTCTCTTGGGGAAGGGTTGGGGCTGGGGTGGGGAGGAGTGGGTATCATAACTGCAAGTGGGCCGAGCAGTAGGAAGGTTGGGAACGTTGTTATCCCTCTGTGTGGCATCCCATTCTGGAAGGTGCCACTGCCAAATCCATTTTCCTTTTTTATTTTGAGATAAAATCCTGCTGAATTGTACCAAGTCATCTTCCGTGCAGGCCGTTCTTTTGTTTGTTTGTTTGTTTATTTATTTATTTATTTATTTATTTATGATTTCTGCCTCCTTCCCGCCACCGCCTCCCATTTCCCTCCCCCTGCCCCATCAAGTCCCCCTCCCTCATCAGCCCGAAGAGCAATCAGGGTTCCCTCCCATTGGCTTTGTTTCCTGTGCGTTGAGGACTGGACAGGCTCTCTTCTCGCTGCAGGTGGCTGTCTGAGAAAGTGGGTGGGGACCCCATGAGATGAGACTGTAGGTTTCTCCCCGCAGGAGAACAGCCACCAGGTGAAGGAGGAGCTGAGCCAGAAGTTTGACGCCCTCTATGCCATCTTGGACGAGAAGAAGAGCGAGTTGCTGCAGAGGATCACGCAGGAGCAGGAGGAGAAGCTGGGCTTCATCGAGGCCCTGATCCTCCAGTACCGCGAGCAGCTGGAAAAGTCCACCAAACTTGTGGAAACAGCCATTCAGTCCCTGGACGAGCCTGGAGGGGCCACCTTCCTCTTGGTGAGTGGCACCTGGAGTGTCTGGATGGATTTGAACTGTGCTCTTCCTTCACCCTTGAACAGGCCTTTTAAATCTTGGTGAGATGCCAGGCATAGTAGCTCATGCCTGTAATCCCAATACTTGAGAGTCTGAGACAAGAGGATTGCAGGTTGAGGGGAGACCAGGGCAACTTGGTGAAACTGTGAAATGTTGTCGCAAAATAAAACATGCCAGGCTAGGCTTGGTGCCACATGACTTTGATCCAAGCATTTAGAAGACACAGAGGCAGAAGATGCAGGCAGAGACAGGAGGATCTCTGTGAGTTTGAGGCTAGCCTGGTCTATATAGGGAGCTCCAGACCAGCCAGGACTGCATAGTGAGACTCTGTCTGCAAACAAACAAACAAACACATTTTAAAAAAAATAGATGACTGTGTTTAAGAAGACTTCTTGTGACACACAACCTTAGTCCCAGGACTGGGGAGACAGAGGCAGGCAGATCTCTGTGATTTTAAGGCCAGACCAGTCCAAAAAGCAAATTCCAGGACTGCCAGAGCTACATAATAGAGAGAAGAGAGGGGGCGCTGGGAGGGAGAGAGAGAGAGAGAAAACACTTTGTTTTTGCAAAGGATCTGGATTCAGTTCCCAGCACCTACATGGCGGCTTACAACCATCTATAGCTCCAGCACCAGGGGACCCAATGAGGGCTTCTGACTTCCAAGGGCACTAGGCACATATGTGGTGTACATACATATATGCAGCCACTCATGCATACACATAAAACAAAAATAAGTAAACCTTTCGACAACAGCAAAACCCAGACAGTCTGGAGAGATGATGGTGCAGGGGTCAAGAGTGCTCGCTGCTCTTTCGGAGGACTGGAGTAAAGTTCCCAGCACCCATGTTGGGCAGCTCACAGTCAGAGGAATCTGACACCCTCTTCTGGCCTCCAGGGCTCCTGCACACATGTGGTGCACATAATTTCACTCAGGCACACATACATACAAAGAAAAAAATTAAAACACACAAAAAAACTACAATACCCAGAACACATGCCTTCAGCTCTCCCCATGGGCCAGCTTTGTCCAGACCATCGGTCTGAGGAGGTTTGTTTGACTCTCATCCAGGAGACTTCAGACATTGTGAGTGACTTGGCCCGAGAATCCTGGCTTCCTGCTCAGACAATGACAGGTTTTTGGGAGGCATGCTGGCCAAGACCTGTGCTAACCAGGGACAGAGAGAAAATGTCCACATTCTGTCTTAGGGCAGGACTGCACCATGGGGCGGTACCTGAGTCTATGCTCAGGAGGTCACTGTTTTATGTCCCCTGGGGTTTTCAGTGCTAACCTTCTCTGCTCTTTCTCCCCACAGAGTGCCAAGCAACTCATCAAAAGGTTAGTGTCTCGGGAACTGTGGCCCAAGTCCCTAGTTGCCCCAGGGCTTCTGACACTTGCCCAGTGGGACCCAGTGCATTAATTCTCCAGGAGTTGGGGTTCATCCCCGGCTTATGCCCCCTACTTTCTTAGATCATCCACTCTGCTTGACCCTGGAGAAGATCTCTACTCTTTCATCCCCTCCACTTCAGGGATGGATTGTGGGGCTGGGATGGACCCACCTAGAGCTGAGGCTGGGCTGTCTTTTCCTATAAGGAACCTGAGACCTCACCCTGCCTTTCTCCCTCCCCCCCCCCCAGCATTGTGGAAGCATCCAAGGGCTGCCAGCTGGGGAAGACAGAGCAGGGCTTTGAAAGCATGGACTACTTCACTGTGGACCTAGAACACATAGCAGAAGCCCTGAGGGCCATCGACTTTGGGACAGGTAAAGGCCATGGTGATGCTACTTGCTTGTGAGCTGTTTGACCTTTGAAAGGCAGCGTTCTGTGCACTGATGGTAGGCAAATCCACTAAAAACATCAAATGTACATAGTCAACTTCGACGGGGTCTCTCTTTTTTTTTTTTCTCTGTGGCTTTGGAGCCTGTCCTGGAACTAGCTCTGTAGACCAGGCTGGTCTAGAACTCACAGAGATCCGCCTACCTCTGCCTCCGAGTGCTGGGATTAAAGGCGTGTCTCACTGCACCCATTCCTGAGTTTATTTATTCATTGGACTTTTTATGCTCAGAGCACTGAGACCCTGACATAAATCCTATCAACTCTAGGACGGAGTTCTGTTAGCACCTCCACCTTGAGCTTAGGAAACTAAGTACAGAGTGCTTAGTTGTTCAAGGCCGCTCAGCTAGGAAGTAGCAGGTGCAAACCCCACCCGGGGCCATTTGGCTTACAAGACTCTCCGAGAACATTTGAGACAATGTGCCGACACCAATGGCATTGGCCCCAGTGATTCTCTGGGGGAATTATTATGAGCAGTAACTATGGCTTTAAATGACACAGCAAGTCCTCTGTTTGGATTATCCAGTTCATGTATCATCCTGGAGGTTTGGATTATCTGGCTCATGTATGCATCCTGGGGTTTTGGCTGGAGGTTTTACTTGTTGCTGCTGCTGCTGCTGCTGTTGTTGTTGAGCCAGGGTGTCACTATGTAGCCCAAACTGCCTTCAAATCTGTGGCTAACCCATCTCAGTTTCCTGAGTCCTGGGATTACAAATTTAACCATGGTGCTCTAGTTTGTAAGTAATGTTTGACAAACGCTGACTCTGTAATCCCGAGGCCTGGACGGGAGTCACGGGAGGGGCATGACCCTGTTAGGAAAGTTTGAAGGCCACAGGATGAGAAAGTGAGAACCCAGACTGCACCTTGGTGGACACTGTCCTGAGCAAAGAACCCCAGGCCGCCCCAAGACTGCCTCTCTGCTGACTGAGGAATGGGGCAGACAGGAGATGCTGAGCAAGCTGATTTCAAAGGCTGAGCAAATTCCTTTAAACGAAGGACTTTGGTCCGGAAGGACAGGAAATGTTTGTCCTGCCTCCCCTTTGTGCTGTGTTCTGTTCTGCTGAGGACCCTAAGTGTGCCTTCTGTGTCCCCGAGGCCACAGACACAGCAGTGAAGGGCAAAAGGACTGTGACCTGGAAGGAGAAGGCAGGGGACATACAGGCTGGACTCTGTGATCTGGGATCCTACAAGCCTGGTACCTCCTAGGTCCTTGCTGCTTCTAGGTGTAGAGTTGGGTCCCGAAATGGAGACAGATGTCCCCTCCAGGCCAATCTCATCCTAAAACAACTGTTCCTGTTACAGATGAGGACGAGGAGGAGTTTATTGAAGACGAGGAGGATCAGGAAGAGGGCGTGCCCACAGAGGGGAAAGAAGGTAAAAAGGCCACCTTTCTCTGCCTTGCTCCTTGAGGGACAGGATGCCGTGTGCACACCGTGGCTCTGGTCTGCGCTCTGTGCACTAGCCCCCAGTTCGCGAGCTTCGGGCAAGGGGCTGGAGGTTGAGAATACAGACGCAGAGACAGACAAACCGACACGCAGACCTTTTAACACTGACACCAAAGCCCCAAGAATGCTCTCTTTATTGTGTTCAGGGGCAGATTATATAGAGATAGCCACGCCCCAGCCAAACCCACCAGAAACCACTCTCCTGCCATCAGGAACTCCTGAAGGTATCGTGCTCAGAGCAGCTGTAGGCACTCAGATCAGGGGAAAACAAGTTGTTTACAAGAAATTCAGGCCGGGCGATGGTGGCGCACGCCTTTAATCCCAGCACTCGGGAGGCAGAGGCAGGTGGATCTCTGTGAGTTCAAGACCAGCCTGGTCTACAGAGCTAGATCCAGGACAGACTCCAAAGCCACAGAGAAACCCTGTCTCGAAAAAAAAAAAAAAAGAAATTCAGGATCTGGGAGAGCCCTGCTACACATTCCCGGGGGTGGGGAGCTAGTGTTCATTTTTGTTAGCCCTCCTCTTTGTACATCTGAGGTATGCGTACATACATGCATGTTTGCACATGCGTGTGCTCAGGGGTGTCCATTCAGAGGCCCAAGGCTGACATCGAGGGCCTTCTTGATCACTTTCCACTCATTCACTGAGGCAGGAGCTCTGTCCTTTTTTTGTTTTTTTGTTTTTGTTTTTCGAGACAGGGTTTCTCTATGTAGCAGCTCTGAAACTCTACAGAGATCCACTTGCCTCTGCCTCCCGAGTGCTGGGATTAAAGGCTGCACCACCACCACCCTGGTTTAGGCAGGGTCTCTTAAATGAGGCCAGAGTCTATGGATTTGTTAGTCTAGCAAGCCAAACTGCTCAGCGATCTCTTTTCCTGTCTTCTGAGCTCTGGAATCACAGGGGCTGCCATGGCCATCGGCATTTCTTTGTGGGTGCTGGGGATCTGAACTCTGGCCCTCATGCATGTAGGGACCTACCCACCAAGCTGGGTCCCAGCTGCTGTTGCTGCTTCCTCCTCCTCAACCCCCCCCCCCCTTTTTTTTAATGGCTGGCTGGGAACTCACTATGGAGGTGAGACTGGCCTCTTACAACTGGGATTAAAGGCATGCTCCCCTATGCCTGACCAGTGTTCAAGCCTAGTTACCAGAGCCAAGTTCCAATCCAGCAGAGTCTAAGAGTTCTCAACCTGTGGGTCTCAGCCCCTTTGGGTGAAGAGGGGGAGGTCGAAGGACCTTTCCACAGGGGTTGCCTAAAGCCATAGGAAAACACAGATTATTTAGATTATGATTCATAATACTAGCAAAATTACAGCTGAAGTAGCAACAAAAATAATTTTATGGTTGGGGGTCACCACGATGCGAGGAGCCGTACTAAAGCATCACAGCATTAGGAAGGCTGGGAACCACTGCGCTAAGCCATCTGCAACCCATTGAATTATGATAGCTAAATTCTAGTCTGGTTCTAAAGAAAAAGCCCAGGCTGGTGTGTGTGTGTGTGGGGGGGCGGGTATTTGGCTTCTCACCACAGCTCTGGAGGTCCCGGGTTCTCTCAAACCCTCTCACTATGAGCCTGTGTCTGTCTTTCTCTTCCAGGACACCAGTGAGGAGCTGGATGAGTAGACACCCTCTGGATGCAGAGACCGGGGAGGCGGGTGACAGGCCCATCTCGGGAGGGGGTTGGGGCTCGGGGCTCCTTGGGCAGCCACAATGGGGAAGTGTGTCTCCTCTGTTCAGAGAGCAGGGACTAGAGTAGGACCCCCCCCCACCGCTGTGTCCAGCAGTTGCTGAACCACGATTGGAAACGTATTCAAAATGTCACAGGACACTTTTCTACGTTGGTGCAAAATGAAATATTTTGTATGTTTTTAAAATGTGATTTTTTTTTGTATCTACTTGTATATGTATGCCAATTTGGTGCTTTTTGTATGAGAACTTTTGTATGATCACGCCTGGTCATTGTGTGACTGGCGATTGTCACAAAGAGGGAAGGAAGCCAAGGTAATAGAGCTGCCCACTTCCCTTCCTTGGTGGGAGGGTGGGTCTCACTCAACGGCCTGGAGCAATGTACTGTATTTCAGTGCCCATCCCCAAAGACGGGGAGAGTACTGAGTTTGTGCTATATGTTGTTTTAATAAATGCACAGCAGGCTGGGCATGGGGGCCAATGCCCTTTCATCCCAGCACTCCAGCTGGATCTCTGTGAGTTCGAGGCCAACCTGGTCTACATGGGGAGTTCCAGACCAGCCAGGACTACATAGAGAGCCTTTGTCTCAAAAAATAATAATGAAAAAGAATAAAAAATAAACTTACAGCGCTTTTTTCATGTAACTACTAAAGAGGTGTGACTTCATTCAGCTTGAGTGCTTGTGTGTTGCTAACGATGGAACTGAGGACCATGAAGTAGTGGATGAAAACTACCCTGACCTGCAGGGTGCCCCAACCCTCCTTTAGTCTGGTTTTCTTTGTTTTGATTTGTTTCATTTTTAAGGAGAAAAGAATTAAGAGTCAGCCAGTCTGTAATCCCTTTCCAGTCTCAGAGAGCAGTGCAGAGTCAGTTCATCCACAGCCAAGCGGAACACAGGATGACACAAACACTGGAAACAGAAAACAAAAGGAATCTGACCTGGTGGTTCAGACCTTTAATCCCAGCACTTGGGAGGCAGAGGCAAGTGGATCTCTGTGAGTTCGAGACCAGCCTGGTCTACAAGAGCTAGTTCCAGGACAAGCTCCAAAGCTACAGAGAAAC